>NW_020624377.1:4009249-4349931 GCF_003573695.1 Papaver somniferum | reverse complement strand
AAGATAGTCCTTAGCATGCTTGATACGATTACATTGTCATAGGATGGAATCTCTTTCAGACATATGAAATTGGTCTGGGATTTGCTTCTTAACTGCATCAAAATAAACAACTTCCAGGGAGTGCATGGAAGGGGGCAGAGTCATAGACACAGTAAATAGACGGTAATTCAATACCTGGGTGAAAGTCTGAAGAGCCGGCTGATAAGATAAACCTTTGTCCGTTGAGAATAAATTACCAAGGATCATTTTATGTACTGAAGTAGTATGACTTCGATAAGCAAGATAACAGTAAGCACGAGTATCCGCCATGGTATAAATTCCAAGTACGCCATCCTTAATAGGTAAGGTAGCCAATCTCTTCTGTAAAGGACCAAAACCTGCACCATCTCCAGTAATCAGAAGCCTCAAATACTGAAAAAGCTGGTCATCAAAGAGATCAGAAGCCGGTTGTATTGCAGCAGGATTGGTAGTTCGCATAGCAAAATAAAGTCTAGACACGCCAGTATAGTTGCGAAGCAAAAGCATCTCACTTTGAGGGTCCTTGAGTTTCTTGATCGCATTCATTAGTTGAACAGTTTTGTGCACCCTATTCAACATCATGTCGCTAATAAAGTCCATGTCCAAACTCACTGGACCACCCAAAAGTTTAACGCCCTTAGAAGGCCTGCCAATATCCGTAGGAAACACACCATTCATTGTATTCCTAGGATCAATAGAAGGCCAAAATACCTCTGTCTTCTTTATATTGAGATGCAACCCCCTGCCTGGACCTTCAGTTTGAATTATGCGCAAATCCTTGGATACCTATAGAGTATCCCCAACTATAGTACCATCATCAAGGTACCAAGCGTGCAAGTCAAGTTTACATCGTGAAGTAATAGACTTCACTAAGGGGTGAAGTGTCAATGCAAATAACAAGGGTCCGAGAGGGTCACCTTGTTGCACACCAAGAGAAGATGGCAAAATATATATTGGGCATATAAAGCTTAGCCGGACGTAAACAAAAAAATTCTACCCAGCGAGAAATACCTGGACAGTGGAGGCGAACTTCTTTGATGAGCTGAGATCTACTCACCATGTTGAAGGCATTAGAAAAGTCAATTAGTAACATTGACATATCATCTGAATGACCCTTAAACTCTAAAAGGCGGTTTACAGCATGTAAAATACCTTCACCTCCAACAGGAACACCAACCCCAAATTGGTAATCTCCTAAATAGGAAGTCATGTCTTTCCCAATAGCAAAGGCAGCCACCTTAGAAACTAATCTCTGCCATACTGTACCAACTGCAATAGGCCGAAGACCTCCACCCGGCTAAGCAAAGGAGTCAAAGGAGCGCTAGCGATGTATTCACCCAAAACACTAGGGAATTTACCGGGAAACCAAAGGTTGACAACCCCAGAGATAGAAACAAGAAAATCATCTGCTACTGCTGCAGCCGCTCCACTAAGGACATTAACTAGGTGCTGCGCCCATAAACAAGAAAATCATCTGCTACCTGTATTATTTCAATTATATAAAAAATATAATGCGGAATAAAAATAACACAGACACCATAATTTTTTTAACGAGGAAACCGCAAATGCAGAAAAACCCCGGGACCTAGTCCAGATAGAATACACATTGTATTAAGCCGCTACAGACACTAGCCTACTCCAAGCTAACTTCGGACTGGACTATAGTTGAACCCCAATCAGTCTCCCACTAATTCAAGGTACAGTTGTACTCCCTACGCCTCTGAACCCAACAAGATACTGCGCACTTGATTCCCTTAGCTGATCTTACCCACAACTAAGAGTTGTTGCAACCCAAAATCGCAGACTTGATAATAAACAAATCTGTCTCACACAGAAAAGTCTATCAAAGGATAAATCTGTCTCCCACAGAAGAACCCTAGATTTTTGTTCCGTATTATGATATGAAATCAAGGTGAACAGGAACCAATTGATAATCCGGTCTTATATTCCCGAAGAACAGCCTAGATTAATCAATCAGCTCACAACAGTCTTACTTGTATAAACAAGAGGACGTCGAGGAATCACAAACAGTGAGACGAAGATGTTTGTGACTTCTTTATATTGCCTATCGGAGAACTCTCACGATATCAAGGAAATCAATAAGATTGTACTCGTACGATAGAAGATGCAAGATCATATCACACAACTACGATAAAAGTAGTATCGGTCTGGCTTCACAATCCCAATGAAGTCTTTAAGTCGTTAACCTGGTTTTAGAGAAGAAAACCAAAGGTTAGAGGATAATCGACTCTAGCGAGCGCACTAGTATCACAAAGATGTGTGGGGATTAGTTTTTCCCAATGCTAGATGTCTTTTTTATATAGTCTTCAAATCAGGGTTTTGCCTTAGGCATAAAGCAATCAATATTCACCGTTAGATGAAAACCTGATTTAGATTCAAGCTAATATTTCTCAACCGCTAGATCGAAAACTTAACTTGTCACACAAACTTGATATATACGTTTACTGGGTTTGTGAAAACCGTGCCCAAACGTGTACGTGTGTATTGGTTCAACATAGTAGCCCAAAAGGTTAACCATATGAGCATTTCATATTAACCTTGTTCTTCTTCACCATAACTAGTTCAATTGACCCAAATGAACTAGATAGATAGTTGTTCAATTGCTATGAGATCTTATGTAACTATACAAGACACAATTGAAACAAAGATGATTATATTCGATTGAATCGGATCATGAACTTTATGGCCACGGTTTTCATACTGCGTACTTTAGTAATTTAAGTTTCATGTTCAGAGCACATCTTTAGATCATAAACCACTCAAGTTCGCAAACAAGTTCGCGGAGTTAAGGCAACCGACAGAGTTTTCCAAACTCAGCAGAAAATCTCGGCAAGGAGACTTCCGCCAGTTTGCGGACTAGGTTCGCGGACTAAACACGCAAACGAGTTTTTGGAAAATCCAAGCAGAAATTCTCGGCAAGAGAACTTCCGTCAGTTCGTGGACTGAGTTCGCGGACTTGGCAAATCCAATTCCTCCGGTTTCTCTCAATCAACAAAGTTCTCAAACTTCGGATTAAGGAATAGGACTTATGCACATATGTGTTTCCACACAATGCTTATATCCATCATTGGTTATATTGACCTAAACTCTCATTCCAACCATTGAAACATTCTTAGAGGACATTATATAGTTGTTACACTATTTCTCGTCAAAGCTATTTTCAAAGTGATTGAAACAATATGACTTTCGTCACTAGGTGAAGATAAACCTGATCAAAGCGAAACGTTTTACCAACACATGATTTCGAGATATAGATAGGCGAGATATACTCGGCGAAATATCAAATGTGTATGATCCAGTCTATATAGTATACGACTTTTGTCTCATAATAAGTAGGAGATAGAAGAGATAGACTTTTGAGTGATAGATAAGTTCAAGTATCCACATACCTTTTTGTTGATGAATCCACGCTTCCTTGGGTAGATCTTCGTCGTTTTATGATGAATCGCCATGAATTCCTTGAGCTCAACTACACTTTTCTATCCTAGTCCGAGACTTAGCTATGTAGACTAGAAATTAAGACTCATAGTTTTGATCACTAACATTGACAAACATGCTTGATATAGCAACACATGCGATTTCGACCGAGCTATGCTCTAACACCGTCGGTCAACTGAAAGCGGGCCTTTTATTTCCCCTGTATGATCCAAAGAACCCTCTTTTTTATGAAATCCTATTTAAGCTTCAACGAGGTGTTTATCAATTGTGTGGAAACACTATTTGTATTGCTAATGAGTTCGTCAGAAGGTCTAATGGCGGTCCTTCCCAGATTCCACTCTTGGTGCAAGATTTCGTTCCTGCAGATTATAATATTGATTCTTTCTCCGCGAATTACGTTGGCAAGGATATGACCACGAGAGCCTACCAGGAGTGGGTGATAGACACATTTTTGTGTTTAATTTGATCTCAATACTATTTATTGTTGGCAGTCGATTTTGTACTAATTTTGATATTTTATGTGTTTGTAGGCATTTTTGGGAATAAAACATTTTTGGAAAAATCAGGTCGAAAAGTTTTCTAAAGCACCCGGAGGAACGTGTTATTTTGACTCTCTATTTCGGATAAGGGGCACCTCAGATGATAAGGGGTACCCATTTGATATTCGCACCCAAGCAGCTTGTTAAGGGGCGACCTTTTCTTTCCCATTTGAATTCGAAATTGGCGGGAAAAATGTGTTTGAAACTGCCTGAACTAGGGTTCGAGTTTTGGAAGCTTTCTAGTGAGACTAAATTGTTGTCTTTAATTGGGTATCTTCTAGTGGGATTAACAGGCATGACAAGGTTGTTCGATCTGATTGAAATTGGCTGGATAATTGGGAGTTGATCGAGTTCACGGTTATGGCGGGAAAGAACTGCGGGATCTTCTGTTTTGGTTTTGGGAAGTTGTTGGTCGGATTTGGACACCAGATTGGATCCGCATCAACTTGTTTGACCAAGACAGGCTTGGTAATGGGCATGGTTTCGAAGAAAAATGAGCTGAGTCATGCATTGAAGAAAACAGAGGAATACTCGGCGTTGGTTAGATATTCACGGGATTACGTGTGGGGAGACCAATTTTTACTCCAACGGAGGTTTGTTTTCAGCGTGCTGGTGCATCCAGATATCGTGCAGGCATGTGGAAGAGTAAAACAGGGAAGAAAATATTCCCGAGTTATGGTTTGACAGCGAGAATATTGGAGAGTTATTACGAAGTTATTCTTGCTTCTTTCGAGTATAAAAGGGCATGTGGGATCATATACAAGGTTATGGAGAGTTTGGGAGAGGAATAGAGCACCACAGAGTCGAAAAATCAAGCTGCAAAAGCTTCTATTGTTGCTGCTACACGAAGAACACGAAGAACATTTGACCCGCATGCACTGTCGTTCATGCTACAGTGACGGAGACACAGGAAGACAGACTTATTTGCTACAGAGTTTGCGACAGAGAGCCGTGGGTCTTGGAGCAACAGTAACAGTGACACATCCTCTGTATCGTTCTTTGGTTTGTAACAAATATAATTGTTACAAACCCGGTTTTGAATTATTTTTCCCTTTTCATCATTTGTAAACACCCTTTGAGCAATAATAATGATTTTTGAGCGTGTTTCTAACAACATGACGAGCTAGACCTCATCACTGGGATAACAGAGGAAGCAACTTTTCATGATTGTGGTAAATGAATTAATTCTTTTATTGACTTTTTGCATAGATTTAATTGCTTTATGATTTCTATTAATTATTTGTTATTTTGTTAGATGCCGCATGCTTAGTTCTAAATACTTTAGATGCGTCGTGCTTTTAACTTAAAAATAATATTTTACGAAATCTATTTTTTGCAAAGAACTAGAGTCACAACTTCTTTTGTTTGAGATATATTGTCTAGAGTTAATGACTGAACCATAACAATATGAAAAGTAGTGGAATCCCGCGTCTCAGCGTCTCTTCATCTTGTGACAAATTGTGTATATATATTTTTACTTATTTTCTTTATTAAATCTTAAAACATATTCTCAACAAATCTGAGTGAACGAATCATCTTACTACAACATCATTGAAAAATACTATCAGTGGGGCGTCAAGATTTCTCGCAAATCTTTGGATGACCAGTCTAAGGCCCTTCTTTTGGATGTTTATCCTACTGGTACGAAACGAAACAGGTATCTCCGTCTTTCTAATGATGAGGATTGGATGATGTTTCCTTTGGTATCTGAGGGTCCTCTGTTGTGGGGTTTCGACGAGAATGACACCGCTCGTACTGGTCCTCTCCCTGAGCATGCCCACCTCGCAGCGTATGATCCGGGTCGACTTCGCTGGCATAAGATGCCCAACGAGGTCAGTATAATTTTCCTTTGGCTTCCGGGTGTTTTACTTATATCGTTCGCTAACGTCGTTGTTCATATCTCAGTATCTGCTTCCCCTGCCTGGTATGTTAAAGAACCGCTCTAGGAAACCAGTTCAAATATAGGTTTGTATCTCGTGGCCCCTATTTTGGTCATTATCCTCGTCAATTTCTAACTTTCCATTTTTCAGAAGAGTGAGCCTCAAGCAACGGATGGTCCTGCCAAGAATTTGAGGAAAATCCAACGTTCCGGGGTTCCTTATACCACTGCCCAGGTATCTCTTTCTTTCTTAACTTTTCTTTATTTTCCTCACGTCGTCCCTTAACTTCGTGGAGTTCAGGACGATTCTCCCAGATCTCGCGCCCCACAGCGTCGTCGTGCCTTGGATGTATACGTCTTAACCGAAGTCCCTTCTTCCTCATCAGATCTACCTCAACTTGATCATCCTCATCATCAACAGTCTAGGAACTTATCTACTCCTTCAACTGAACCCACTTCGTCTAAAGGCGGCCAGAAGGCTAACGAAGCGGAGGATCCCGAGTATCTTCCTGACATGAAATTCTTAAGAGAGATTTTTGTCGCAACTCGTGGAAATCCCTCCCTAAGATCTGCAGCTACTGAGCCCTTGGTTTCCTTCAGTTTTGACGGTTTCTTGGTTGAAGACCAATCCTTTATTCCGAATGCCTCTTTGAATCTCTCTGCAGCAGCATTTCGCCATAATGGGCTTGGTGAGATTTATATGTTGATCTGAGTTTATCTTTTTTCTTCTCTTGTAATACTTCGCGGAATTCTCAAGGGTGTCTTTCATCTTTTAGGAACAAAATCACAGCATGGCCCATCTCGTGGAGCTTCGGGAATCTCGGGAACTGATGAAGAAGTCAAGTGCTCATATTCTCCAACTTGAGAAACAACTCGCATAAGAGAGGAAAATTTCGTTTGAGCTTCGCCGTGAGTTTCTCCTTCTTAGCCATTTGGGTGTCACCTTATTCTCAAAAGTAACTTACCCGTTTGATCTTTACCTTCTCAGGATCTGAGCAAGGGTTTAAGGATCAAGTCTCTCTTCTATCCTGCGAGAAAAACAATCTTTCTGACAAGGTCTCCACTCTTCAAGAGGATGTTCGATGTTTGCATGCAGATCTTGATCAAATGGCGAAAGATGCAACCTTAATTGCGAAGCGATTTTGCAGAAATGCTCAGAACGAGAAGGTCAGACTCTTTAATGAATTTTGTGATTCTCAAGGCATTCCTCATGTCTCTCTGGATCTTGAAGTATTTTCTGATGATGATCTTGAACCCGTTGTCAAGGAGCCGATTTCTTCCGTTAATGAAATGACTCCTACTGACGAGGATACAGAAACCGACGAGGATCGTGAAGATGATGATTCCGCTGTCAATGATCCAATTCCTACCGACGAGGATACAGAAACCGACAAGGATCATGAAGATGATGATGATTAAGGATGCATGACCCTCTTTGATTTTGTATTTTGCTAATGTTGTAACTTTTTAACTTTATCTTGACTGGGCGCTCCCAAGCTTGGGGGGGGGGGGGGGGGGGAAGAATTTTTCGGATATACATCATCATGTTTAGTGTAAAAAATATACTTGCCTTTGTCTCGCGCCTTTGTATTTGCCTCTACCTCGTGCCTTTGCCCCTACGATGTTTACCTCCTGTTCATAAATAATGTACTTGCCTCTACCTCGTGCCTCTGTATACTTGCCTCTACCTCGTTCTTTTGTACTTGCCTCTATCTCGTGCCTTTGACTTTGCAATATTGACCTTTGTACCAAGTATACACTTTGGAGAGACGCTGAATCTTGTGAGGATAATGCTAAATAAGAACATAAAATATAAAAGTATATACTTGCCTCTTGTTCTTGTTGAAAATTAGTTGATCAAGACAGAGTCGAATTTCATTTTCACTTTGTGTTTTCCTTGTGGCTCTACGAGGTCTTATTGTGCCTCCTAGTTAAGGTCTTATTATTCCTCATCCTTGTTGAAGGATCTTAATTCGACGAAGTATCAGACTCTTATTATCCTTGCGAATAATAATCCATCTACCTCGTCTTAACATTTATTTTTATTCTTCTCCGCGACAATGCGATGGGACTAACTATTCCCATGAACATTAGCCCCATGACATTGCCGTCTTTTTTTGGTCACACAGCTCCCTAATCTGGAGGGTGTCATCCCTTTATATTCCCCCTGATTTCCCCTTCAAGGAGGTTAACCCTAACATGCATGTTGGTCTCCTCCCATCCAGTTATTACGACATTCAGTTGTTTTCGTGACTTCTTATCACCTTCGCCGATATGGCTTGGGGTTACGTAATCACACCCTAAGTGAGGTTTCTTTGGGATAGAGTGCATCGTATCCAAGAATTGCCATACGGACATGGCCGGTAACGCTCCAGACGTCTCAGGCACCTGCAGCTCAATCGAATACGTCGGCGCCTTGGTCATATTTTTGCACCCTTACTGAAGGCCATCATAAAAGGGACCCTCAGCGGATAGGTCTTATCATCGCCCCTAGATTATCTCTCTGAGAGTTGTTCACGACATGCGTTAGGTCTTGCCTCTTTCACTTTCATGCGAACTAGGGTGCATGTCGTGGATTCTCAGCCTTCCTAGGCGAAGGTTTTAATTTTCCCTAGAAACTGCTTAGTGAGCTTTATATTCCTCCTAATGTGAGGTCTTATTTCTCTTTGGTTATCTCATGAGTTTTGTTCGCTTATTTCAAATATCTTTCTCATATATAAGTTGATCATTGAAGAGATATTTTATTAATAAACTCCATTCAACTACACATTTATTGCCTTTTCAGCATCATAACTTACATTTATGGATAATATTTCTTGATATGCACGGGATTCCAGGAATGATCTAGTTTCCGATCTCGCCATATATTATGTTCCCCTCTTCGTGGGTGTCCTTCCCTTCACAATCCGCCAACTCGTACGCCCCATTACCAACCACGCTTTTCACCATATAAGGGCCTTCCCACGTAGGCTCTAGCTTTCCTCCTGATCCTCTTTGATATGGGGGTATTTCTCGTAGCACAAGATCTCCAGGTATGAAGCTTTTGGGTTTTACCCTTTTGTTATACTCCCTTGACATCCTCTGATGGTAATTTGTCATATGTTGTAGCGCAATTTCTCTGTTCTCCTCAAGGTCGTCTAACTTTGCTAGAATCAAATACAAGTTTATCCCTTTCTTCCATGCTTCTCTTCTCGTGGTTGGAAGGATGATTTCAGCAGGAAGCACCACCTCAGCTCCATATGTCAAAAAAAAGGGTGACATTCCCATTACATCTCGCCTAGTGGTTCTATATGACCATAACATCTTGGGATTTGTTCACGCCATCCCTTATGATGACCTTCCAGATTTTTCTTCAATGTGGTTGCTAGTGTCTTGTTTGTAGCCTCCGCTTTGCTCTATGGGCATAACGGAGTCGACTTCCCGGATTGAATTTTAAATGCGTTGAATAGCATTCTTACATTCTCTCCTTCGAATTGCTTCCCATTGTCCGAAACGATCAAGAATGGTATCCCAAATATACAAATAATGTGCTCAAGAATGAAATCATACACGTATCCATATCGCGTGTGTTGCAAGGCTTTGGATTCCACCCATTTCGTGAAATAATTTGTTGCTACTATCAGGTACCTCCTTTGCTTTGTCCCGGTTACAAATGGTCCCAGGATATCTATTCCCCACATGGCGAAGGGACATACACTCAACACAGAGTTTAAACTCGTGGATGGTGCATATATCCTTTTCAAAAATCTCTGACATGCTTCACACCTCGTGGAGATATCTTTCGCGTCTTTGTGCATGTATGGACAAAAGTACCCTTGTGTCCTGGTTTTGAGAGCTAGTGACATGGTTCCGCTATGGTTACCAGCGTCCCCATGGTGAATTGGTTTCATGATTTATATCCCCTCTTTCTGCGGCAAGCATCTCATCATCGGACCCAAATACAATCTACTGTACAGGATGCCTTCGCGCACCTCGTAATTCGTGGACTTACTTTTAATTTTATTTTCCTCTTGCCTATCTCGCGGAAGATCTCCTTTCATCAAATAGTTATAAATGGGGGCTCGCCAATCATCATTGCCTATTTCCATATCCCCTGCTTCTATGATCATCACCTTAGGCTCCCTTTCTTCTCTGCTTACTGAGGGTTGGATTAACCGTTCAATCATGATATGCCCGATTTTTGGATCCTCAATCATCGAGGCTATAAAAGAAAGGGCGTTTGCATGTCTGTTATTATCTAGGCATATGTTTCTCCAAATAATGCTTCGTATCTTCACTGAATATTCTTTCACAAGTTGTTGATACCTTTGCATCACCGGATCCACTGCATTGTACCTTCCTTCGATTTGACGAACCACTAGCTGCGAGTCACTGGTAATTCGTGTTTCGTCTAATCCCATTTCTATCGCAATCCTTAAAGCTTGTATCACTGCTTCGTACCCAGTTTCCTTATTAGTTGCTTTGTACTCCAGCCGAAGGCAGAACACTATCCTGGTCCCTGTGGGCGAAGTGAATACTATCCCTATTCCTCCTCCACAACTGTTTGAGGCTCCGTCGACGAATATTTCCCACCTCCTGGGATGACTCTCCTGTAGTAAATCCTTAGGGTCCGGATGGCTTTCGTTTACATCCACCAATTCCTCTATGCCCTCGTCTTCTTCCGAAGAAAATTAAGCGAGAAACTCTGCGATTATGTGTGACTTCGTAGAAGTTTGTACTTCATACTTTAACCCAAACTGATCAGTCTGGGTATTCCATCTTTCTACTCTTCCGACTCTCTTCGAATTCTTCAAGACAGATTCTATGGGGATTATGGTAAGGACTTTAATTTTGTGAGTTTGGAAATAAGTCTGTAACTTTTGTGACGCTTAAAACAATGCCAATATCAATTTTTCAATCTTTGGGTAATTCCTCTGCGCGGAGTTGAAGGTTTTGCTGATGTAAAAGATTGGCTTTTCTACCCCTTCGTCGTTCCGAAGTAGAACTTCACTAAGAGCAATTGATGTTGCCTCAAGGCAAAGCAACAACTCCTCCCCGGATTCTGGTTTTTGTAAGATTGACAATTTAATAAGATGTTCCTTTATGCCCTTTAATGCCTCTTCACACTCTTGAGTCCATGCAAACTTTGCTCCCTTCTTCCAAATGTCAAAGAAGTGTTTACGATTATCCAACGACCGCGAGATAAACCTTCCCAATGCTGCCAACTGTCCGTTTAACTTCTGCACATCCCTGATGGTGGCGGTTGAGGCATTTCTAATATGGATTGCTGGATCAACTTTTATGCCTTTTCCCGAAACTATGTGGCCCAAGAACTTCACCGATTCAACCCCAAAGATGCATTTTCTTGGATTCACCTTCATTTTGTATTTCCTCATCTGTTCGAAGATTTCTTTCAAATCTTCCACATGGTCCCCTGAATCCTTTGTTTTAACAAGCATGTCATCTACATAAACTTCCAACTTCGTGTGTACCCATTTTGAGAATATTTTCTCCACCATACGTTGGTAAGTTCCCCTTGCGTTTTTTAGTCCAAATGGCATTCTTGTGAAGCAATACAACCCTCTGGGAACGAAGAAAGTTGTGTGTTCCTATTCTTCCTCGGCCAACGGTATTTGATTGTATCCACAATATCCATCCATGGATGACAACCTTTTGTATCCAGATGCCGATTCTACCATCTGTGGGATTTTTGGCAATGGAAAGCTATCTTTGGGGCATGAAGTATTCAGGTCGCTAAAATCAATACATATTCTTATACCACCGTTCTTTTTGGGCACGATAACCATGTTCGCAATCCAATCTGGATACTTCGATATCCTTATGATTCCTGAATCCATCATCTTCTAAAGTTCTTTATCAATTTTCTCATGATAAGTCGTTGCAATCTTCCTTATTCGTTGTCTTATCGGCTTCATTGTCGGGTCTAGCTCCAGTCTATGGCATGCCACTCGTGGATAAATTCCCGGCATTTCCTCCATGCTCCGCGCAAATATGTCACCATATTCTTTTACCAATTCAACTGGCCTCGCCTCTTCTTTTTCTTCCATTTTCCTCCCAATTTTTAGGATCTTGGGTTCATCGTCACTCCCCAAGTTTATGTCCTTTCTTGGTTCCACCGCGGCAAAGTTCAAGACCGGTTCTCCTAGTGGTGTTGGTTCCTTTATTGGTTTCACAAGCTCTCCCTCCTCTTCGGGTATCTTGTTGGGTATTGTCTATCCTTCTTTAGCTCTTGCCATGTATACCCTCAGATCTTCCTCCTTTTTCAACTCAAGTATTTTTCTCTTTCATTCCTTTTTCCTTTTCAATCTTCCTTAATAATTCTCAATATCCTTCTCGTTGCATTCCTCCGCGTCCACGCTATTTCCACGTATTTCTCCGATCCCACTGGGCATGGGAAATCGCAACAATTGATGGTAAGTTGATGCGAATCCTTTTATCGCATGGATCCACGGTCTTCCCATGAGGGCGTTATATGGTGACTCCACGTCCACCACGCAAACGGTAACCGTTGTCTCTAATTCTCCTACGAAGATCCTCACACGTATCTCGCCTTTTGGTTTCGTCGCCACCCCATTGAATCCGTATAGTGTATATGCCGAAGGCTCCATGTCAGAATCCTCGTACCCCAAAGCTTTGAACGTATAATAGAAGAGGACATCTACTGAACTCACCATGTCTACAAGACCTTGTCCACAGCCCACGCTCTTCCTTTACTATGTAGGATTTTTTCTTCTAATGCATGTTTACAAACGGTTAAGGTGATGACCAATGAATCCATATGTTGAATTCCTCCTTCTGGTGCATCCTGTGCTGAAAATGATATGTCTCTCTTTTCCCATTCTTCTAGCGGCTCTTTCTTTTCCACTTGCAATATCTCGTTCCCTTCATAGTCCACCTTGTATATCCTTGAGAGCATGTTATCCTGGAAGTTGAGGTAATCTTCCTTCGAATGTACTACAAAATTGCAACCAAACGGCTTTCCTCCCTAGTCTTCTTTGACTTGGTGTTGTTATGTCAGGTCCCCATTGTAATAATGTGGCGGTGGTGGTGGTAATTCCCGATACTCTATGTAATGTGCGAGTTTCCCTTGTTCCAAGAGGTAAAGTAAGGTCTTCCTGACGCTCCTGCAATTGTTTGTATGATGTCCGTGAAAACTATGATATATGCAGAACTCATGATTTTTATTCCCAGGAGTTGATTCTCTTCCCAAATTTGGTGGCACCGGAATTTCCTCAGTCAGTATCACTTTCTCCCATATCCTTTCCACAGTTGTGTTAAGCTTTGGGAGTTCTAACTCTATCCATACGTCTACTCCCTGCTTCGTTGGCTTTAAGTTCTTCGGCTGGTATCCTCTGGCTTTATCACTTCGTGGCTTTCGATCCTTTCGCAATGACTTTTCCTGCTTTCGGTCAACCCGCCTCATCTCCCCTCCTGGCGTTGCTTTCATCCCTGCATGAATCATAGCGGTCAACATGACCTTTTCCTCCATCCGTTGCAACTTATCTTGCTTTTGCAAATTTCCCATCTGAATTCTCAATCTTCGTAGCTCATGTAAGATTTCGTGGTCCATAATCCTTCTTGCTGATTCACCAACATCTCTTTCTCGCCCTTTGCGTTTTCTTTCATCCTCGCGCCTCCTTTCTTCTTCGTATCTTAGCTTATGATTTTCATCTCTCGCCTCCACTAGCATCCTCCTTAGATCCCTTTCCCGGTCATATCCTTCTAGCAGCCTTATTTTCTGCAATCCTCGCTCCTCCTCTTCCTCGTAATCTTCATAAGGACTTTCCTCCCGATATAGAGTCCTTTTCCGAGACGAAGTTGTTATCGTTTCTGAATTAGAGTTTTCTTCTTGCGAGATTCCAACCTCCATTTTGCTGCCACGTTCGTATTTCTCTCATTTCGCCTGACTGCCTCGTTTAGCCGTTCCTGCTTGCCTCTTCTCTCGATGAAGTGTATTACTTGGTTCTTTCGATATCATGTCCTTATCACCATCGTTCTTCTCCACCTCTTCTCGATTCTCTTCCCCTTCCGTAATAGCCTCGGCTTTCACGATTCGGATAGGTTCCATCATGGATTCATCTTCTACGCCCGGCTTGCCTTTTCGTTGCCTTATGACTTCTCGTCTTTCATCTGCTACAGACGCCTCTCCTTTCTCTCCTTCCTGTCGGGCCTCCAACCGCTTGCTCCTTCTTACCACAGTTAGGGGTTCCACTTGTCTTTCTTTTCCTGCCATCGTTCAATCCTTGTTGAATCTTATTTTCCGTTTGCCGCCTCACCAACTTTCTCTTCCAGATCGTAGATCTCAGACACGAACAAGTCGCCAAATCTACAGAACTTTTTTGCACAAAACGACTCGTCTGGATTTCAAGCTATTACGATCTCAAAATGGTTTTTCTTTCTCTCAAACTCTTAGACGAGGATGAATCCCCAATCTAAGTTCCCAGTTTCTGGACGCTAAAATGTAACTACTGGAAATCCAGTAGTACACCCAAAAGGAAATTAACCAAGATCTAAGACATGTTTAAGTAGTATAAACTAGAAAATCTTTATTGATGAATTAACCAAAGAAACGAATACAAGTTCTTGAATACAAGGAAACCCTAATCTCACTCCCTAAGCTAAGCTCTCCCCTCTCTCCAAAATCCGATCCCTCATGCCTTTCCCAAGGACCTATATTTATAGGCCAATCAACCCTAATGGTGTATAGCTCATTTTACTTCGCCAACTTCTCTCGGGAGCGCTTTATACTTCTCCCAAGCCATTTTCCATAAATTTTTTCCCCTTCTTTCGCTGATAATTCCGGGTGTTGTCGGGACAGCTGTCTCTTTCTTGTCTGACAATTTACTTACTTCGCAGGTTATCTTTCTAGCCAAGTTAAATTATTTCGCCCACCTCTACTTCGTGGTTGGTATCTTGTAGGGCACTCCATTGATTCTTCGTAGCTCATATTCTCCTAGTGGGTTACTTCGTCATGAGACATTATCTCGCACATGACTTTTACTTCGTCAATTAGTCAATAATGGTGACTTTGACTTGATTTGACAAGCCACTGACGAAGATTTTCGGGGCACGATAGAAGATCTTTCGGCATGATTCTCGTGTCTTCCTTAAGTCCACGTGGTGGTTCGTATTTTGGTATCTACATTTATGGTCATCTGTATTCACCCTAACAAATGTTTTGACCTTTATTAGAGTGCCTATCTAGACATAGCTAATAATGGGGGTACAAGTTTATTGGAGAGGGTACTAGAATCCGACAAACATATGTCCAGTTTACACACACTCAATTAGAGGTGTGTGTAATCTATGTAAGACAAATTCTTTATATAAAAACAGATTTTTTTCGAGCGACGTGGTTTTTTGATTTGGGATTTTTTGATCTAATCCATTCTTGGGTTTTTTGATCTAATGTACTTTCATTATTCGTTTTGAAGGTATCCTCGATCGCGCTCCTGTTGTAGCTGTATGTTGTACCGGCGCATAAGTCAAACAATTTCAAGTTATAAATTCACTAAATATTTTTGTACATCGAAATCCATAATTAGCAGGTCTAAATGATGCATAAACAAGTCTCATTATCGTTTATGTAAATTCTCACTGCTTCACTCCTATTGCTATATCAGAAAATAAAGGTTTGTTCGATCTCAATTCTGATCATGTTCAATAATTATTTTTTTGTTTATGTACGTTTTTTGTTGCTGGTCGAGTAATCAATTTTATTAGTATTTAGAGGTGCTAATGAAAAATTTGTCCCTTAGTTGTATGAAGATCATGAAAAAGTTGTTGAAATTACACTAGCGGCGGTGTACTTTCTTTTGTAATTAAAGTGTTCTTTGCTAAACCTATTATATTTTCATGGATAGCAAAACATATTTGTGGTTACTCTTTTGCCTTTTTTTCCCTACGAAAACCAGGAGAGGGATCTCTGAGATGGTTTCAAATGTTATATAAAAGACGGGACAACTGTTCATTGTCCACCCTGCTGTCGTTCTTTTGTAGTTTTTAGTCTTTCCATTAATTTGTTCTCATCAATTCATTACCAATAATGTGTAGGTGGAATCAATTTTAGTTTCTTTTTTATGAAAAAATGCATATTTTGTTCATGTACAATTTTTCTCTTTTTCTTTATTTACTGATTCAATGGAGATATTCACCCGCAGTCTATGTAATGTTGTTTGATTATTTTTGAGAAACTAAGGAACATGGAGATGGGTTTTAAAGGTAATGTGTGATAACTTGAAGTCTTAAATCAAAGATACAACACTCTTCTGCATCTTTTTCATTCTTAGTGTAGTACTTATTGAATAAACTATACATTTTAAATAGAGTGGACAAAGAATAGAACATGATTTTCGAAATGTCACTTTGAACTTGAAGTATTAGATCAGTATCGATGATATTTAGTAGTGTTCCTATTTAATGATACAGATTAATTCTTCAAGTATCGAGCTGTTCTTTTTTTTTTCTTTTTTTTTAGGGAAGCTCTGTAAATATGTATTCCTTTGAGAATCTGTCCTTATGTAATTTTCTTCTTTTGTTTTCCTTTCTTTTCTTTCCGTTAATGTTAATACCTCTGGTAGTTTACTTTTCTAAATTCTTCTTCTTAATTTAATTCACTCTTTAATCAAAAATAAAATAAAATTTAGTATTCCTATTATACACCACAAGAATGCGCTTCCGTATGACCATTACTTAACACAGACAAAAAAAGAATGAAGCAACAGGTTAAATCCATGAATGTTCTCCCAGTAAGTTTGTATCACGACACCTTGGTCCTTGCAGCATATCTAGCTGATGCATACACTAACTATATGCCGATGTGGCACTAGATAATGTGAAACGGCCCTTGACACATCCATTATCAGGCATTCAGTGGCTTAGAAATTTGCAGGCTGCTTTGCATTTGTTATCTGTTTAGCAGGTATTTTTAGTAGTATTTTTTGTGGGGATCCTCATAGATTGCTTCAAGGAAAAAAATTCGGAAAGCCTGAAGCATTCGGTTAATATGTCTCATTAAATCTTTGTATAGGGTTTATTGTATGCCCTCGATAATCTGATGTTTGGTAGTGAAAATTATTTAACCCTAAGACTATTCTTTCTGATGAAATGTAGAAATGGCATCAAAGAAGAACAACATACAACAATCGGGCATTTTGGAGATTGAGTGTACACATATTCAATAGAAAGTCAGTGTACATATTTTCCTGAAAAACTACAACTGTGGATTGGTTCAACAGTGTTGCTATATTACTTTATAGGTGGATGCTTCATTTTTTCCAGTAAGGGGAGTATCGGCCTTAACCAAAGCATCTATTGATGCAGTACAGTTCTTAAGTTCTATAGTTTGCGAATACTGAAATGGTGGTACTTATTTTAATTTGTTGACATCCTATTATATTATAGGTGGGATGCTTCATTTTTCCACTAAGTGGGAGTATCCAACCTAACTGTCATGGTCTCAACCAAAACATCTACTGAAAGGTGTGTATGAGTGTCTTCTTAGGCTCTTTGTGGTTGCTGGAAAATGCGAAGGAGCGAATTGGAAGATGGTGTGGTTGCTGCTGGATACGGTACATATAATAATATGGTGGTACATATTGGTTTTGTAAGAATATCATTAGAAAGAAGACAAAAATGTAAATGTACAAACTTTCGTTCGTCAAACACAATTTCGTTCGTCAAACACAATTATGTATCCTTTTTTAGATTAATAGATTAATAGAGACGAATGAAGAATCCTACTATTATCATTTTTTGGAGTTGTTTTATGTATTGAGGCTCACATTCACTGTAACACAGTTACGTGAAGCATTGAGTCTGGGCCTGATTTAAGTACGAAATACGTAAAAGGCTTGCTTCCTCAATGTCTTTTGTTCTTTTGTAATGCGTGGAAGTCAATGCTCAGTAGTGTCTTAAACATGTGTTGCAGGGTTTTAGTTACAACAGAAATGACATCCCTTAATCGCAAATAGTTCGCACCACTTTTTGCTTATTATGATCTCTTAATCGCAAATTTCAAATGCACTAGATATCTTTAATCTACAAGAACTAGCTAAGATGTTTCTTTCACTAGGAGTACTACATACTACACCTCAGTTCCTTTGCATTTTATATTACTCTTCTTCGAATATGAAATCTATTTTGAATTCTGAATGGATGAGCATATTGCATACTCTTTCAACGAATAGAAACTAAATTTTGAAATTGAAGTAATTGTTTACTGATCATTCAAGCATTATACGTTTTGAGCCATTTTCCGTTGATCATGTATCCTTCCACTCCTCCATCAATAGACAAGATATGACATGATCAAACTGTAAGAATTTCAATATGTTATCAAAAATTATGGAAATGCTTTTATGTGGTAGCGCAATTGAAGTTTGGACCATCCAACACCACAAATTTAAAGCAAAAAATTTTAACGCAAACTTTACATTAGTAGTAGCCTAAGGCTGCCCCAAATTATATATTGCGCCGACAAAGGTATAATTTCTGAATGTGGGAATATATGGCTAGCCCATTTTCTTATTTTTGTTTATCTCTAGCCCATCATTAAGATACACTAGTTGTGCGCCCGTGCGTTGCACGGGTTTGTATTGTGCGGCGGGTAGTTACATCTTTGGTTACCTTCGTTCGTATAGTGACAAAAAAAAAATTAGTTACAATACCAACTCATATATAGCCATATCTGGTAAAACATGTACAATACCAACTCATGTATTTATTGCCCAAAAGAAGACATTACTTTGATTCTCGGTGGTGTATGAAGGATGAATATGGCATCACTTGGGTAACCCCGTTCCACTGGAGTCAACAAAATTCTGTGTTCATCTCTGAGCTTGTCGAAGAGGAATGAATTAAGCAAAATGATGCTATTAGGACTACCGTATAAGGATAAGAGTATGAATGGTTTGCCTTTACTTGAAGATGGAGGAGGCCAAAAACTACTGGAAATGTTCCTCACCCATTATAAGAGGAGTATTAGTTTTCCAAACTTAAATTGGGTTAGCATTAACTCATCTAAGAGGATGTGTTGTTAAACACAGTCAACCTTAGACGTACAAATGCTAACCAAATTCACTTAGAAGCGACATTT
The DNA here is from genome assembly GCF_003573695.1 of Papaver somniferum. Taxonomy (NCBI): domain Eukaryota; kingdom Viridiplantae; phylum Streptophyta; class Magnoliopsida; order Ranunculales; family Papaveraceae; genus Papaver; species Papaver somniferum. The sequence continues at coordinate 4,330,940 of NW_020624377.1, read as the reverse complement.
TCACCACTTCTTGCGGATTGACAAATATACTAATGCGGTTAATGGGAAGTTGCTCATGAAACACGCAAGTAATGTAAAATTTAATACGAAATAACAATGCGTCCCGTTGAAAATAAACATTTCATCACAAAATTCAAATGGAAGTCATTTATAACATAAAATGGAAAGGATGAGAGAGAAGCAATAAACCTGGTTTGCCCAATAATCAATGCCCAGTGCAACATGATACTCAACGTTGCCCCTGCAGTCAATATCTTCCACATTTTATTTCCAAATCCTGCTTCCGATGTAATACTTAGCACGCAAAAAATGCTCACAAAATTCCTCCAAAGGAAGCTCATGTACTCTTCCAGGCCTTAACATTATTCAAAATAAACGCATGAAAATCCAATACTTTTCCAATGCCTCTGCAAGATTCTTTTATAAAATCAAGTCCTACCTCACAAATACCTTTCCATCTTTTAGGTATTGGGTCTAAGCCCATGTCATGGAAACTATGTCGTTCCAGCCAAATCCTGTTAAACATAGTGACATCATAGTCATAACCTGAGTCCGGCCAAATCCTGACTTTATCATCCAGATCTGCTACATTATGATCTCTCAATATCGAATTTTAGATATGACATCAAATGTGTTTTCAATACAAAACCAAACCAAATGTTTCCATTTCTTAACTGGCACAGTTTCAATGCCTAATACTTAACAACATTCCATCTAATAAGTTTTAAACTATCCTATCCTAAATAGTATCGCTCACGCCTGGGTGCTCACAAATTCAGAGATATTGGAAACAGCCATTATCGTAACCAATACTACAACATTTGACATGATAAAAAGAGACGGAATACGTAACTATGCAAAATCTACAACAAAAAAAAAAACATAAATCAAACTAATTTTGTACTCTTTAAATTTGAAATAATATTGAATGATTGTCTCAATCTAAGACTTTCTTTCTCATGTCCAAACCATAAAAACTCTCACCCATTTTTTCAACCGTGGAAGTTCCCGATTCATCTAGTTCTCCATTATCATTCTCATTCACCAGTACTATTAAAATAAAATCATTAAGAAATGTAGGGAGGAGGTGGACCAATGGACCTTAAATAAAGAACTAAGTGTTACTGTTGTTGTCTAATGGGTTCAATGATGATGATTCATTATCATTCTTCTAGAATGTCACATAAAAAACTGGAAACTCATGGAAGTAGATGTGCTATCAAAATGGTGTTGGAGACTCAGATCAACTATATATGGTGCGGACAATTATGAAATACATGGAAGGTAATCATAATATTGCTTCCCATTTATTCTAAAAGAAGCTTATGGATATTCACTTGTTTAGTTTTGAATGGTATATCATTGTGGTCCTCTTTGTTCACTAACTCATGCTCTAATCATTCCTCTTGAATGTGGATAAAAAAACTCTTCTTGGTTTGACTAATGGCGCGGCTACTTCACCCGCACTCGAATCAACTACGGTGGACATTGTAGGCAAGGCATGGTATGAATGTATGTCGAGTAAAAAATTTTAATGACCCAATGTGGTTGTTTGATAAACATAACTAAATATTAGATATGTTGGGAAGAAAACCAACTTAACTAAACTGAACTTAAAGTTTAAGAAAAAAATATTATTTGGTTACCTCACTCACCAATTAAACAGTTCCGATTTGACGCTCAAGAATTATTACCGGAAGTGTTTCCATCAATTGCAAGTTTCTAAAGTCTTGTGTTCTCTTGATTATGCATCGTTTATATAAGCTCTGACTGGGATCCACAGAGCTTGAAAATCTTGTGTAATTACTCCACCTGACCATGGTGAAGGAAAGAACATAATAGTTATTGTTCACCAAGAGACTTTTTAGAGTAAATGATATAAATATTAACAACTCATTAATCAAAGAGACTTCTTATTCTTATTTTGAACACTCATGCCTCTGCACACTCGATGAGTTCATTTTCACTTGAACTTCCATTAGATACTACTCCAATGGTATTTGATATTTAAAACAACACTGAAAACCATATATTAAAGGAACGACTAATGATGATTAACAAACCCTAGGATTAAGAAGCATAAAATCTTACCCGGAGTAAAACCCTAGGATTTCTCCAATAATTTCTACTTCAAACTCAAATTATGATTCCAAATACAATCACGAATAACTACATCATCGATCCGTTATCAGTATAGTACCTTCACCAAACAATAAGAAAAAAAATCAGAATAGAAAAACCCCGAAACAAATTGACTGAGTTATATTATCATGATTGTTGTCGTAAACCCCTCTGAGATTTAAGTTTTCTTGTCGTGCAGAGGATTTTGCCGGCTATGTAGGGTTTCATGAGAAACAAAGGGAGAACTGGGAGGGGGAAAGTTGCGGCTGAAGATTAGCCTTTTGTATGATTTCGTAAAGGTAGTTATCACCTAACCTTCGTGTACGGCAGAAAAAGACCGATTTTTTTTCAAAATCCTTAATTCTTATTGGCTGGGGCTAGGAGCTCTAGAATTCAAGCTTTTGGCCTAACTTTTATATTAGAAATCCGGAGCCAGTATTTCGTACTCAAATTATTAGGGTTGTTCATGGTCGGTTTTGGTTCAGTTTCTAGCCAAACCAAAACCGAAACCAATATTATTGGTTTCTAAAAATCTAAACCAAACCAATCCATTAACCATTGGTTCGGTTTCCAAATGGTTCCAGTTGGTTTCGGTTTGTCCCAGTGGTTTTTGGTTAACCAATAATTATGTCAAACCAAAAAAAAAATACACAAATTTACAGATAAAAAAATCGTAGTTGCCGATAGTATTGGTTTACACAAATATACAGACAAAAAAAAAATCAATAATAGTGTAAGCTTACTCTAATTCTAGAGATCAAAAGAAGATATATAATATATCTTAATTTAGTTATTGACAAATAAAAAAGAAGGAAGACGGGAAGAAAAAAATCGAGTAGCAGCAGCTGTTGTTGGGGGTGGAGAAGGGAGGCGGCTGAGAGAAGGAGAAAGAGAAAGAGGGAGAGTATCATAATGAAATATTAGATTTAGGATTTCTATTTATCCTCTAAATCAATGGGTAGAATCTAATACTTTTAAATCGACGGTAGAAACTAAGTTTAAAAATTAATCGGTTCCCCAATGGTTTTTGGTTCGGTTTTCAGGTCAAACCAAAACCAAACCAGTAATGTCGGTTTTTCAACTTTTTTTACCAAACCAATCCAAATCTAAATGGTTTGGTTCGGTTTCTTGCTTATTGGTCTGGTTCGGTCGGTTTCCAACGGTTAACCGACACCATGTTCATCCCTATAAATTATATATACAATAATATATTAAGCCCCTAGTAAAACTAGTTTACTAAACTAACCTTTTAACCTTTTCGGATATTTGATTATAAATATTTTTTTTACCATATTTAATGAACCGTGAAAAAGTCAAGTACCAAATATATAGGAAAAAAAATACTAAATTCATGTCAAAATCTACGTCAATGATCAGATTACAACTTAAATTCCTAAAATCACTCCTTTCTTATCTTGTTAATAACTACAATTAATAATCCTAAAATCACTCATGTTTTCTTTCTTTTTTTAAAGATATTTATTTGGCTTATTTGACCGTGAAAATTGTGTTTGGTGAAATGCACCGAATTTATTGAAAATACAAAAATATTTTTCTTAAGAAATATTGAGAATTCTGGTTATCATATTGATGGGAATTAGTTATATTTTGTGAAAAATGTAATTATCCTGATCATTGAAAACTCTAGTTTTCACAATTTTAGTGATAATTATAATTATTTTTTATTTTTTTATTTTTTTACCTAGAAAAACTAAATTTATTCATGTAACAACGTTCTTAGTTGGCATCCGAGCAACAAGCTGGGCGCCAACCCATTTTTGAATAGCAACACCCAATCTATGGAAAATAAAACTACCTAGACCACTACCAGCATCATGACTAACTAAACAGTTCTTCAAACGCTTGAAAAAGCAAACAAAGTCTTCACTGTGTTCCCCTAAGGTGGTGAACGCCAAAACTCCCAAACCATAACCATGTGAATCACATTCACTCAAATATTTAGAACGTTTGCGCGCAATTGCTTTAGAAATAGCCTGACCCGGAATGAAAGAACGGAATTCATCACCAGTGAAAGGTGAAACACCTGTGACATCCATGCAAACATCTTGACCATTTTCCCAGTTGAGAACAAGGATATCCGCTGGACGTAAATCCTTGCCAGATTCTGAAGAGAAACCCAAAGAGACCTCTTTGCGTGCAGGAACACCAGCTTTGTAGCAAATACTCGCAATAACATCCTGAACTAAATCATGACGAAACTTCAACCCCACATCATTAGCACAATGTAATGCATGGTCTCCAAAAATATCCATAAATCTATTACAACAAGAGCACAAACCATCTTCAACAAACAAAGGGATGCTGAGGCGATAACAAACAACTGCTCTAAACTGTCTGGGGCCAAGGCACTGATTCAACCCATTGATAGGGACATCTAAGAGGTAGTCTTGAGCATGTTTGATCTGATTGCATTGCCACAGAATGGAATCTCTTGCAGATAAGGTAAACTGGACAGGGATATGCTTCTTAACTGCATCAAAATAAGTGACTGCCAGAGAATGCATGGACGGGGGGGGGGGGGGGGGGGGGGGGGGGGGAAGTGTCATCGACGCGGTAAGAAGAAGGCAAACCACATACCTGAATAAATTTCTGAAGAGCCAACTGATAAGCAGTCCCGTTATCCGCTAACAAAGAGCTACCAAGAATTGTCTTCCGCACTGAAGTGGTCTGACTCTGTGAGGCGAGATAACAGTAGGAACGGGTGTCGTCCATGGAATAAACACCAAGTCCCCCATCTTTGATAGGAAGAGTGTCCAGTCTTTGTTGCAAAGGCCCAAAACCAGGCCCATCCCCCGTAATTAGAAGCCTCAAATATCTGAATAAGTGATCATCAAAGAGGTCAGAGGCCAGGTGCAGAGATTCTGGATTGGTGGTCCGCATTGCAAAGTATAACCTGGATACACCAACACAGTTGCGGAGTAACAACAACTCACTTTGAGGATCCTTGAGCTTTTTGATAGCGGACATAAGATGGATAGTCTTGTTCACCCTATTAAGCACCATGTCGCTCATGAAGTCCAAATCCAAACTCACAGGACCACCCAGCAGCTTGACTCCCTTGCTAGGCCGTCCAATATCGGGGGGAAAAACACCTACCTCAATGCTGCGTGGATCAAGCGTGGGCCAAGAAACCTCAGTCTTCTTGATATTGAGATGTAAGCCCCTACTTGGTCCTTCAGATTCTATAATACTCAAAGCTCTGGAAACCTCCAACGTGTCACCTATAATAGTGCCATCATCCAGGTACCAAGCGTGCAAATCCAGCTGACAGCGAGAAGCAATAGATTTTACAAGGGGGTGAAGTGTAAGAGCAAACAAAAGGGGACCAAGCGGATCATTGCTGAACACCGAGCGTAGAGGACAAGATGTGTTGGTCATAATAAAGTTTAGCAGGCCTTGCATAACAAAATTCTACCCAGCGAGAAATACCTGGGCAGTGAAGTCGGACCTCCCGAATAAGAACAGACCTGCTAACCATGTTGAAAGCATTATAAAAGTCAATAAGCAACATTGATATCTTGTTTGATTGCCCTTTCAATTCCAACAAACCATTGACAGCATGAAGTATACTTTCACCTCCTAATGGCACACCCACACCAAATTGAAAATCCCCCAAGTAAGATAACATGTCCTTACCAACTGAAAAGGAAGCCACCTTGGAGACCAAGCGTTGCCAAATAGTACCTACCGCGATAGGCCGGAGACCACCTCCAGGTTTGAGAAGAGGAGTAAGGGGTGCACTAGCAATTAGCTCACCCAAAGCCTTGGGACACTTACCTGCCAACAAAAGGTTGACCACCCCTGTAATCGAAGCCACCAACTCATCCGCAACTGCTGCCGCTGCACCACTCAGCGCATCGACAAGATGTTGTGCACGTAGCCCATCACGACCACAAGACGTACCTTTAGGAAAACCCTTGATGGCCCTCAAAACAACCCTTGGCTCAACCGTGACAGGATCACCAGCAACAACATCGTCTGGAATGGAAGGTGAAGGAGCTTCAGGGTGTTTAGAATGTAGTTCAGCCAAGGTTTGCACGTTGCAAGGAGCAACCCCATTCGAAGACAAAACTCGAATAGCTGCAGCAAAATGTCCCTGCTCTATCTTTCTCCGGCAAGCACTTAAGTTTGACGCTTCATGTCTCTTCTTTTTACTATCCGGATTGGCTGAGTGAAGTTGGCATGGCTGACGCAATAACTTGGAAATCATAGTGTAGCATCCCGATGGTTCCTTCCAAGTCAGGAGTGCTTGTTGGATGGAAGCTACTTGCAAGCGCTTCATGTTGGAAGATTTTTCTTCAACTGATCGCTTGGGCCTATACAACAGTAACGTGCAGATGTGAAACAACAGCAGGCGTATCCAAACAGTTAAGTCAGCAGGTTTGAAAAGCACACTGTCAAGGCAAGCCTTCAAGGTGCGAGAAAAGCTTGAATACACTGATGGGGTATGCTAGAAACCGTGGTAAATTGACGATGGAAAACAACATTAAGAAAATCAGTCGAAAGAAAGAACGACTCATCTGGTTCAGCATCAGCAAACACACTCTCTGTAGAATCCACAAAGGCAGGAAAAACAGCAACAACAGACCTGTCCATGTCCTCTACGAAAGGAGAAACTTCACTGGTGACAGCAGCAGGCCTATCGATTCCATAGATAAGAAAATCAGTTGTTCCCCCATTGAAAGGACCAGCAACAACACTGTGAAGGACTCCGTCTTTGCCTTTGCAGGGAGTTTTCCAGCCGTGTATGATCATGCAATGACTGCAAAGCCACATACGCGACTGTTGGAGAAATTTTTCCCAGGCACAGTATACCCGCAACTCACTAGAGATAATCGCTCTGCAACTGGACCTACTCTCCTCAGTTAGCAAATGCTTGTATTGTAGATGATGTACAATGGAGCCCCTAGCATAGCCTCTGCCATTCACACCATTACGACAACCGTCGAAATCTTTGAATGGACAATGGTTGTAGCCCCTCTGTGAAGCAGCATCTTCTGTTGAAGTTTGGCTCAGTTGACAGGATGAAGAAGGTAGATGAGATGTATGCATATGGGTCTGAGAGCGGTGCGAACCAGAATGTAAAGAAGATGCAGACATGATAGAAAAAAAAAACACAAACCCTAAGAACAACAGGAAAAAACCTAAACCATGAAAGAAGGAAAAACACGCCCAAAAATCGTGGAAAGCAAACACAAAAAGGAAAACAAGGGTAAAGGTTGTGAAAATCAAAAAGAAAAAACCATTGGCATGAGACCAATCCATTGGAAAATCCAGGCTTTCAATCGCCGGAATTTTTCCCTGGAGCTCATCGCCGGAGTTTTATTTTTGACTCAAAACATAAAAAAAAAACTGTAGTTACGAACAATTAATACGGGAAGATGGAAGAAGGGATTTTCAGGGGTTTCTATCCATCTTTGTTGTCTCTTTGTTTCTCTTTGAGAATCTGGATCTTACTTTTCATTGAAATGAAATCATAATCGTTTTCAAGATTGATTCTTCTGTAACGCATTATTATTTGTTGGTATTATTTATATTTTGCGAAAATTGCAATTATCACCTTGTCATTGAAAATTCTAGAGATTTTTCACTTTAAGTAGATTTGTTTACCATACAAAATTCACAATTTACTTATAATTATAATTTTCAAATATTGGATTTAGTTCTGATTTTGTGATAACTTGAATTTTCATTAGTTAACGACCAATGATAATCGCAATTTTCAACATCTATTTATTGAATCTAGTGAAAATAGCGTTTATCAACAGTTGTGATAATCGAAACTATCACCGGCTGCGCAATTTAGCCATAATCATATTACGTATTGTGTAATAATTGTTGATATCCTAGTATAAATCAGAAGAAACAAAATGCTATCCTAGTACAAATCAGAAGAAACAAGCATTGAGAAAAAGAAACAAAACAGTTGGAATCTGTTTCACTTGAAAACTCTTTACAAACAAAGAAAATTAAAAGGATGCACATCATGGACAGATATAATCCAAGAAGGATAAATACTTTTAGTAAATAATCACATAAATGAGTAGATAGATTAATGACTAGCTGCGTTAGATAGATTACTAAACAAGAATAAAAAAGACGAAGAAGATAATATAATGACTAGCTGTAATTAATGGAATGGATCGAGAGTTTTTAAAAGAGAAGAAGACAATAATGGTAACAAACAGAAATTAATGAACCGAGAATAATGCCAATAAAGCTTGCTGAATATTTTTATCAGTAAATTTACTACTTACCGCCGTAATTCTAGGTCAACTAGTTACGCTTAGTAATTGACCATAATCTAGATCAATAACTGTTTTTTGTTTTTTTAATAAAATAATATTTGTTAATAACCAGTAACTAATTAAGGTTACTTTGGTCCATCTGAAAATTTGAAAATTCAAATCTAATCTAAAACCACTATTTCTAATCGTAGATTTTATTATTTGGGTTACACATATATGTCATCTTAATGGTGGGCATCCAGGAGAGAGAGAAACCGAATATGGGTTCCTCAGAAATTGAAACCTATTTTGAAGCATACTAGATTTTTTTGAGGCATACTAGATAATGCCAAAATACGGTCACTAAATAAAAAACAACATCACCCCTCATCCACCATTTTTGATAATGGCATAACTACCCTTATATAATTAGTGTAAATGATTATGATTAGAATTGATTGATTATGAGTTTTAAGGATTGATTAAACATTAAATTATTAGTGGTGAATTAGTAGAAAAATCAAATTTATGTGAGAGAGTTGGGATTTTTGAGAGGAAGAAGAAGAAGTGAAGAAAAAAATCTTGGGTTTTGACTTTTGAGATTTTAGTGATTAGAAGTGACCAAAATGTGTGATTCAAATCAGAGGTAAACTTCTATCGAGGTTTAATTTCCTTTTATAAGTTGAATCTGCCAAAAAATTGAATTTTTAAAACCCAGATATGCTGACCAGATGAACAGTTCGGCTCAAAAGTTATTAGCCGAACTTCACTCAGAAACTGAATCATCCACTAGGTTCGGCTTGAAAAATTGAGATTCGGCTTGAAAATTGAGGTTCGGCTGGAAAATTGAGGTTCGGATGAAAATATTGTAAAGTCGCATTAGCCGAACATAGTGTTTCTCCAAATCATACACTAAGTTCGGTTCAAAATTGATACTGCAAGATCAGCCGAACTGATCTTCTGAAAACCCTAATTTCATCATTGAAATCACATTCTACCGATCAAACAAAATAAAATCAATCAAAAACAAGATGGGTTTGTTACGCATACATTCTAAAATACATCTAAGAGCAATTGAGATTTGGATTTCGCATTCCAACATCGCTCACTTCGATTCGTGTTTCCTTTGTTTGATTAGTTTCTTTATTGAATTGGAGTCCTAGATGTTTAAGTTTAAAGTTTATTTTGATTTTTAATTTTAGGTTTTTGAGGATAAGAGAAGTATGAAAATAAAGGATATGAATTTACTAATCGTTCCGGAAGAAATAACGCAGATCCTACCAACTAATTAAAAAGGTGCTTCAAAAAATAACTAATTAAAAAATTAAATTTTTTATGGCATATCAGTTTGGGTTTCACGAACGGTCCATTTTCTGCATTGTGTCCGCGTCCTGCTCGCGTGGGACATGGGACGCGTGTCTGATGCTGATACGACGCGTGTCCGACTCACCAATGTGCGCGTCCTGCACGTCCGGTTTGGACGCACTGATGACTTGGGTTTGAAGCGTTTTTTTTTTCTTCCTTTATTTTTACTATTATTAACTAAATAAAGAAAGACAAACATTGAGATCAATCATTTAGGTCTTTATTAGGATTTTGTAATTGAAAATGACATCACCTATACCTGTGGTTGGGCATGTGTTGTTTTAAGAATGTATTTTGATTGTGCCTTGTGTTTAATAATGACTGATTGTTTGACCTTCGGCGTGTATAACCAAGCAATCTCTTTTCTTTTCTTTTTTTTTGAAATTTATACACATTTAGCATGATTTTAATTTTTAGGATCGAAAAACTTCACTTTGCATTTACAAAAAAACTGGATTTTTTGACGCAAAAATAATCGTTAGATAACAATCTATTTTACCTACTGTTATATTCTGCAATTTTGGTTTCAATCAATTTTTTGATTTCAAACAACCAAATCGTAATTTTGGATCACAACTACTATCAGTTATCCGTTTTGTTTGTCTAACTCGAGTTGTCTTTTTTAATGGTCTAAATTTCAACTTTAAGGTTAATGAATTTTAGGTCTTTTTTAATCCTAACATTTGTTTGGTTTTAAGCAAAATCAAAACGATGATTTTTTTTCCCGTCGGTACAATGGAAAAGGAGAAGAAGAATGTTATGATTACAAAAGTAAAGGATATAAGTTTAGATTTAGAATAAATAAAAAGGACAATATATACAATTTATATTTTTAAGTAGCCATTTGTTTAAAGGGTGGGTATAAGAAAATTGTCCCTAAAATGTATTTAGGTACCCCTAAAAATGTCAGGTTTATAATAGGACCATTAACTATCAAATACATGTATATCGAATCAAACCCCGTTACTTTCATTGTAATCCTATATATGTTTGCAGTTTACCCAGTTCTTCTTTTCTAGGATGTTTATTAAATGGGTCTAACAACGTAAAGGAACATCGCCACCATAAAGATCACACTAGTGGTTAATATCATTCACGTGATTTTGGATTGTGTCCACGCCTGTATTGCCTATATATTGCAGCTCAAAAAATCAAAAGGCTATTAAGAAAACTTTGAAATATTCTTTTGAAGTTTCGTTCGTTATGGTGGTGCTTAGAATTGTTGATAGTAAGGCTGTGTTTTATAATAGAGAAAGAAAACACCATGAAATAAGTTTTCGGGGAGGGGTAGGGAAAAGCTCTCTATTAAATTAAATTTAAAACATATTTTAGACCATGCTTTTTACTACAATAGATTTTTGATCAAACTACGGACAAAGAGGTTATTTTCATGAAAATAATGACTAATTCCAAGAAATTAACTCCTATCAAATAGTGGCTAGAAAAAAATTCAACCATGGAGAATATTCATTTGCATTGTTTACTGGATTTTGATATCATTTTTTGCCTTGACGGGGTGTATTACATGCTATATGACCAGCTAAATGACAGCTGAGTAACAACAAAAGTTGACATGGAATCTGACATAGGGGAGAGAATCATTTTTCTTTGTCCAGTCACCGTTAAAGAAAAATCAAAACTAAATTGTGTGAATAAGTATATCAGTTCAGATTTGTAATAACTAATAGGAACTTCATAGCCAGAAGAACAAAAATGATGACTTTATTTTGATATCGGATGAACACTATGAACGAAAATAGTGATGAAGATGTTGTTTTTGATGGGTTTCGAGATCTGTCTGTACTGTTACTGAAATTGAATAATTGTTTGTCTAAAAAAATTAGTGAAATTGAAGACTGCGTCTAACAAGCCTTAGATCGTGATCTATTCTCAAAGAACAAACCAAACTCTCTAGAAGTTAAGCAAACTCTTTTAATTAGCCCAATCAATTAAAGGATTATAATTCTAAAAAAAATAAGATGAACTTGAAAAGAAAGAGAGGGTTAAATTGAATAGAGTATCACGAACATCTACTGTAGATGATCTACAAACATAGATCTGGAGATTTAAATCTAGAATTCCATGATTATCACAATGAATAATAAAACGAATTGGACATCCAATTAGGTTATACAGAAGAAAAAGAGGTGCATAGTTGAAGAAAATTAATAAATATCACGATCTTCATAGTTGAGCCATATAAACAGGAAAAAAAGGAAAAAAGAAAAGAGACAGTCGTCTTCTATCAGTTTCACCATTTCCGCTGCAACAAGAATAAAAGAAATGGATTTACCAGTTTTGTTTTAGCTTTTTTCAGATTATTAATGATGACGTGACTAAACATGAAAAATTTACTCCAACGTGTCAAATTCCACATCAGCTTTGCGGTCATTCAGCTATCAAGCAGCTGTTCATGCAGCACGGTTGTACATTTGGCGATGACAAAGAGATGTCTAAAAATGTTAAAGAAGAAGTTAATTTTCATTGCATTGTCTCTCAAATTTATCTTAGCCTTTTTTTAGTTCATTTGATTTTCGTACACACCAATTTAGATATTTGGCTATTGATTTCTTGTTTATAAGAAAAGTTGGTTACTCATTTTTTAAATATTTTTCATAACAAGCTTTTGATATCTCATAAGGAAGAGGCAGACCCGTGGATCGCACGGGTGATAAACTAGTCCATGTAAACGTAGATATTAGACTTCAAATTAAAATGTTAGATCACACACGCTCAGAGGTTCAGAGTACCCAAGCGGCCATGTATCCTCATCGTGGGCTTTTAGAACACTGCAGAGCATCACTTCTTTAAAAAAAATGGCACACTTTTTATAATGGTGACTCAGTGAGGTAGATGAGTTTCAAATTTGGGGTATTAGTTATACATCACGCGATCAAAACCTAATGAACGGTTGTCCTTGGTAGGTTTGGCTGAATTTTGTGTATCATAAGTTCATAATCCCGTTTAGCATAATGAACGGTTGTTGAAACTAAAAACCAGATCAATCAGTAGTATAATCACACTTTCTTTGATAACGCTTTGCTAGTAGCTAGACATTATATGTATGGTCACAATTCACAAGACCTCCAATCATTTTACAAATTAACTTCCAATTGATTGGTGTGTACTTTCACAGTTTCCACTAGAGTTCAATTCCATACGAAAATTGGCTCCATGCTGTCACAATCTTCTACGATATTTAGTCAATCAGAAACCTAAAAGATACTTCAAGTTATTCCGAATCTATCGAAAAGAAAGTTTTAGCGAATTACCTAAAGATCCTTTCTCGAGTCATGAGTCATCAGTGCTCTGATAAGAAATAAAATTTAAAAGAAGAAGAAAAACCTTGACAATGTAAAATAACGCAAAATAAACCTTGTCATCATCGTGAAACACGATTAAAATATTTCAAGATGTCAGGCGATTCAAAGTTCAATTATGCTTTCCCACTATCCTCTCATCCAAAACCAACAAACACAAAATCTTTTTCTACTTGGAAACAAATCGTCTACGGATTGTGCAATCTTGCAAAATAAATATATCTTTGATCAAGAAATCTCACACGCGTATACCCCCATGAATTGTATATACCAGTTGAATGAAACTTGAGAAAAATACTTCCGCGCGAAATTGTTGAGCCAGAAGCAAGCCGAAATAACGCCCAATGTGACCGTAAGTCTGCAACTTCGCGCATGAGCCTCAGGGGTCATATATACACCCGATATGCTGCTGTTGCATGTTAGTGTCATGTTGTCTCTTCTAATTATATCTCGGACTCGGTCTATTTTTCTCAAGAACACTCAAAGTCCAAGTCGTCTGGCTCTGCCCAGAGTGATGTCAGTCTGACTATGTCTCATATTTTCTGTATATATAAATGCATCTCTCTCTAATTCAACCACCGCCATCTCTGTGCTTCCCCCATTAGTATTCATCTAATTCAACACCAACTTCATTTTCATCAATTCCTTCTCCTTGTCTCTCTCTAATCTCTTTCTATACCATCTCTAAAATTTCAAATCATGAATAGAGAACCACCCCATAAATCCATGGGATTTTTCGGCATATTTAAGGAAGCCTGTAAAATCACATTCTCATGGAAAAAATTATTCTTTCAGATTCTTTTAGCAACAATCCTCCCTCTAACCATCCTTAACTTATCCGATATCCAAATTTCCGACTTCATTGAAAACCATACTTATCGGGACAACAAGAGAGCCAGATATATTGCTCACATAATAACCAAAATCGTCTACGCAATCCTCACCCTTTTGTTCTATTTGTTATCAACTTCTAGCGTAGTTTATACTGTTTCTTGTTTCTATACCTCCAAAGATACCAAGTTCGAGAAAGTTATTGGTGTATTCCCAAAGGTATGGGGAAGGCTTTTGGTAACATGCTTGCTGTTTTTCTTTATCTTGGTTGTATTCACCATCGTTTATCTCGTACTGTTATTAATATTTGTGACAAGGCTTCATGGGAACGCACGATTGGCTTTAATCATCTGCTTCTCAATTCCTTACTTAATTGTGCTCATATACATAGCAGTTGTTTGGAATATCGCCATGGTAGTCTCGGTACTGGAAAAAGCTTACGGTATAACAGCATTGAAAAGAAGTAAGAAACTGATTTACGGAAAGATATGGGTATCTGTTGCTATACTCGTTGCCCTTGAAATCATTTTCATAGGTATAATTTTTGCGGTGTCTTTGCTAGTGGTTGACGGCAAAAGAGCACTGAGCTTGGTGGGTAAAATATTTGTGGGGATCGCTTGTTATTTGTTAATGGTTATTATGTTTCATTTTTCTCTTGTAACCCAAGCGGTTATCTATTTTGTCTGCAAAGCTTACCACAACGAGGACATGTCACACGTTGCTGCTCACCTAGACAATTCTTATGTCAATTTGGATCCTAGGGGAACTGCAGTACCAGTTTAGATTGTTTCAGTTTGATGCTGGGTTCGATTAATTTGTGACAGTACTTAGAAAAATTTGTAGTGTATATAGATTATGGTTTTCTTCCCTTTCTTTTCATGTATGTCATTGGATTTCATGTATTGATGCTGGTTTCAGTTTGTGACAGTACATACATAAATTTATGGTGTATACATTGTAAAACCTTTCTTTTGTGATCATAAATCATTTTTTTCCTAGCGTTTTTAGGGGCCACCCCAAAGGATTTAGGGGCCATCAATTTATACCCAGCCAAAGACTCTAGTTAAGGGGTACCCTATATGATATTGAAGTTACATAAATGCCCTTCTAGTAAAACTGTATAAAAACCAAATCAAAAAAAATTCTACTCATTTCAACTCTTCTTCTTCTAGTTTCATATTATCTTCCGATTGTGGAAGAAAAAAAAAAATTTCCTCGTTCAACCGAAACATCGCCGCGAATCGTAAAATCAAAACATCGTCGATTCGATTATAAAACAATGGATAAGAGAAATGAAACCCACAGACCTAGAACCAAAAATGTTGCTCGGGGTATCGATCCAAACATTTGAATTTTAGCAAGAAATAAAGAAATTCTTGCTGCAAATGAAGAAGAACGCGAAGAACGCGAAGAAGAAGTACCCGGCAATGTAGTCGGTGGTGGCGATTCCGAGACTCAAACACTTCGTCAACTTCAAATGGCCCCAATTAGGTAAGAATCTATCATTTTTGGGGTTTATTTCTCTTTAATTCGTCGAATCGAGAAAAAAAATTTCTAGGGTTTTCGGTTATTTATCCAGATTCGGACGATATGCATGCTCATTTACTTCCGAATGTAGTCGTATTCTTCATTTTTCAAGAACATCGACAGTATTCGGGAGAAAGATTTGATGATTATCTGCCGAATATTGGTGGCCATATCTTCCTGGATACAAACTGCTAATAATCGGTAGTTTAATGAATTTTTTGGCTACCAAATATATTTAAGTAGACACAAAGTATTCGGAAGAACACTCACTACCGAATGTATATATTGAAAAAATCTCAAAATTTCTGATATAGGAAAAATCCCATTTTGGGGCCAGTATTTATTCGGGAGACAATATAATGTTTTATACCTCCGATTGTGTAGGATAAAATTTTAGAGTTTCTGAACTCCAGTTGATGAATATTCGGTTGTAAACATGTTTAGTTATATTTCGATTGTTTTTCATTCGGAAAAAATATGTGTCTTCTTACTTCCGAATTTGTACATTCGGGTTATAGATGTGCACTTTGTCTTCCGATTGTGTAGGATGAAAAATTTACAGCTTCTGAACTCCAATTGATGTATATTCGGTTGCAAATATGTTTAGTTAGCTTCCGATTGTTTTGTATTCGGGAACAATATTTGTCTTCTTACGTCCGAATGTGTACATTCGGGTTATATTTCCATACTTTGTCTTCCGATTGTATAGTTTGTAAATATTGTTCCTTTCTTTGTTGTTTAGACAAAGTCGAGAAGGGAGGAAGAAAGTGACAGCTAGTGCTAGGAGGGAAAGGAGTGCCAAAGATAATTCAGGTGCTCAACAAAGCGAACAAGAACAAAGCAGTCAACAAGGAGTGCAACCAACTGTTGAACAACAAGGCAGTGAACAAGGGGTGCGACCAAGTGTTGAACAAGCCGCTCAACAAAGTGCAGGACCAAGTGTTGAACCAGTTGATCCAGTGGCAAGAGTAGAAGAAGAAGGACAACCAAGTGGTACCCAAAAAGCCAAAAAAGGAAAAGATGTTGTAAGGAAGGATATTGCTAAGAAAGCATCACATCTTGTCCCTCAGCACTTGAAGAAGAAGGGTATTCCAGCAGGCACAATCCTTGGACTACCAGCGGATGGAGGAAAATTGCTATTTGGATACAAAGACTCATGGGCCAGAGAAATATATGAAACCGAGGTAATAAAATTACTATTTTTTATTAATGTATTGTCTATGTGTTATATCGTAATACTTGTATTAAGGATTTTTTTATGTACTTTAATAGGATCATCAAGATGCGGTCCGTCTACTCAAACCTACCGCCGCACCAACAAAAATGCTTGCGTGGCCTTTATCCGGTGAATGTGAAAGGTTCAAGACAATTGTTGCCAACTCGGGGTTAGCTAATGCCGCCGAGAATTCATTGTTGGAACATGATCGTGTGGCCATATCGGCGTTCGTGGAGAGAATGTATCCTGAGACCGATACTTTCCATATGCCGTTTGGGGAGATGACGATCACCCCATGATGTTGTGCAGATTCTTAACCTTCCCGACCAAGGCACAGCTGTGAAGTTTAACTACACAAAGCAGTTAAGTTGGGCACAACTTTATTCTCTAACTAACAAGTGCTTAGGTTGGGATGAAGAGACAACAACAACAGAGTTTAGGAGGCATGCCAGTTATAGAACAAGACAGATCAACATTACAGCTTTGATGAATATGTTCCGAGGCCCTTGGAGAAGGAAAAGAATGGAACGTTAACTGATGAGCAAGTGAACCACGCTGCCACTGCATATCTCCTGTGTATTGGGATGTGTCATATTCCCCAATACTTCTGGCAACCGGATCGACGCCAACCTTATACAACTTTTGGATCCTCTCCATGAAGTCGGTGACTATTCTTGGGGCACGGCATGCCTAGCATTCTTGATGGAAGAGTTGAGAAAGGCTCGAGGCTAGGAACCTGCCAAGTTGCCGGGAACGTGGCTCTATTGCAGGTTTTTTCTTTAACTCTATAACTCACTCTATAGTTATTCGGTAGACAATACTATGCATATTCATAACTCCAAAGGACGCATATTCATAACTCCAAACGCATATTCGGTAGGAATTGATCCATCTTATTTTCCGAATGTTTTTTCGGTGGCTAGGTACTTACTTTTTTTTCCGATTATATAAATCGGAAATATTTTTTGATATTAGACCGAATATACAGGCCAGAAAAACTAGGTTACTGAACTCCAAAGACGCATATTCGGTAGGAATTGATCCATCTTATTTTCCGAATGTTGTTATTCGGTGGCTAGGTACTTAGTTTTATTTCCGATTATATAATCGGAAATATTTTTTGATATTACTACCGAATATACAGGCCAGAAAAACTATAGGTTACTGAACTCCAAATGACGCATATTCGGTAGGAAATGATCCATATCTATTTCGAATGTTGGTATTCGGTGGATAGGTACTCAGTTTTGTTTCCGATTATATATAATCGGAAATTATGTTTGGAAATTACTACCGAATATACACAATCTATTTACTAAAACTTGGTTTCTTATGTATATAGGCATGGATCTATGACCACTTCCCTATCCTGAAGTTGGCCGGAGAGAACCCGGGGTGGTGCAAAGGTACTCCTAGAGGAACAAAGTATATATTTGAAGACAACCGTTCTAGGACAAAAGCAGAGTTGATTCGCATGAGGGAGATTTTGGACCAATTGAAGGCCTCGACGTATGCTTTGATCCATACAAGGAAGATCGAGCCAGTGGGCATATAAATGTTCGGTCGGACTTGTCCCTTTATTTTGGACCATTGTGGCACCCCACAGGATATGTGATGTATAACCCCTCTAGGGTGATGCGACAACACGGGTATATACAACAAACCTCTGGAGAAAATGGGGGATTACTACAAATTGGAGTTGGAGTTGTGCTCTTCTAGTGGTGATAATCTTACAATTGTTCACACAGGCCCACCTACTGTTCTTGATAACTGGGATAAGAGGAATGACTTCATTATCGACACTGGTAGACGAACCAACCGAGGTGATGAAATTTCTCCAGACTATATGAGTTGGTATAACAAGGTATCACATCCTTTGGTTATCCGTGAAATCAAATCCAACACTACTGCGGCGGGTTCAAGTTATAATTGTATCATCAAAGACAAACCAGCTGGTTATGATAGACTGGTGCGTGTTCTTATATTTTTGTTCATTTTATATGATTCCTATAAATCTTAGGTAATTACCGTTTGATGTTATGTCATTACGTATAAAAAACAGGTGAATAGGTTCAAGCGTGTTTCCAAAATGTTAACTGCATGCCTGAAGAGCGGAGATCCCATGCCAGCTGAGAAGATCAAAGAGGCTAGAGATATAGTTGATAATATGGATAACGAAGATTATGCTGCCCAGTTTGGGGAGAAAGTCACGAAGAGGCATCCGTCCAAGGTGGCAGTATCAAAGACGGGTAAAACAACTCGAGCTTCATCGAGCGCTGAAGCTGCTCCAACTGAAGCTGCTCCAACTGAAGGTGCTCAAACCCGTGGTCGTGCAGGACTGGGAGGTAGTCACGGTCGTAAAGTAAAGAAGAGCAGATAAATGACAATGATTTTTGTTGTACATTCGGAAATTTGTTTGGGTAACTAAGTTAGACAAGTTCAAATGACAATGATTTGTGTGTTATATTCGGAAGATTTGGTAACTAATTTAACTTCCGATTATTTCAATTTCAAAATTTGTGTTTTTCCCAAATCCTGATTTTTGGGCCATCGTACAATCAGAACTTTACAAAAAAATTTATCCTCCGAATATTACAAGTTCAAAACAAACCACGCCATGGATCTAGGTGGTTCCAAGGGCCAATATAGAAGGTTAGAATCCCATATTCGGAAGTTTGGGTAACTGTTTAACTTCCGATTATTTCAATTTCAAAATTTGAAAAGTATCAGTTTTTCCCAAATTCTGATTTTTGGGCCATCGTATAATCGGAACTTTATAAAAAAATTTATCCTCCGAATATTACAAGTTCAAAACAAACCACGCCATGGCTCTAGGTGGTTCCAAGGGCCAATATAGAAGGTTAGACATCCCATATTCGGAAGTTTGGGTAACTGTTTAACTTCCGATTATTTCAATTTCAAAATTTGAAAAGTATCAGTTTTTCCCAAATTCTGATTTTTGGGCCATCGTACAATCAGAACTTTACAAAAAAAATTATCCTACGAATATTACAAGTTCAAAACAAACCACGCCATGGCTCTAGGTGGTTCCAAGGGCCAATATAGAAGGTTAGACAGCCCATATTCGGAAGTTTGGGTAACTGTTTAACTTCCGATTCATTCAATTTCAAAATTTGAAAAGTATCAGTTTTTCCTAAATTCTGATTTTTGGGCCATCGTACATTCGGAACTTTACAAAAAAATTTATCCTTCGAATATTACAAGTTCAAAACAAACCACGCCATGGCCCTAAGCCTAATCGGAAGTTTAGTTTTTATTACCCTTTCGATTATTCTAACCGAATATTACAATCGGAACCAAACAACACCATAATCGGAAAGAAAGTTGACTCATAACATAACCGAATATTACAATCGGTAGTTTGTTTAACAAAATAATCTACCGATTTCGTATAATCGGCTAGTTTTTATATTAATAATACTCCGATTACATCCATTACATAAAATTCAAACGGCCTTAACCTTACAATTTCGTCAAAAGCACCTAAATCCATACTCCTAATTGACCATAAAAGTATTAAAACAGATCATAACTTCCAGTGACCATAGAAATTTTCCCTCTTGATTTTGTAGCATCCTTCATGTTCAAATCGTTTCCCGTAGAGTTCCACATACCGGCGATCCGCAAGATTTCTCTGAAATTACGAATGACTAACAAGTTAGTACTAACTTTTGTTAATGTGAGTTGGAGTTACAGAGATACTTACTCGTTTTTCATACGTCCACCAAGGAAAAGCGTTCCTAACAAACCGTTCCTCATCTTCAAGTTTGTCAATCTCCTTATCGAGCGCATTCTTTCTCATCTTAATGTCATTGGATGATCTTCGAATTCGATTACCATCTAAGGCCTCAAATACCATTAAGATACGGTTCCATATCTGCTCTTCGGATTCCGATTTGTGGAGCTTGTGAACACGATCATGAGTAGTTGCCACAACCCACGCTCTATAAATAGCACAATCTTCTTCTTCGGCAAAAGCAATATCCATGTTTTTTGTTATGAAAATTAAAACTGAAGAGAGGAAAGAGTTTGGTGCAATTGGGGTGATAGATATGAGTTTCTTCATATAGGTTTAGGGTCCAACGGCTCTTTTTGTTTTTCCCAAAAACTCCAACGGCTAATTTGACGAAAGTTGAATGTGGAGAAACCAATAATCGGTAGGTATTGGATTTAGCATATCTACCGATTATGGTAGCTTTCAAAATTTGAATTTGCGGCAACTTATAATCGGTAGGTTTTGTAATATATTTAACTCCCGATTAACGCTGAATCCAAAACACGAACCAAGAAATACTGCACCGACTACAATCGGAAGTCTGGGAAATATTTTGGCTTCCGATTGCATTCGAAGGGTAACAATGTTATCATATCCTCCGAATATATAAGGGTAATTTCGCCATTACGAATTACGCGAAATAAGGGCTGGCTACATTTTCCTTTTGGGTGACCTTTTTTGTTTTATTGTTGGCCCCTAAATTCTTTTGAGTGGCCCCTAAAAACGCCGGGATTTTTTTAGGGAATATACTTGTTTATATTTTGGTTGGTAAATTACTTGCCCTGGTTCCCCAAAACTTGTCCCCTTAAAAGTCAATTACCTCTCCCACTCCCCTACCTCAAAACAACATTAGAATAACTTCCTCCACTTGCAAACCAGTTGGCCACGCATTGCAATCGTGAAAACGAATCTCTGAGTCTAACCCAGCTAATCATATTTGTAGCTATCTCATCCACGTATGTTCTCATGGATTAATTATACTTGTCGAGAAAAACTTAAGAAAACTAATGTTTCTGGAGTGCCGATATTGTTAAACCAAAATAAGGCTCATGGCAACCATAATTCCGCAATCATTGCGCATAATTGGTATTGATGTCTCCCAAAGTCCTCATAAAAATCATCACCTCTCCCACTCCCCTCCCTCAAAACCAGTTGGCTGCAGATTGCAATCTTGAAAGAAAATCAATATCTTGCCAGCTAAAACATTTGAAGCTATCTCATACAAGCATGTGCCCATATGGATTATACTAGTAAAGGAGAACTTAAGAAAACTACTGCTGGTTGTTAAGCCAGAAGCAGACCCAAATAAGGCCGACCATAAGTCTGCAATCATTGTGCATACGCCTCAGCAGTGAGCGACGATATACACCCCTTGCATTGTTGTTTATCATGTTGTAGGTCCTTTATCCAAAGAGCTGTCCGTATATGTTTGTACATAAATGTGTTTAAACTCCAATGTCTCTCTTATTAGTATTCATCTAATTCTGATACCAATTCTCATAGCTAAATTTGGTTTCATTTGCATCAATTCCTGTCTTTGTATCTCTATCTATATCATCTCTAGAATTGCAAATCATGAACAGAGAACCGCCCCATAAATCCATGGGATTCTGCGGCATGTTTAAGGAAGCCTTTAGAGTTACATTCTCATGGAAAAAATTATTCACACATATTCTTCTTGCTACAATCCTCCCTACAACCATCCTTTACTTGTCTGATATCCAAGTTTCCGACTTCATCACAAGCCATACTTATCAAAACAACAAAAAAGCTAAATGGATTGCATTCGGAATAACCAAATTCATTTATTCAATCCTCATCCTTTTTCTCTATCTGTTCTCAACTTCCAGTGTAGTTTATTCTGTTTCTTGTTTCTATACCTCGAAAGATGTCAACTTCAAGAAAATCGTTAGCGTATTCTCTAAGGTATGGGGTAGACTTTTGGTGACATTGTTGTTGTTTACTTTTATCATGGGAATATACATATTTCTAACTCTTGGATCGTTAGTACTGTTTGTGAGTCGTGAGTTTGGACCCGAAGGTGAAGGAGCTTATAAAGTACTGGTGTTTCTTGTTTGTATATCGATACCTTCCTTTATTGCATATGTTTACATAACTATTATTTGGAATATTGCTATGGTAATTTCGGTGCTGGAAAAAGATTACTGGGTAAAAGCGCTAGTAAGGAGCATGAAACTCATTAAGGGAAAGATATGGGTTTCATCCGCAATCTTCATTGCGCTGGAAACCATTTTCACAGGTTTAATTATCGCATTCTCTTTACTGGTGCTTGACGGGAAAATACTAAATTTGGAGGGCAATATATTTATGGGAATCGTATGTTATTTATTAGCGGCTTTTATGCTTCATTTTTCTCTTGTAATCCAAACAGTGATCTATTTCGTCTGCAAAGCTAACCACAATGAGTACATATCAAATGTTGCAGCTCACCTTGACGTTTCTAATGCCAATTTGGTTGGGGGAAATGAGGAAGTTTAGTTTGAATAATTTGCGAGAGTTGTGTAATGAAATTTGTATTGATTATAATTTATACATGGTTTTCTTTTCATGTGTGTCATTGACTTTTAAGTATCGAATTAAAATTTATCTATGTAGAGGTGTAAAACGTGTCGGCCCGGCACAACCCAGGAAGTCAAGTGTTTAGCGTGCTGCGTGCTGTGCTGGGTTGTGTCATAGACTCAGACGTGTTGTGCTGTGCTAAATGGCGTGTCATGTTGTGATTTGTCAGAAAAATGAACGTGTTGTGCCGTGTTGTGCTAGCACACTTATTTTATGTTCTCCAAAATAAATATTTTTGTGATATTTTAGTTAGAACATATATTATTACAGAAATAAATTAGCATAACGAAAATAAAATGTCATAAATTGGTTAAAATAATGATTTTTTGTGAAATATGCATCAAATGTGATGTATTGTGTAGTATTTTACGCATGACATGGTGTGCTTTCTTCGCGTGTTATGTTATGTGTTGTGTCGCGTGTTGTGCTGTGCCGCTGTATTGTGCCGTTGTGTCTATTTTTCTGACACAGCACATCACATGAAATGAATGTGTTGTACCCGTGCTGGGCCGGTCACGTGTTGTGCCGTGTTGTGCTCGAATTTTAACGTGATGTGCATAAATGTGCTGATCCGTACCAATTTACACCTCTAGTTTTATTGACTAGTTAAAATCATGCAAGTGGAAATGCCTTGGACATGAAATAAAGATGGGAGCTAATTTGTGTGGTACTCCTATTGAATTTGTTAGTTACTTAATTACTTTGTTCAATTTTCTTTGTTATTGCTGTTTTGTGCGCTCATGACATTTTTCCAAAAACAAAAAAGCTCTTTTGTTTCTAGTATTCAAAACTCTCTAAGTTTCTGAATGCATCTAAAAAATATTAAAAAAATTATTAAGATTCCGATCCTCGTTTGACTTGGCGAATTGAATTGCTAATTCAATCAAAATAAGTTAATTTATGCTTGGATCGGTTCATTTGACCCATTTTTTCTTACAAAATAAGTTGATTAACGTAAGTAAATCAAAGACATTTGTAAACTATTAGCTATACTAGGCATAAACATTTGTATATGATAGCTCTAGTTCTAAATGATGTTACGTACTTCACGCAAAAGAGTTATACACGGCCGATATGCGTTGTTTCAAATGACACAATTCTATGGTTAAGTTTCGAACCGATACAACTAGCCACCGGAAAGTTGAGAAACATTACAAATGTGTCTCCAGCCTATCACCGCTTACCTAAAATAATTTTTTGAGCTGCTGACACTAATGAACAGTCAAGGAACAATTCAAATCTTTCACGATCTTCCCAAAGGTGGTGAATAAGTCCAATTCACCTTGAATAAATTTGTTAATCTTATTGAATTTGAAAAGACTGGTTCTAAACATTTGAATTTATTTCTCAACTTGTTCTGTCTCAACCTAAAGTCCAATATAGATAGTCAACTAGACATCTACCCAGCAGACTTTCCCCATTTAGTTTGTGTATAAATATGTTTGAATGCAAAATGCAATCCAAACACCATATAATCTCTCCACTTTCTTCATTATTTTTCATCTGATTCTGCTACCTTCTCTCAATCTACAAAAATCATGAATAGAGAACCACCCCATAAATCGATGGGATTTTTCGGCATGTTTAAGGAAGCCGGTAAAATCACATTCTCATGGAAAAAACTTTTCTCACATATTTTTCTTGCTACAATCCTCCCTCTAGCCATCCTTTACTTGTCTGATATCCAAATTTCCTACTTCATCGATCACCATACGTATCAAAACAATAGAAATGCCAAAAATACTGCTCATGTAATAACCAGGGTCATCTACTCAATCCTCACCCTTTTGTTCTATTTGTTATCAACTTCTACTGTAGTTTATACTGTTTCTTGTTTCTATACCTCGAAAGATACCAACTTCAAGAAAGTCATAGATGTATTCTCTAAGGTATGGGGAAGGATTTTGGTAACATTTTTGTTGTTTTTCTTTGTCTTGGCAATATGCACCATCCTGTATCTTGGATTGTTATATTGGTTTGTGGCAACCATTGATGGGCCGGCGTATAAAGCATTTTCTATTATCATTGCTTTTACAATTCCTTACTTGATTGTGTTTGTTTACACGGCTATTGTTTGGAATATGGCTATGGTAATATCAGTACTGGAAAAAGATTATGGTAGAAAAGCGTTAGTAAAGAGTATGAAATTGCTTTACGGCAAGATATGGGTCTCTTCTGCTGTCTTTGTGGTGCTTGAAATCATCTTTGCGGGTACAATTATCGCGTTCTCTTTATTGGTGCTCAACAGAAACATATTGAATTTGGTGGGTAATATATTTGTGGGAATTGCTTGTTATTTGCTCTTGCCTGTTTTGTTTCATTTTTCTCTTGTAATCCAAGCAGTTACCTATTTTGTCTGCAAAGCTTACCATAACGAGGACATATCAAACATTGCTGCTCACTTAGACATTTCTTATGTCACTTTGGGTAGGAGAAATGAGGTAGTTTAGTTTTTTTTCTTTTTTTTCCGTTTGGTGCTCGTTGGTTTTGATTAATTTATGAGATTAAATACAGAAATATGTACATTGTGGTTTTAGTTTGATACTGGTTTGTGTATTGATAATACATGGTTTTCTTTTCTTGCACCTAACAATGTCTGTCATTGACTTTTAACAATTAGGTTCAATTTTATCTGTTTTGACTACTTCAAATCAATTAAGCGGAAAACTTACTTTAGGCATCTCCAATAAAGGTTCAATCTACACCTTCACTTACACCTTCACGCCGTATTTTTAATTATTTTATTTTTTAGAAATTAATTAAATAAAGATAAACAGTTAAGATTTTTTCATATAAAATATTTTAAGAATTAAATCCTTCAGTATGGGGTCCATTATTTGTTATATGTAAAATCTTCTAAATAAAAGTCTTAATTAGACTTTCACGTAAAATTTTTTACACCCACTGTTGAAGATGCTCTTAACAAAAAAATAAATATCATTTCCGGAAAGTGAGAAAACAAAAAATAAATAAAAAAAATAAAATAAATAATAATAGTTGAATATGTTTGTGTCCCATCATTCAAGATACTCAAAAGTCAATCACCGCCCCCACTCCCCTCGAAACAACATTAGAATATTTTTCTCCACTTGCAAACCAGTTGGCCAGGGATAGCAATCCATTTTTGATGAGAAGAGAGAATTTTATAAGAGGATAGAGAATTTACACAAGTCTACCAAAGATAGACTAGAATGCAAAAAAAAAAAAAAAAAAATTACGAAGAAACAGTTTCCCAGATATTTACAGTATAAGAAAAATTAAAGTGCACCCTTTTCCCAATAGTTGTAGCCCAAGTCAGAACAAGAGTTTTGGCATCAGTGGCAAGCTTCTTGTCAGTCTTAAAGTTGTAGTTATCTTCGAAAGTGAGACAATTCCTTTCCCTGCATAATACGCAGATCACAGTTGTTGGTATCAGGTCCCAAACAACACGGCCAGAAGTTGAAAGAGTATTGAGTGTCCATGTATGCGCAAAAGAACGCATTGTCTCGGGGAAAATTCACGCCCTATTATTAACAGGTGTAATAGTAGACCAAATGCTATGAGAAACCTAACAACGCAGTAATATATGATCTTGTGATTCTGAGCAGTTTCCACAAAGAAAGTATGAACTGTAAATGTCGATTCCCTATTCCGCAACAACACACCAAACTAGAAAGTCTAGTTTAGGAGGTACTTCATCCTTCCAAATAAACCTGTAAGGAAAATCTTGCAACCCTTCATTGTTAATCATAAGATCGTACAGAGATTTTACCAAAAAAAAATCGTTAGAGTTTAGTGCCCATCTTCTTGTGTCTGGTAGGTTATCTTTCACGGATAGCAATCCATGAAGAATATCGATATTTTTTTTAAAAAAAAAAAAAACATTTATTAGCTATCTCATACGTGTATGCTCGCATGGTGTGTACTATTGAGGAAAGCTTAAGAAAACAACGTGCTTTTGGCCGATATCGTTGAGCCAGAAGCTAGTAGACCGAAATAAGGCCCTATAAGACCATAAATCTGCAACGATCAATTTCGCATAAGCCTCAGCGCTCATATACTCTTGTTTTTATAAGAAGAGATTATGAATTAAAGAAAGAAGAATGTACAAGAGTTTACCAGGGTTAGATTAAAAGAAAGAAAAAATCACATCAAAGCTAAACAGAAAGAGCTTCCGAATTAATAAAAGCTGAACTTACCAAGTTTCGATGAACTCTTCTTCCTGCCGCACTTGCCCAAGGTACGATTAAAGATTTCACTTTCATACCCAAATCAGCTTCTGTTTTGAAAGTTTAATTTGGCTCAAAAGTACGTCTATTTCTCTCCGTCCATATTGTGAAGACGAGTGCAGCCAGAATTATACTCCAAATATAATTCCCTGAGTTTGAAAAATAAACACGGTGCCCACTGGGGGGTAGCATCCTCATACTACCAAGTACAACCCAAGACCAACAATTACCGGGAATGACCATATACCATATCTTATGAGCTATTTTGCAGAGAGGGAAGATATGTTCTTGTGATTATGTATCATCACCACAAAGTATACAAGAATTGTAAATATCCACTCCTTTTGTCTGTAAAATATCAATGGTATTAAGATTCTCATGCATTAAGCACCAAAACATAAAGTTTATCTTTGGAGGAATTGACTTCTTCCAAACAAAGTGATGAAGAAAGTCTTGAATTCCGAAATCTGCAACCAACTTAGCATAAAGAGTTTTAATACTGAAAATACCAGAACTATAGAGAGACCATATCCTAGTATCTGGGATACCATCTAACACCGGAGGACAATTACCAATCCTGAGCATAAATTCAGCAAAAGAATTTGATTCGTGAGATTCCTTTTAAAATAGAATTGCCAGTTTCCATCTGGAGATATCATATATGTTATCTTTGAAGACTTATTACAAGATAACTTGTAGAGTGAAGTGAAAGCAGAAGCAAGTGATGTGTTACCACACCAAACATCATTCCAGAAAGAGATATCCCTTCCCGAGTGGATGTTCAACACTGAATTGAGACTCACAAGTTGTGTAGTATCAGCAATCGTCTTGCGGTCGGATTATGATGTATGTGGCCCCTCTTCATATTTTGACACCTATTTATATTAAAAATCTGCCCCTCTAAATCCCCATAATTGCTTTACCTTTTTGAAAAAAAGTAGGAAGTTAAGACAAAAACTTAGGTAATAAACTGTTTTAGAGAACAAAAAAAACTATGTATTATTATTTAAAGATGGGCCACATACTTGAATGATGTGGCCCGACCACATCGTAGCCGCACCAATCGTCTTCCATCAAGAAATACCATGTGAAGTTTTAATCTTTTGTGGCACCCAGCATGAGAAATCTTGTCGATGCTAATTTTGTACCACAATCTATTATTTTCTTCACCAAACCTCCAACACCATTTAGCAAGCATAGACAGATTCATTAATCTCAAGTTATAAACTCCCAAACCACATTTTTCTTTGTCAGCACATACTAGAATCCAATTTATGAGAAGAAAAACTTTTGAACCAGCACCATGTTCCCATAGAAAGTTTCTCATTTTCTTCTCTAGAATTTTAATAACTGAAACATGAGATTTAAAGAGACGGAAGTAGTATATAGGCAGAGAACTAAGAATGCATTTAAGGAGAGCAAGTTTACTCCTTTAGAAAAAAATATTTATCTCCAAACTGGAAATCTTTCCTCAAAATTCTCAATAATGGGATCCCATATATGCTTGAAAGTTGCCTTAGCTCCAAGAGGCATACAAAGATACATAAAAGGTAGATTGTTACCGTCACAACCAAATTCAGAAGCCCAAATATATAACTCTAGAACATCACCAATTGCTATGGGTCTTTTCTTAGAGGTATTGACCTTTAGACCACCAATATACCCAAAGCATTTGGAAGTAGAATATAAATTATGTAATTCCTCTTTGTTGTGATCAATGAAAAAAATAGTGTCATCAGCATAGTGTAGGTGATCGAGAATAATGCTAGAAGAAGTTACTGAAAAGACTGATTTGAGCATCTCTATCCATGTATCTAGAGAAACCCTTCATGGAAATATTAAAAGGAAAAAAAAGAGACAGGTCATCCTTGCCTAACACCCCTTGAGCTAGTAAAGTAACCAAAATAAAGGCCATTAATTAACACTGAGAAAGTTGCAGTAGAATAACAAAACCTTAGTCACTTACACAACTTACTACGAAAACACATTTGATGAAGAATAAACTCCATGTATCTCCAATTAATCCTGTCCAATGTCTTTTCAAGGTCAATTTTGCATATAATAGCATCCCTGCCAGATTTAAGTCTTGAGTCAACAAGCTCATTGGCAATCAATGTACCATCTATTATTTGTCTTCCTTCAATATATGCACATTTCACTGGGGAGATGAGATTGTTCATTATCAATTTGAGTCTTGTTGCTAACACTTTGGCGATTTTGTACACACTTTGGCGATTTTGGTACCAAAGTGATGAAAGTGAAATTGTGCTTGCTATTAATTTGACCCGTAGAACAGAACTCATTCACAGTATTCATAATGTCAGACTTAAGAAAACTCCAACATTTTCTATAGAAGGTGATTGGGAAATCGTTTGGACCAGGTGCTTTGTCACTTCCCAGATCCTGAATAGCATGAATTGCCTCTTCTTTAGTGAAATTTTCTTCTAAGGTTTCCTTTTCTTGAATGCTTATCTTGTCAAAAGTAATATTTTCAAGTTCAGGTCTAATTACCTATTTTTTAGAGAATAAAGAACTGTAATAATCCACAATATGCTCCTGTAGAGTTTTTTTTGTCATCCACCAACACACCATTAATTTAGAGTTGCTTGATTCCATTATGCCTCCTTATAGCTGAAGCTTTGCTCATGAAAAAAGAAGTATTCATGTCACCTTCTTGAAGCCACTGTGTTTTTGACTTAATTTTCCAAGAAACTTCCTCCATGTGAGTTGTTTTCTCAAATTCATCCTTTAAAGATAGCATATTGTTGAGATCCTCTTCAGATAAAGTCTTGTCCTCAGCAATACTATCAAGAGAGTGGATTCCTGTCAGGATTTCACTTAGTATGGTATTTGTGTGCTTAACTTCATCCAAATAACAGTACTAGGAGAACCTGCAAATATCAAAAGAAAACCACCAATTTTCTAGTAATTGTAAAAAACCATTATCCAAGAACCATATTAATTCAAAACCAAAGTAGTCGAAATCGTTCCTCGGTCCTACTTGGTTGGGGAGCTTAGAGCGATGATCAATAAGTTCGGACTTGGAAATCGCGAAAACTCGGTCTAATACTCGGAATCTATTTATTAGAGACTTATATATTGCTGCTTATAAGTCATGATTTGTACCCAATTAAAATTAAAATTTTAACACTATCATGTACGTAACTACGTATGTAATATTCTTAAATTGAACATATTTATCATGTATATGAAGGTTTTTCTATTTGATAACTCCCATCTGAGTGGTTACAAAAAATTTCTTTTCTGATTTTAGTGTATGTAAGGCCAACTCGGAAAAATCGTTAACTCGTTTAGCTCAAAAATCGGTCCAAATCGGAAAAATCGTCCACCTTAATCGCTTCAAATCGAAAATATCTTGGAATCGGAAATCGCCTCGGTCATATAGCCTGTAGTGATTGCAAAGCGAGTAATCGGCCTTGGAAAGAGATTTTGACTATCAAACCTGAAAGGACTAGGGCCCTAACTAGGATAAGATATATCAAGTACAGTAAAACTTCGATAAATTAATAGTCCTGGGACTGCTAAATTCTATCAATTTAGCGAAGTATTAATTTACCAATAAATTAATAAGTTATTATTATATCGAAACATACCAAATTTAACTTTAAATTTCTAAAATAAGTGTGTAGTATCAAATATCTAGAGATTTTGTTTTCAATTCAAATTATTTTCTAATTATTTTATGGCATATTATGCGTATAAATGTATATGCTTTAACGTTAAAATTAAAATAAGAAAAAAAAACGAAATAAAATCATTTCGGAACTTCTCAAGGGAGTACAAAAAATTAAAGATGAAGTCCAATGTATGATAAATGTGAACAAAAACAAATAACCTTGAACGCCTATTTTAATAAGCACCGTAAAAAAAATGTTATCACACTGATTATTAATATATATATATTAGTTGGGACTTATTGGAAACTTAAAGTTTTTATTTTTTTATAAATTTAGCGGGGTTATTAATTTAGCACACTGTCCCAAGTCGGGACTGACAAAAAATATTATCTTAGCGATATTATTGATTTATCGCAGATTAATTTAACGAAGTTCTATTGTAGATTGGTCTGGCTTTAGCAAGTTGGGAAATGAATGGGAAGTGAGTTTCAAAAGAAGGTGAAATGATGAATCTGTCAAGTCATCACATTACTAGATTTGTTTATCCACTGGACCATGTATATCTTGCACTCTGGAGTAAAAGGTCAATAAGGCCATGATGCTCAATGAACTTATTGAACTGAGTCAAGCTCCTTGTAATATTAGTGCAATTCTTTTATTCATCATATTTTTTAATAGTGTTGAAATCGCCACCTATGCACCAAGGTAAACCCCATAATCTGCATGCATTATCCAATTCTACCCAAAATTTTGTTCTCTCTAGTGGACTATTAGGTCAGTAGACATTTGTCAGCATCCACTTGAAATTATCTGATTTGTTGGTACAAGAGACAAACAAAATGTATTCTCCCACGAGTGAATCATTGATCTCAACAAATTAAGTCTTTTTCCCACATAATTAACATGCCAACAGATTGTTAGAAAGTCCATCCCACAGTTGTGTAACCACAGATTTGTTTGATATCAAATTGAGTGCAGTGCATCATCTTAGTTTCTTGTAGCATAATGATAGAAGCTATGATTAACTGAATTATCTTGTGAACAACATTTCTTCTTATGGAGGAGTTAAGGCCTCTTACATTCCAACTTAGGATTAAGAGATTCATTGAGAACCATATTATCTCCTTGTTTTTGTTGCTCTCTTAGTTGTTGGCGAGCTTATATCAATCACAATGATACCAAGTCTTTTTGATTCTGTTTTGAGATTCTTAGGTACCACTTAGTGAGATTCCGTCGTATCTTGACTTGTAAAAGTGGCATCATATTTCACAAGGCTCAAATCCCACATTGTGTAACCACAGATTTGTTTGATATCAAATTGAGTGCAGTGCATTATCTTAGTTTCTTGTAACATAATGATAGAAGCTATGATTAACTGAATTATCTTGTGAACAACATTTGTTCTTATAGAGGAGTTAAGGCCTCTTACATTCCAACTTAGGATTAAGAGATTCATTG
This sequence comes from Papaver somniferum, assembly GCF_003573695.1. Taxonomy (NCBI): domain Eukaryota; kingdom Viridiplantae; phylum Streptophyta; class Magnoliopsida; order Ranunculales; family Papaveraceae; genus Papaver; species Papaver somniferum. The sequence goes on along the minus strand of NW_020624377.1, from coordinate 4,298,632 downwards.
AGCACCATGTTATCCCCTTGTTTTTGTTGCTCTCTTAGTTGTTGGCGAGCTTATATCAATCACAATGATACCAAGTCTTTTTTATTCTGTTTTGAGATTCTTAGGTACCACTTGGTGAGATTCTGTCGTATCTTGACTTGTAAAAGTGGCGTAACTCAGATGAAGAACTTGTTTGTTTGCAGCTGACTCGGCGTCTGAATCTGAGTCAACCCCTGACTCGGACCGAGTCAGCAGTCAGACCGTTTTTTTTCCATTTTGAGTCAGATCTGACTCGACCTATGACTCAGACATAACCCCTGACTCGGACTCATTTGAGTCAGGTAACAAAATACCCCTGACTCATGGGACCAAACCACTGACTCACTTATTTCCGAGTTAGATGAGTCAGATCTGACTCAAAACAAACATATCGACTCAGATCCAGATGAGTCAGGTGATTTCACTCAGATCCAGATGATTCAGATCCAGACGACTCAGATGAGTCAGGAGTAAACAAACATGGGCGAAATCTCATCATTAATTTTGGCCATAAAAGAATCTTTTAAGATCAACATAGGTAGAATTATTTGCTTAATTTGGCTCATGAGTGGTGATATCTTTCACCCCTGCAATATGAATAGTAGTTTCTGCAAAGTTTTCTTCAGGGAGTGACTTTGTTGGAAAGATGTGTATAGATTTCAGAATGGGACCTGAAGTTGAGACTGATGTGAGTAAAAACTTCTTTGAGTGGTTTGGCATTGAGTTGAATCCAATTCCTAAGTTCACTCCCAGTTGAAAAAGACATGACACTTCCTTTATAATCCAGTTAGGAACAATAAACCTGTGGGGATGGTTAAATTCTACTGTATTTTCCATGAACTTTATCTTTGCTGTGGGTTTTGAGGATGACTTATGAAGTTGTGTGAACAATGATATTGAGGGTGTTGAGGAAATTGGAGTGGGTATCCTGGAGTAGTTGTTGGGAATAGAGTTTAATGGGTTTGGTGGGGTAGGGTACTGAAAAAACAAGAAGAATGAAAGATGGAACAAGAATATGGTATATTGGGATTGGTGGTACTGGATTTTTGAGTGTGGGATGGGATTTGGGCAGTGTAAGGTGTTGATTGAGCAATTTGTGAATCACATAGGTCAGTTTCAAGATAAATTTTGAAGAAACGAGCAGAGGGTGATGCCACATCTATTTCCATGTCATCTGACACATCAGATGATAGGTCCACCGCCGATACTTTTATCCATATTTGTTTGTATTTAACGTGTCTTCTCTTGCGCTTTACTCTACTTCTGTTAGATCCATGACGACCGGGTCTTCTAGGGATTTGAGAAGATTTGGTAAATACGCTCGTTAAATATCTAATATTAATGATAAAGTAGGAGAAATAGGTACATGTTTAGCTGTATCTGAAAAAACGGGGTCTAACAACCACATCCAATATTTCTCTTAACAATCTGTATGGACTAACTCCAATATACTTTCAAAAGAATCAACTAGACAGTCAGACTCAATCTTAAAAAAAGTATATCAAAGAGTTATATTTATATTTCTCAATTCAATCTGCAATCAAACAAATAGAAATTTGCGATCCCAATTGAGTATATGAAATAACTTGGACGGTATCAAAAACCAATATCCAAGTGTCACTCAATTTAATCAACAACCACTACACCATATCCTGGTGTTGATGGTGGTTTTTAGCTTAGGGTTAAAATTGTAAAATCTTGCATCTGATGTGGCGTCACTATGTAAGGAAACGGAGCCATGAGTGTTAACCTCTCCACTGGCATATTTATTGAGCCGTTCAATATATTTACATGAAATTTATCCAGACTGGCGTATGTAGCAACCATCCCAGATGTTCTGTAAATCTCGGCGCCTTGCCTATATTACTTATTAATATAAGATTCACTGAATACTTTTCATGTGTTATGTTCCCCGGCAGAACCCTTAATATCGGTATGGCATGACGGATTGGTGTTCACTCGCAGCAGAGTAGCTCGGATTTCCAAGTACCAAAGTTAAGGCCATTGCACAAAACGCTTAGACAGAAAGCACACTGCACTCTGTAAATAAGGAATTTTGTGGCATTACACAAAATCCAATTAATTTTCTGATAACTCACAAAAAACTCATGAACCTGACTAATTTTCAAAATTAGGGTTTTGCGCCCTGCGCAGTATATTAGACCCCGTTGGTCGAAATTACGCTTAAAGCAACTAAGTAATTGATCCGTCGCGGATTAATAGGTGCAGAGTCCTGCCCAAAATTAGAAAACAAAGAGTAACAGAGCCGCGGAGAAGTATCAACAACGAGAGGAAGCTCGGCCATGCCACAGGCCAGCTGGCGCCACTTGGCCACGCCCCATGTTACCTAACCGGCCCTACTCCTTTGTCGACCAATCAGGTCGCCTTAAACCTGCCACACTCCCATGAGTTGTGTCTGGCCCCATACTTGTCGGCCCTATTCCGCATCGACAAATAAGGTCGTATTAAACCTGCCACGCGAACCAAATGGGTATCCACGTCCATGCTTGGCCGACTCCCTAGTTTCATTAACCAATCAGGTTTCTCTAAACCTGCCACAGCCTTAAAAGAGGTGGAAATTGTGTCAAGAGGTTTCCATACTAATTTGGCTTCCCAAAGCCATGCCAACATGCTAAACGGCATGCAAAACATGCCAAAAAACAAACATGTCAGGCGCACATGCCAAACGGCATGCCAAACATGCCAAAAGCATGCCAATCGCACACGCCAAACAGGCATGCCAAGTGCACATGCCAAACGCGCCACTTACCGCGACAGCATGCCAAAACTTGTCAACCCACTCTCCGTGTGTGACCAGCTTCACAACGGACTTCAATTTGGCTAGCCTGAAACCTAGGCACGACCATGCTCTAGTGGCGGTGGATGAAACCCTAATTTATAATCGTGGCCCAAAACTATGTCACTGATAGGTGTATAAAACACCTTGATATTTATCTTTTTTTTTATGCTTTTTTTGGTAAGTTTTCTTGTAAAATATGTATCTTATGTTTACTTTTGATTGTTTAGGTACCTTGGAGTCATTTGGAACAAAAGAAAAAGAAACGTCGCTTAAAAGGGCAAGGCGGATTATTTCTCATTATTTGTTTTTATTTCTTCATCTCTGTCTGAAAAGCATGTCGGCTTTAGTGATGCAAATTTGTATGTCTGAAAAGCACGACAGCTTTAGTAATGAAGAGAAATTTAAGAGAAGAAGTGAATCTGAGAAGTAAGAGACGGATGTTGTTGGTGGAAGAATTCGAGAAAGGAAAAGCGTCATAATGGTGCACGCGATTAAAGCTCATGTCAATAAATTGGAGACCAATGACATTGGTGGTGCTACTATAACCAAAATGAAGCTGTCAGAGAACCAGGAGGTGTTGCCGAATGCCAATGTCTTAGAACTCAGAGTTCAGGTCAATATAGGGGTGGTCTGTATGAGTTTCTTGGTCTGAAGGTTATACTACGGGCTTAACATGGCAAGAAGAAAAGAAATGGCCCTGAACAGTTAGTGGATTTCACCAGATAGGTTCCGCACATGTGCGATGTGAAGAAATGAATTTAGGTTTCATTAGAAACCAATCTGTACAAGCAGGTGAAGCTCATTTCCCCCTTTCAGTTCACAACAGATTCCCTTTCTCCCTCCGACAACTCTTATCCATGTATGTCGTCGACCTGGCCATGAATTTGGCGATGTTCACCATGGGTCAAGATCCCTAGTTGAATCCGAGAACAAGAACGAAGAATGGAGAGAATTTGGTGGTGTTTGAGACCAGAAACAGGGAGGAAATTGAGATGTTGAAGTCGCGGATTTTGTTGGGTATCTGGATTAATCAGTAGCTCAGTTTTATGAGGAGATTATATCTCAAGTTTTGATGCAGATGAGCAGGCTATAGCCTATTTGGAGGCTAAAAATCCAAGTGTCGTAATTTAGATCCTTAGGGGTCCATTTCGATGGGAAACAAGCCAAAGAACAGGACAAGGAATCTTTGATTGCCTTGGTCTTCAGAATTTAGCCAAATTTCATCGTTTAGGGCATCAAACATACGTTTTTGCTATTTTAGGAAAGTTTTTATTTTGTTAATAACTCTTTCGTTAGGAGTCTGTTTGGGCCTCTATTTGAGGCGAATTGTTTTATTTTATGAGTACTTTCATTATTTTAGGTCGACCAAAATTTGCCAAAAATAGCAAATTAGGGTCTGAGTCGGTTTAGGGGGTTTTTTCATCCTTTCTTAACTAGCAAGTTAGGGTTTTTCCCCAAGTCTATAAAAGAGTCCATCATAAATTGTTTAGGGAAACTTTTTTGGGAATATATATCTTCTTTATCAAACTTTGTTCAAGTTTAATAGATTTTTATCTAAAGTTGGGAAACCGAAGTCTAGATATTAATAAACGTTCATAGTCGATATTCCTAGGAATATTTGAAGTCTGAACAACACTTCTCTTTTCTCTAGTTTCTCTAATATCCGCTGCATCAGTTGGCATCAGAGCCAGTTCGATTCCAGGGTTAGTAATATGCCAAGGTTACCAGTTGGTCGAGGTCGTGGTCGAGGTCGTGTTCGAGGCCAAGAAGTTGATCCAATTGATTATAATACGATGAAGGAAGAATTATTGAATGAAATCCGAGTGATGATGGGTCAGAATAACATTCATCATGAAGAAGGAGACGAGTAATAAGGGGATAATACCAACGAAGAAGGGGATTATACCAACCCTTTTGGTAGAAGACGCCGTGAAGGTAGGATAATCCAACGTGACGATTCTGAGCGCTGGAAGGCCGGAATAAAAGTGGAGGTTCCAGAATTCTATGGTGGTTTAGAACCGGAGCAGTTTTTTTCGTGGTTGAACACAGCTGAGGAAGTATTGGAATTTAAGGATGTACCAGATAACAAACGAGTTCAGATGGTAGCAACTATGTTTCGGGGAAGAGCTAATTCGTGGTGGCAACAACACAAACTACAACGCTCTCGTAAAGGGAAGCAGAAGTTAGTCTCGTGGGAGAAGATGAAGAAACATATGAGAGCAGAATTTTTACCACACAACTATATCAGCTTGATGTACCAGCAACTACAAAACCTACGCAAGGGAACACGTTCTATAGACGAGTACACGAAGGAATTTTATCGATTACTTTATCTTAACGATTTGTCGGAGTAGGATGAGCAAAGAGTCGCACGTTATGTAGGTGGTCTTCCTCAGCAATATCAGGATACACTTAACATGTTTGACTGTTGTTCTATATCGGATGCACATCATAGAGCAAGGCAGGTAGAGAAACAAGTGGGGCGTAGAAGTTCAAATTGGGGTAAAAATGTAGCATCTTCCCCAACAAGTAATCGTAGTACGTCAACAACTAGTACTGTTAACAAACCTAATTCGGTTTCGACCCCAAGTAAAACTCCAATCAGCTATTTTGGAGGCAAGTGTAATAAGTGCGGTGAAACTGGGCACAAAGGCACTGACTGTCGCAAAGTAGAACGTGTGAACAAGGTTCTTTTCAATGAAGACAATCGTGAAGAAGATGATTGGGTACCTGAATATGATGAGGATCCAGAGGATGACTCTGAACCTAGTGATGAAGTAGTTACAGGAGATACAGGAGTGAACTTTGTAGCAAGAAGAAGTTTTCTCACTCCACGTACAGATGAGGACGACAACTGGTTACGTAATAATATATTCCAGTCGACATGTACGATCGAGGGAAAAGTTTGTCGTTTAGTTATTGATCCTGGAAGTTGCAATAATATTATTGACGAAGAGGTCGTGAAACGGTTTAGGCTGGAAACCAAGGCACATCCGCATCCATATAAACTTTCTTGGCTTAAGAAAGGGAATGAGGTGAAAGTAAACAAACGTTGCTTGGTTTCTTTTTCGATTGGTAACAAATATAAAGATAAAATATGGTGTGACATTACTAGTATGGATGTCACTTGTTGTTGGGTCGACCATGGGAGTTTGACAGGAAAACTAGTCATGACGGGCATAAAAATATCTATAGCTTTTTATGGAACGACGTACGTATAGTACTTGTACCCAGCAAAGAAATTGCACCTAAACCATCTACCGGACAAACTACAAATCTCTTGTCGTTTAAGCAGTTTGAAGTTGAGGCAGAAGATGCAGGAGAACTGTATGTGTTGATTAGCAAAGACCAACAGCCGGATGAAAGTAGTATCCCTATTGCAGCTCAACCTTTAATTAAGGAATTTATTGATGTTTTCCCTAACGAGTTGCCAGACGAGCTACCACCTCTCCGGGATATACAACACCATATTGATCTCATCCCTGGATCAAGCTTGCCAAACAAAGAGCATTATAGAATGAGTCCTAAGGAGCATGAAGAACTTCGTCGTCAAGTGGAAGAGTTGTTACAGAAAGGTTTGATCCGACAGAGCCTAAGTCCTTTTGCTGTACCGGCCTTGTTGATTCCAAAGAAAGATGGAACGTGGAGAATGTGTGTTGACAGTCGATCCATCACAAATCACAGTAAAATACCGTTTTCCAATTCCTAGATTGGATGACCTGCTAGATCAGTTGTGTGGAGCGAAGGTGTTTAGCAAACTCGACTTGAAGAGTGGGTACCATCAGATCAGAATTCGAGAAGGTGATGAGTGGAAAACAGCTTTTAAGACTCGAGAAGGGTTATATGAGTGGATGGTTATGCCGTTTGGATTGTCCAATGCGCCTAGTACATTCATGCGTATAATGAATCAAGTTCTCAGGCCCTTTATCGGTACTTTTGTGGTCGTTTATTTCGACGATATTCTTATTTATAGTGTTGATATGAACATGCATTTTCAACATCTTCGAGAAGTGCTTTCAACTCTACGTCGGGAAAAATTATTTGCAGCCATCAAGAAGTGTTCATTCATGACTGACAAATTCTATTTCTCGGCTATGTCGTAACCAAGGATGGAATAAAGGTAGATGATTCCAAGGTTGAAGCTGTAAGAAATTGGACCACACCCACTACACTGCACGAGGTAAGGAGTTTTCATGGTTTCGCTTCTTTTTACCGGCGTTTTATTCATCACTTCAGCACCATTATGGCACCCATTACTGAATGCATGAAAGTAGGAAAGTTCTCATGGTCTGAGGAAGCTGACAAAGCCTTTGAAGCAGTCAAGACAAAACTAATAACCGCACCACTATTGGTGTTACCTGATTTCAGCAAGCCATTTGAATTACACTGTGATGCATCGAAGGTGGGAATTGGAGCTGTTTTGAGTCAGGAAGGACGACCTGTAGCATATTTTAGTGAGAAGTTGAATGGTGCTAAGACCAACTACAGTACTTATGATGTGGAGTTTTATGCCATAGTTCAAGCCTTGAAGCATTGGCGACACTATAATTCATAACGAATTCATTATGTTTTCTGACCATGATTCTTTAAGGCATATCAATAGGCAAGAGAAGCTTTCATCTAGACATGGTAAGTGGGCTCTTATTTGCAAGAGTTCACTTTTGTACTGAAGCACAAAGCTGGGTCGCAGAATCAAGTTGCTGATGCTTTAAGCCGTCGAAGTATGTTACTCAACACCATGCGAACTGAGGTAATAGATTTTGATTCGTATTCTGAACATATTCTAACCGATCCACACTTTGTGGAGATTGTGGATAATATCAGTCTAGGAAAACGAAGTGATTACCTTATGCATGAAGGATTTCTCTTTAAAGGTAACCAATTGTGTATTCCCGATTCTAGTCTTCGATTGAAGATTATTAAGGAGTTACATGACGAGGGGCACATGGGTAGAGATAAACTTTCCAGCTTGTTTCAAAATCATATTACTGGCCAACAATGAGGCGTGAAGTTGCTAAATTCGTGGACAGATGTCGAATCTGTCAAGTTTCAAAAGGAAAAGCAACCAATGCAGGGTTATATATACCACTAAAAGTTCCAAGCCAACCATGGTCAGATTTGAGCATGGATTTCGTATTGGGTTTACCTCGAACTCAGAGGGGGCATGATTCAGTATTTGTTGTTGTCGACCGTTTTTCAAAAATGTCTCACTTTATTGCTTGCAAGAAGACTACTAATGCACTGAAGGTAGCTGAATTGTTCTTCCAAGAAGTGTATCGTCTACATGGATTGCCCTGTTCAATAGTCAGTGATCGAGACACAAGATTCCTTAGTTATTTCTGGAAAACCTTGTGGAAATTGGCTAATACAAGACTTAATTTCAGTAGTGCGTATCATCCTCAAAGTGATGGCCAAACAGAAGTTGTGAATCGTTCTTTGGGTGATATACTACGGTGTATGGTTGGAGACAATCCGAAAAGTTGGGACCAGAAACTTTGCCAAGCTGAATTTGCATTTAATCGTTCAGTCAACCGTAGCCTGGGTATGAGTCCGTTCGAGGTTGTTTATGGATACAATCCACGAGCACCAATAGATTTAGCTCGTGTTCCTGATTTGAAGAGAATTGAAGTTCGTGCTGAAGAACGTATCCAACAGCTGCAGCAAGTTCACAAGTTGGCCGAAGAACAGTTGCTTCGAGCTAATGAAAGGTACAAGGAGGCGGCAGATAAGAAACGCAGAGTTGTCGAGTTTGAAGTAGGGGATTTTGTCTGGGCAATATTGACAAAGGATCGTTTTCCAGTTGGCGAGTACAACAAACTGAAGGCGCGCAAGATTGGTCCCTTGGAAATTGTCGCAAAGATTAATTCCAATGCATACAAGTTGAAGCTTCCAAGTCACATCCGTACTTCTGATGTTTTTAATGTCAAACACTTAGTGCCTTTTTGTGGTGATAATTCTGATGATGATACGACAAATTCGAGGGGAATTTCTCCCAACCCCGAGAGAATGATGCAGATGAGCAGGCTATAGCCTATTTGGAGGCTAAAAATCCAAGTGTCGTAATTTAGATCCTTAGGGGTCCATTTCGATGGGAAACAAGCCAAAGAACAGGACAAGGAATCTGATTGCCTTGGTCTTCAGAATTTAGCCAAATTCCATCGTTTAGGGCATCAAACATACGTTTTTGCTATTTTAGGAAAGTTTTTATTTTGTTAATAACTCTTTCGTTAGGAGTCTGTTTGGGCCGCCGTTTGAGGCGAATTGTTTTATTTTATGAGTACTTTCATTATTTTAGGTCGACCAAAATTTGCCAAAAATAGCAAATTAGGGTCTGAGTCGGTTTAGGGGGTTTTTTCATCCTTTCTTGACTAGCAAGTTAGGGTTTTTCCCCAAGTCTATAAAAGAGTCCATCATAAATTGTTTAGGGAAACTTTTTTGGAATATATATCTTCTTTATCAAACTTTGTTCAAGTTTAATCGATTTTTATCTAAAGTTGGGAAACCGAAGTCTAGATATTAATCAACGTTCATAGTCGATATTCCTAGGAATATTTGAAGTCTGAACAACACTTCTCTTTCTCTAGTTTCTCTAATATCCGCTGCATCAGTTGGCATCAGAGCCAGTTCGATTCCAGGGTTAGTAATATGCCAAGGTTACCAGTTGGTCGAGGTCGTGGTCGAGGTCGTGTTCGAGGCCAAGAAGTTGATCCAATTGATTATAATACGATGAAGGAAGAATTATTGAATGAAATCCGAGTGATGATGGGTCAGAATAACATTCATCATGAAGAAGGAGACGAGGAAGAAGGGGATAATACAACGAAGAAGGGGATTATACCAACCCTTTTGGTAGAGGACGCCGTGAAGGTAGGATAATCCAACGTGACGATTCTGAGCGCTGGAAGGCCGGAATAAAAGTGGAGGTTCCAGAATTCTATGGAGGTTTAGAACCGGAGGAGTTTTTTCGTGGTTGAACACAGCTGAGGAAGTATTGGAATTTAAGGATGTACCAGATAACAAACGAGTTCAGCTGGTAGCAACTATGTTTCGGGGAAGAGCTAATTCGTGGTGGCAACAACACAAACTACAACGCTCTCGTAAAGGGAAGCAGAAGTTAGTCTCGTGGGAGAAGATGAAGAAACATATGAGAGCAGAATTTTTACCACACAACTATATCAGCTTGATGTACCAGCAACTACAAAACCTACGCAAGGGAACACGTTCTATAGACGAGTACACGAAGGAATTTTATCGATTACTTTCTCTTAACGATTTGTCGGAGTCAGATGAGCAAAGAGTCGCACGTTATGTAGGTGGTCTTCCTCAGCAATATCAGGATACACTTAACATGTTTGACTGTTGTTCTATATCGGATGCACATCATAGAGCAAGGCAGGTAGAGAAACAAGTGGGGCGTAGAAGTTCAAATTGGGGTAACAATGTAGCATCTTCCCCAACAAGTAATCGTAGTACGTCAACAACTAGTACTGTTAACAAACCTAATTCGGTTTCGAACCCAAGTAAAACTCCAATCAGCTATTTTGGAGGCAAGTGTAATAAGTGCGGTGAAACTGGGCACAAAGGCACTGACTGTCGCAAAGTAGAACGTGTGAACAAGGTTCTTTTCAATGAAGACAATCGTGAAGAAGATGATTGGGTACCTGAATATGATGAGGATCCAGAGGATGACTCTGAACCTAGTGATGAAGTAGTTACAGGAGATACAGAGTGAACTTTGTAGCAAGAAGAAGTTTTCTCACTCCACGTACAGATGAGGACGACAACTGGTTACGTAATAATATATTCCAGTCGACATGTACGATCGAGGGAAAAGTTTGTCGTTTAGTTATTGATCCTGGAAGTTGCGAGAATATTATTGACGAAGAGGTCGTGAAACGGTTTAGGCTGGAAACCAAGGCACATCCGCATCCATATAAACTTTCTTGGCTTAAAAAGGGAATGAGGTGAAAGTAAACAACGTTGCTTGGTTTCTTTTTCGATTGGTAACAAATATAAAGATAAAATATGGTGTGACATTACTAGTATGGATGCTTGTCACTTGTTGTTGGGTCGACCATGGGAGTTTGACAGGAAAACTAGTCATGACGGGCAAAAATACCTACAGCTTTTTATGGAACGACGTACGTATAGTACTTGTACCCAGCAAAGAAATTGCACCTAAACCATCTACCGACAAACTACCAATCTCTTGTCGTTTAAGCAGTTTGAAGTTGAGGCAGAAGATGCAGGAGAACTGTATGTGTTGATTAGCAAAGACCAACAGCCGGATGAAAGTAGTATCCCTATTGCAGCTCAACCTTTAATTAAGGAATTTATTGATGTTTTCCCTAACGAGTTGCCAGACGAGCTACCACCTCTCCGGGATATACAACACCATATTGATCTCATCCCTGGATCAAGCTTGCCAAACAAAGCGCATTATAGAATGAGTCCTAAGGAGCATGAAGAACTTCGTCGTCAAGTGGAAGAGTTGTTACAGAAAGGTTTGATCCGACAGAGCCTAAGTCCTTGTGCTGTACCGGCCTTGTTGATTCCAAAGAAAGATGGAACGTGGAGAATGTGTGTTGACAGTCGCCATCAACAAAATCACAGTAAAATACCGTTTTCCAATTCCTAGATTGGATGACTGCTAGATCAGTTGTGTGGAGCGAAGGTGTTTAGCAAACTCGACTTGAAGAGTGGGTACCATCAGATCAGAATTCGAGAAGGTGATGAGTGGAAAACAGCTTTTAAGACTCGAGAAGGGTTATATGAGTGGATGGTTATGCCGTTTGGATTGTCCAATGCGCCTAGTACATTCATGCGTATAATGAATCAAGTTCTCAGGCCCTTTATCGGTACTTTTGTGGTCGTTTATTTCGACGATATTCTTATTTATAGTGTTGATATGAACATGCATTTTCAACACTTCGAGAAGTGCTTTCAACTCTACGTCGGGAAAAATTATTTGCAGCCATCAAGAAGTGTTCATTCATGACTGACCAAATTCTATTTCTCGGCTATGTCGTAACCAAGGATGGAATAAAGGTAGATGATTCCAAGGTTGAAGCTGTAAGAAATTGGACCACACCCACTACACTGCACGAGGTAAGGAGTTTTCATGGTTTCGCTTCTTTTTACCGGCGTTTTATTCATCACTTCAGCACCATTATGGCACCCATTACTGAATGCATGAAAGTAGGAAAGTTCTCATGGTCTGAGGAAGCTGACAAAGCCTTTGAAGCAGTCAAGACAAAACTAATAACCGCACCACTATTGGTGTTACCTGATTTCAGCAAGCCATTTGAATTACACTGTGATGCATCGAAGGTGGGAATTGGAGCTGTTTTGAGTCAGGAAGGACGACCTGTAGCATATTTTAGTGAGAAGTTGAATGGTGCTAAGACCAACTACAGTACTTATGATGTGGAGTTTTATGCCATAGTTCAAGCCTTGAAGCATTGGCGACACTATCTAATTCATAACGAATTCATTATGTTTTCTGACCATGATTCTTTAAGGCATATCAATAGGCAAGAGAAGCTTTCATCTAGACATGGTAAGTGGGCTTCTTATTTGCAAGAGTTCACTTTTGTACTGAAGCACAAAGCTGGGTCGCAGAATCAAGTTGCTGATGCTTTAAGCCGTCGAAGTATGTTACTCAACACCATGCGAACTGAGGTAATAGATTTTGATTCGTATTCTGAACATATTCTAACGATCCACACTTTGTGGAGATTGTGGATAATATCAGTCTAGGAAAACGAAGTGATTACCTTATGCATGAAGGATTTCTCTTTAAAGGTAACCAATTGTGTATTCCCGATTCTAGTCTTCGATTGAAGATTATTAAGGAGTTACATGACGAGGGGCACATGGGTAGAGATAAAACTTTCCAGCTTGTTTCAAAATCATATTACTGGCCAACAATGAGGCGTGAAGTTGCTAAATTCGTGGACAGATGTCGAATCTGTCAAGTTTCAAAAGGAAAAGCAACCAATGCAGGGTTATATATACCACTAAAAGTTCCAAGCCAACCATGGTCATTTGAGCATGGATTTCGTATTGGGTTTACCTCGAACTCAGAGGGGGCATGATTCAGTATTTGTTGTTGTCGACCGTTTTTCAAAAATGTCTCACTTTATTGCTTGCAAGAAGACTACTAATGCACTGAAGGTAGCTGAATTGTTCTTCCAAGAAGTGTATCGTCTACATGGATTGCCCTGTTCAATAGTCAGTGATCGAGACACAAGATTCCTTAGTTATTTCTGGAAAACCTTGTGGAAATTGGCTAATACAAGACTTAATTTCAGTAGTGCGTATCATCCTCAAAGTGATGGCCAAACAGAAGTTGTGAATCGTTCTTTGGGTGATATACTACGGTGTATGGTTGGAGACAATCCGAAAAGTTGGGACCAGAAACTTTGCCAAGCTGAATTTGCATTTAATCGTTCAGTCAACCGTAGCCTGGGTATGAGTCCGTTCGAGGTTGTTTATGGATACAATCCACGAGCACCAATAGATTTAGCTCGTGTTCCTGATTTGAAGAGAATTGAAGTTCGTGCTGAAGAACGTATCCAACAGCTGCAGCAAGTTCACAAGTTGGCCGAAGAACAGTTGCTTCGAGCTAATGAAAGGTACAAGGAGGCGGCAGATAAGAAACGCAGAGTTGTCGAGTTTGAAGTAGGGGATTTTGTCTGGGCAATATTGACAAAGGATCGTTTTCCAGTTGGCGAGTACAACAAACTGAAGGCGCGCAAGATTGGTCCCTTGGAAATTGTCGCAAAGATTAATTCCAATGCATACAAGTTGAAGCTTCCAAGTCACATCCGTACTTCTGATGTTTTTAATGTCAAACACTTAGTGCCTTTTTGTGGTGATAATTCTGATGATGATACGACAAATTCGAGGGCGAATTTCTCCCAACCCCGAGAGAATGATGCAGATGAGCAGGCTATAGCCTATTTGGAGGCTAAAAATCCAAGTGTCGTAATTTAGATCCTTAGGGGTCCATTTCGATGGGAAACAAGCCAAAGAACAGGACAAGGGAATCTTCGATTGCCTTGGTCTTCAGAATTTAGCCAAATTCCATCGTTTAGGGCATCAAACATACGTTTTTGCTATTTTAGGAAAGTTTTTATTTTGTTAATAACTCTTTCGTTAGGAGTCTGTTTGGGCCGCCGTTTGAGGCGAATTGTTTTATTTTATGAGTACTTTCATTATTTTAGGTCGACCAAAATTTGCCAAAAATAGCAAATTAGGGTCTGAGTCGGTTTAGGGGGTTTTTTCATCCTTTCTTGACTAGCAAGTTAGGGTTTTTCCCCAAGTCTATAAAAGAGTCCATCATAAATTGTTTAGGGCAACTTTTTTGGAATATATATCTTCTTTATCAAACTTTGTTCAAGTTTAATCGATTTTTATCTAAAGTTGGGAAACCGAAGTCTAGATATTAATCAACGTTCATAGTCGATATTCCTAGGAATATTTGAAGTCTGAACAACACTTCTTTTTCTCTAGTTTCTCTAATATCCGCTGCATCAGTTGGCATCAGAGCCAGTTGATTCCAGGGTTAGTAATATGCCAAGGTTACCAGTTGGTCGAGGTCGTGGTCGAGGTCGTGTTCGAGGCCAAGAAGTTGATCCAATTGATTATAATACGATGAAGGAAGAATTATTGAATGAAATCCGAGTGATGATGGGTCAGAATAACATTCATCATGAAGAAGGAGACGAGGAAGAAGGGGATAATACAACGAAGAAGGGGATTATACCAACCCTTTTGGTAGAGGACGCCGTGAAGGTAGGATAATCCAACGTGACGATTCTGAGCGCTGGAAGGCCGGAATAAAAGTGGAGGTTCCAGAATTCTATGGAGGTTTAGAACCGGAGGAGTTTCTTTCGTGGTTGAACACAGCTGAGGAAGTATTGGAATTTAAGGATGTACCAGATAACAAACGAGTTCAGCTGGTAGCAACTATGTTTCGGGGAAGAGCTAATTCGTGGTGGCAACAACACAAACTACAACGCTCTCGTAAAGGGAAGCAGAAGTTAGTCTCGTGGGAGAAGATGAAGAAACATATGAGAGCAGAATTTTTACCACACAACTATATCAGCTTGATGTACCAGCAACTACAAAACCTACGCAAGGGAACACGTTCTATAGACGAGTACACGAAGGAATTTTATCGATTACTTTCTCTTAACGATTTGTCGGAGTCAGATGAGCAAAGAGTCGCACGTTATGTAGGTGGTCTTCCTCAGCAATATCAGGATACACTTAACATGTTTGACTGTTGTTCTATATCGGATGCACATCATAGAGCAAGGCAGGTAGAGAAACAAGTGGGGCGTAGAAGTTCAAATTGGGGTAACAATGTAGCATCTTCCCCAACAAGTAATCGTAGTACGTCAACAACTAGTACTGTTAACAAACCTAATTCGGTTTCGAACCCAAGTAAAACTCCAATCAGCTATTTTGGAGGCAAGTGTAATAAGTGCGGTGAAACTGGGCACAAAGGCACTGACTGTCGCAAAGTAGAACGTGTGAACAAGGTTCTTTTCAATGAAGACAATCGTGAAGAAGATGATTGGGTACCTGAATATGATGAGGATCCAGAGGATGACTCTGAACCTAGTGATGAAGTAGTTACAGGAGATACAGAGTGAACTTTGTAGCAAGAAGAAGTTTTCTCACTCCACGTACAGATGAGGACGACAACTGGTTACGTAATAATATATTCCAGTCGACATGTACGATCGAGGGAAAAGTTTGTCGTTTAGTTATTGATCCTGGAAGTTGCGAGAATATTATTGACGAAGAGGTCGTGAAACGGTTTAGGCTGGAAACCAAGGCACATCCGCATCCATATAAACTTTCTTGGCTTAAAAAGGGAATGAGGTGAAAAAACAAACGTTGCTTGGTTTCTTTTTCGATTGGTAACAAATATAAAGATAAAATATGGTGTGACATTACTAGTATGGATGCTTGTCACTTGTTGTTGGGTCGACCATGGGAGTTTGACAGGAAAACTAGTCATGACGGGCATAAAAATACCTACAGCTTTTTATGGAACGACGTACGTATAGTACTTGTACCCAGCAAAGAAATTGCACCTAAACCATCTACCGACAAACTACCAATCTCTTGTCGTTTAAGCAGTTTGAAGTTGAGGCAGAAGATGCAGGAGAACTGTATGTGTTGATTAGCAAAGACCAACAGCCGGATGAAAGTAGTATCCCTATTGCAGCTCAACCTTTAATTAAGGAATTTATTGATGTTTTCCCTAACGAGTTGCCAGACGAGCTACCACCTCTCCGGGATATACAACACCATATTGATCTCATCCCTGGATCAAGCTTGCCAAACAAAGCGCATTATAGAATGAGTCCTAAGGAGCATGAAGAACTTCGTCGTCAAGTGGAAGAGTTGTTACAGAAAGGTTTGATCCGACAGAGCCTAAGTCCTTGTTGTACCGGCCTTGTTGATTCCAAAGAAAGATGGAACGTGGAGAATGTGTGTTGACAGTCGAGCCATCAACAAAATCACAGTAAAATACCGTTTTCCAATTCCTAGATTGGATGACCTGCTAGATCAGTTGTGTGGAGCGAAGGTGTTTAGCAAACTCGACTTGAAGAGTGGGTACCATCAGATCAGAATTCGAGAAGGTGATGAGTGGAAAACAGCTTTTAAGACTCGAGAAGGGTTATATGAGTGGATGGTTATGCCGTTTGGATTGTCCAATGCGCCTAGTACATTCATGCGTATAATGAATCAAGTTCTCAGGCCCTTTATCGGTACTTTTGTGGTCGTTTATTTCGACGATATTTATTATATTTGTTGATATGAACATGCATTTTCAACATCTTCGAGAAGTGCTTTCAACTCTACGTCGGGAAAAATTATTTGCAGCCATCAAGAAGTGTTCATTCATGACTGACAAATTCTATTTCTCGGCTATGTCGTAACCAAGGATGGAATAAAGGTAGATGATTCCAAGGTTGAAGCTGTAAGAAATTGGACCACACCCACTACACTGCACGAGGTAAGGAGTTTTCATGGTTTCGCTTCTTTTTACCGGCGTTTTATTCATCACTTCAGCACCATTATGGCACCCATTACTGAATGCATGAAAGTAGGAAAGTTCTCATGGTCTGAGGAAGCTGACAAAGCCTTTGAAGCAGTCAAGACAAAACTAATAACCGCACCACTATTGGTGTTACCTGATTTCAGCAAGCCATTTGAATTACACTGTGATGCATCGAAGGTGGGAATTGGAGCTGTTTTGAGTCAGGAAGGACGACCTGTAGCATATTTTAGTGAGAAGTTGAATGGTGCTAAGACCAACTACAGTACTTATGATGTGGAGTTTTATGCCATAGTTCAAGCCTTGAAGCATTGGCGACACTATCTAATTCATAACGAATTCATTATGTTTTCTGACCATGATTCTTTAAGGCATATCAATAGGCAAGAGAAGCTTTCATCTAGACATGGTAAGTGGGCTTCTTATTTGCAAGAGTTCACTTTTGTACTGAAGCACAAAGCTGGGTCGCAGAATCAAGTTGCTGATGCTTTAAGCCGTCGAAGTATGTTACTCAACACCATGCGAACTGAGGTAATAGATTTTGATTCGTATTCTGAACATATTCTAACGATCCACACTTTGTGGAGATTGTGGATAATATCAGTCTAGGAAAACGAAGTGATTACCTTATGCATGAAGGATTTCTCTTTAAAGGTAACCAATTGTGTATTCCCGATTCTAGTCTTCGATTGAAGATTATTAAGGAGTTACATGACGAGGGGCACATGGGTAGAGATAAGAATTTCCAGCTTGTTTCAAAATCATATTACTGGCAAACAATGAGGCGTGAAGTTGCTAAATTCGTGGACAGATGTGGAATCTGTCAAGTTTCAAAAGGAAAAGCAACCAATGCAGGGTTATATATACCACTAAAAGTCCCAAGCCAACCATGGCCAGATTTGAGCATGGATTTCGTATTGGGTTTACCTCGAACTCAGAGGGGGGGATGATTCAGTATTTGTTGTTGTCGACCGTTTTTCAAAAATGTCTCACTTTATTGCTTGCAAGAAGACTACTAATGCACTGAAGGTAGCTGAATTGTTCTTCCAAGAAGTGTATCGTCTACATGGATTGCCCTGTTCAATAGTCAGTGATCGAGACACAAGATTCCTTAGTTATTTCTGGAAAACCTTGTGGAAATTGGCTAATACAAGACTTAATTTCAGTAGTGCGTATCATCCTCAAAGTGATGGACAAACAGAAGTTGTGAATCGTTCTTTGGGTGATATACTACGGTGTATGGTTGGAGACAATCCGAAAAGTTGGGACCAGAAACTTTGCCAAGCTGAATTTGCATTTAATCGTTCAGTCAACCGTAGCCTGGGTATGCGTCCGTTCTAGGTTGTTTATGGATACAATCCACGAGCACCAATAGATTTAGCTCGTGTTCCTGATTTGAAGAGAATTGAAGTTCGTGCTGAAGAACGTATCCAACAGCTGCAGCAAGTTCACAAGTTGGCCGAAGAACAGTTGCTTCGAGCTAATGAAAGGTACAAAGAGGCGGCAGATAAGAAACGCAGAGTTGTCGAGTTTGAAGTAGGGGATTTTGTCTGGGCAATATTGACAAAGGATCGTTTTCCAGTTGGCGAGTACAACAAACTGAAGGCGCGCAAGATTGGTCCCTTGGAAATTGTCGCAAAGATTAATTCCGATGCATACAAGTTGAAGCTTCCAAGTCACATCCGTACTTCTGATGTTTTTAATGTCAAACACTTAATGCCTTTTTGTGGTGATAATTCTGATGATGATACGACAAATTCGAGGGCGAATTTCTCCCAACCCCGAGAGAATGATGCAGATGATGCAGATGAGCAGGCTATAGCCTATTTGGAGGCTAAAAATCCAAGTGTCGTAATTTAGATCCTTAGGGGTCCATTTCGATGGGAAACAAGCCAAAGAACAGGACAAGGAATCTTTGATTACCTTGGTCTTCAGAATTTAGCCAAATTCCATCGTTTAGGGCATCAAACATACGTTTTTGCTATTTTAGGAATGTTTTTATTTTGTTAATAACTCTTTCGTTAGGAGTCTGTTTGGGCCGCCGTTTGAGGCGAATTGTTTTATTTTATGAGTACTTTCATTATTTTAGGTCGACCAAAATTTTCCAAAAATAGCAAATTAGGGTCTGAGTCGGTTTAGGGGGTTTTTTCATCCTTTCTTGACTAGCAAGTTAGGGTTTTTCCCCAAGTCTATAAAAGAGTCCATCATAAATTGTTTAGGGCAACTTTTTTGGGAATATATATCTTCTTTATCAAACTTTGTTCAAGTTTAATCGATTTTTATCTAAAGTTGGGAAACCGAAGTCTAGATATTAATCAACGTTCATAGTCGATATTCCTAGGAATATTTGAAGTCTGAACAACACTTCTCTTTTCTCTAGTTTCTCTAATATCCGCTGCATCAAGTTTACAAGCTGAGTGTGGGTCAAATTCTGGGCATAAATCAGTCGAGATTGCAGTCGATACAGCCATGGGTTTGATGGGTTTCATGGAGGTCAGATCGAGTTCGTCATCAGCTCAACTAGCCACTGTGAGCAATAGGTGACAACCACAGCCAAGGATCGGTCTGAAGCTGTTAATTAAACGAGTTCTGGTAGTTTTGAGCTCGCATTTGGGGCTGAGAATGAGTTGTTTAGTAGCTGAGTTCATATGGGTTTTGTTGGTTTGAATGGAGGAGATATGTGATCGATTTGAAGCTGGTTTTTATGGGTTTCTCGCCTGCCATCCAGTCACAGGAAATGTTGCTGCTACAATGAAACTGGTGGATTGTTTTACAGGGGTATGAGCTGAATTCGTTAATGGAAGAGAAGGTGGTATAAGAATGGGGTTTTTGATGTACATCTGTAGCTCAGGTGGAATTCTGGGCAGAAAGCTACAAACCAGTGAATCATTGGAAAGATGTTGTTGTTGCAGTGACTGGTGAGCGTATTTCGCAGGAGTTGAGAGCAATCAACACATACAAGTAATGGCATTGCAAGTGGTAATGGATCTGGAGATTGTTACAAGACAGTGCGGGTTAGGAGTTGAGATGGACGGAAATGACAAAGGTTCTGATGGAGTTGCTGGTGCAGAATGGATGCTCGTACAACTGAACTGGTGCAGGGTAGATGGTTTGTTTGAATTGCAGGTGACAGAGAATAGGGTGCAGTTCTGGTAGAATGATGATGTGTGTTGAGTGGTGGTCACTGCAGTCAAGCCATGCTTGTTGTGTATGTGAAATAGGAGAGAATGTTTGAGTTAATTTGCAGGAACTCAGAAACTGATGGGTTGCGATTAAGAAAATGATGTGTTGTGTGCAGTGTGGATATAAACGAGCATCACAGGTGGTTGAGCTGAAGCTGGTGATGCTTATCTTTGCTTTGGCAGTAAAGGAGTTGTTGCATATGGGTTGGCCTGTACTGAGTGAAGAGATAAGAAGAATCAACAGTGGGTCGATTGGATTGTGAATTTTAACAAGGAAATGATGCTGGTACTAGTGGTTCTGGTGATGCAGTTGGTAGCTGGTCTTTGGGGTGGTACTGATATTGCTCATGGTGGTGATGTTGTAATGAAGTGGAGCTGAAGCTGGTGGTTGGTGGATAAGACTGAGACTGAGACGGACTAGGTTACAATGGTTGTGGCAGTCACTAGTACAAAATGACCGTTTAGCCACGCCAAATTGGCGTGTCCATAGGGTTTTAGACACACCATTTTGGTTTGGACTTGGCGTGGTTTCTGCTTGCGTGGTTTTAAGTATGATGGCGTGTCTTAATGTTATTCTATAGCCACTCCTACCTTGCGTGTCTATTGTTGCATGAAATAGACACGCCAAAACCCATAGGCGTTGCGATAGTGTCCCAAAAACTTAAGTACCGATACCCTATAGACACTCAATTTATTGTTTTCGTGTGTCCATTGGTACCCTATAGACACACAAGTTTCTTTTTGACGTGGTCATTGTCTCTCTATAGACACACAAGTTTTTTTTGGCGTGGCCATTGGTTATTCGATGGACACGCAATTGTATTTTGGCGCTATTGGTTATCCTATAGACACGCAAAAACAAAAATGGTGTGGTTGTTGGTTACCTATAGACACAAAAGTTTTTATTGGCGTGGCTATAGGTTATCCTATGGACACACAATTGTTTTTTGGCGTGGCTATTGATTATGCTATGGACAGGCAAAAAAAAATAGTGTGGCTATTGGTTACCTATAAACACACAATTTATTTTCCGGCGTGGCCATTGGCTCTCTATAGATACGCATAATCTGATTTTTGCGTGGCTATATGTGGTGTTTAGGCATATTTGATGCACTCTTGTACCGTCCACGTGTTCTAGATTTGGTATAATATGATGTAACTTCGACCGTTCATATTTGAGACATCTATCACCGTTCGCGTGTATTAATCTATACCGATAATTTTAAATCAAAACGGATGGATAAGATGGATTTCAAAGATACATCTTTCACCATCGAATAACCATCTCCAATCGTTCATTTTTTGTTATATTTTAAAAAGCTACCATCTCCAATCGTTCATTTTTTGTTATATTTTAAAAAGCTACGAAACATGGTTAAATCTCTAACCGAACACGTTGATGAAAGATTATGAAATCTCAATCGTTGAATTGGATACATCTTCCACCATCCATGTGGCATTATCTCAAGCCTTTAATTCAAAATCAACATTTTCTTTTCAAATTAATAAAAAGGCAAATTTATTTACCCAGAATTAACAGAAATTTTATTCCAAATAAGACCTTATCAAATGTTACAAAATAATACTAACAGAAACCTAAAGACAATATTTTTTTCGAATAATACTGACAGTAACTACACCAAAAATCTAGAAAACTTGACAGACCACTATAACAGCAATAGTTAACTATGGTGATTTGAACACTAGATAGCATAGCATACATCTTCAGAATGATTCAGTCCCCTTTGAAGTAAACTGCAGTTCCATCTCGTTAACCCATAGTGTGGCTACAAGAAGAGCCTTGGCTTCAGCATGTTAAGCATCTCATGCTGTGCTTGGGATTGTTTTGGCACCCCAAAAGTTTCCTGCATTATCAAGAAGAATGATACCAATTCTAATAGTACGATTAGATTCTATATAAGAAGCATCAAAATAAATGAGATGGATTCAGGTTAGCGGGAGAAGAGTTCTTTGCTGAGCAATACTATTAGGGTGATGTTCTTGGGTTAGTTCAGACCGAACAGACTACTGACGCTATACAAACTTTAAGGTACTAATAAGATTACGAACCCTGACATGAGACAACAATGACAAATCAAACACATCGGGAAAACCATCACCTTCGTAATAAGCCTTGAATGGAGCAAGTGCAGGAGCACAAAGTTTAGTCTTGTGAAGAATCAAACTACAAAATAGAAATCCATGCATAAAACCAAATCAATGACTTCGGAACATGATCGCATCCAGTTAAGTTTTCAGAAGAGAGAAGCATCAGTTACCTGTGATTCGAATCACTGAATCACTATCAAAATGCTCCAGCATATATCTTGTCAGATTGTTGCAACAACCAGCATGAGTCCTTCCTTCACAAATCGACAAATGCAAACACTCAGCATAAAGTACATCAACAAGGCTTGAGGAGGAAGTGCTGGAGAAAAGTTTCTGAAACACGAAAATTACAGTTCATAAACTTCTATTGCTCATGCGTATATATCTGTGTAACAGGAAGTAAAAGAGATCTTCAAAATTACCAGAAATCAAGAATTACTATAACAGACGTTTATGCATATGACAGTAGCTTTCACTTACCGAGTGATCATCTATGTTTTGGCCAACCATAACATGGACAGCTATGATTCCCTACCACCAAAGAAACTTCCACATGGCTGCTTGCTCCACCTCGACAACCTGCCTTGAACATTCATCAACCAATACATTTCTGGATATAACTTCCTGAAACATGGTACATTTAGTAATCAAGATAAGATAATAACTGGATAGATGTAGAAGACTTGTGCTATAGACATCCAACCCTGCCGCAACAAGTTGCAACTCACTAAAATCACAAAATGCTGACTAAAATCACAGAATTCAGAAAAAGAAGCCCACACCTGTTTCAGAATCTTAAAAGAAATTTCTTCATACAAGCCATTACTAGATCTGGGAATAGGATCATCAGCATCTGTCAATCCTAACAGCAAACCCTGGCTTAAAAAAATCAAGAAAGAAAAATAGAGATTGTCATGACTCATATTCAATCGTACCCCTCTTGGTTGATTATTCTTCTTGTTTTATAAAACACCAGCTTGACTTGTTCTATGACTTCTAGCTCAACAATCAGTCCTACCTTCACATGGAAAGAATTGAAAACGACCCTCATCCATCAAAAGGACCTCAGCCTCGTTGATCTTTTTAGCAAGATACATGCTCCCAACCTTGTGAGGATGGTTAGCCACCATCACTCTCCTGTGTGCTTCTTTAATCTTCTCCATGACTGCATGTTCTCTGAATTAAACCAAACCAAACACAACATTAATTTTGATGCTAAGTCTTTAAAACAGTTGTAGTCATGTTATCAACAACCCAAGGATATGAACTATTGCACCCGAATTAAAGCATAATAGAACGAAAATTGAGCAGGATTCTAACGGGCTCGTTTATTTGGTCTCATATTTGATTCAGAAATCGAATAACAGACTCAAACAAGAAAAGTTACGGAACGAAAGGATAACTGCTTCCTAGCTTCTTTATCTCAGTAGTTACTACCAAGGTAAATATTTGATAGTGTTAAATATTTGTGTGCATAAATAAGCAAATCCAAGGTAAAATTCCCAACACCAACACCCCCACCCCCAATTGTATGTTTCTTCCCAGTTGTTATACAAAGGTTAATTTTGCAGCAATGAATCTACACAATTATCTTACATACACATCAAAGTATTAAACACAAATCCAGCAAAATCCATAAACCAAACAAATCCTAGATTCTCAAAACAGAATCAAACATCAAATTAACAAATCCTAGCAACTAAACAAATCACACAAATCTGAGTAAAAATCCCTAGTTCAGAAACCCAAATCTCATAATCGATAGAAGAACTTAAAATCGAGTAAAACATATCCCAAAATTAAAAAACCCTGGTTCAAAATTGAGTGAAAAAAACCCATTCAAGAACAAAGATTGAACATCTAAAATAACAAAGATGAGAAACAAAGTTAGGGTTCGTGAAACTATACCTTTTAGAAGTTCCAGCATCCTTCATGTTGTTCATCAATCTTCATCTGCTAGAGAAAGAGTAATGAAAACACAGTGACTTGAGCAAACCCTTGACTGATTTCAGATGAAGTCGATAGCTTAGACAAAGAGAATAGTGATTTTTTTACACAAGAGATGAGCGATTTCAGATGAAATCGATTTTGTTACCAAAAACATCCATATATGAGAAGAAGAAGATCGGGGATTCTTCTGTGCTCGTTCTGGAAGTAAAGGTGGTTATAGTTGTGACTGAGTTAGGGTTTTCGTTTACTCGAGAGAGGCGAGGTTTGGAGATCTTGGGGAAAGAGAAACGAGAGAGAGAGAGAGAGAGAGAGGGAGAGGGAAGAAAAGGAAAGTTGTGAACCGCCCGGGATACGAAGTGGTCGGGCCACATCGTTTAAGTATGTGGCCCCTCTTTGTTTATTTACATGTATGTTAAATTAGATTTAAACAAAAAAAGAACTCCTATTTTTTATATTAAAAAAAAATGAGAAATTGGTTCCCTGAAAAATAGCCCGAAATAACAGTAAAACTAACATTTTTCAAGACGTGTCAAACAAATAAGATAGACCACATACTCAAACGATGTGGTCGGGCCACATCGTAGCCGCTCCAGTTTTTAACATAATGTTTCGACAATGGATCTTACTTTGAAGTTTAGTCATATTTGAATGGTAGATATTTTAGGAGTGTTGTGTATAAATTTGGAGCATGGTGTATTCATCCGGGTAATTTTAAAAAAAATATATTCATATGATTACATGAATTCCTGCTAAGAATTTCATTTCCTAATAAGAGTTTAATCTAGAGTGAGAAAATGTTTGATTGAATTCAAAGCTTCCACTTCTGTAGGCCTGTCAATGGATGCTAACGTAACGGAAATAGGCTCTGCCGCTGCCGTTTCCGTTAAAATTTAGCGGATATCCGTTACCGTTCATTTCCGGCGGAAATAAGAAATTCAAAAACGTTATCGTTACGTTTGACTTACCGGATAACGGATATTTTTCCGCTTCCATTCGGTAAGTCACAGGACAGCCACAAAACAGGCTAAAAACACAGCAGTTACAGAACAACTGAACAAGTACACATAACAGCTTTAAAATCCAACAAAACATGTTCTAAATCCATGCCACACCAAAAAAAGACATACAGATGTTCATGCCATTCCACACAAGAAAACAAGTTCATAATATTCATGTTTTTTTTGCAAATGCATTCCTCCTCCATCTCCAGATTCTCCTCTGCCAAGTCCCAAGTGCCAACTGCATCTGCAAATGCATTTACCTTACTCCTTAGTCCTGAACTTCTGTATTTTGAAAGAAAAATCAAAAGTGTTAGACATTTTAAGCTGGCAATGTCATTGTCAGTGCAATAAGCCAATAAATTGCAAAAAAACAGAAAGATTAAGATGTACCTGTAACACAAATATCACTGTCACTGAGAGTGAGAGTGAGATCTGGCAGCCAATCACCCAAACAAAGCAAAGCTTCAACAAGATCTGGAGCTAATGAACTCCTGTGAGATGTGAGAACTCTGCCACCAATACTAAACATAGATTATGATGCTACACTTGTCACTGGAACTGCCAATACATCTCTTGCAATCCTTGAGAGAATTGGGTACTTAGGAGCATTATTCTTCCACCAACTTAAGATATCAAACCTCATTTCTTCAGTGGTTGTGCCTTTAGGAAGAACTGGTTCTGCTAAGTATGTCTCCAATTCTGACTTCTCAACCTCAAACATATTGTTTTCCATAATGAAATCATCATAACCAAATTCATATGATGTTGTTGTACCTGCAGAGCTCTCAATTGCAGTTGAATGCATTCCAGTATCAAAGTAATCTGGAGCTGTAGTGTTAGTTTCATAAGCACAGAAAAGAGCATTGAGTTCAAGCTCAAATTTGTTATAGTGACTTTTATAGTGTTCCACACCATATACTCTCTTCATAACAAACTCCACCCATTTAGATTTGTACCTAGGATCCAAAACAACTCCAATTCCCATCAAAGTGTTACTTTCTTTCCAGTAGCTATCAAATTTCATCCTCATATTCTTGGCCATGTCTCTGATATACTCATGCTCACTTGATTCCCATAGCTTAATGCATCTATTAACTTCTTGAACCCCATTATAATACAAATTTGATGTGGGATACTTAATCCCAGCAAATTTGGTTGAAAGGACATCAAACAATTCCAAACATTCACATATGTGTACTCCTTGTTGCCACTCCTTAGAGGTTGGTAGTATCTTGAAGTCATCATCCAAATCAGCTAGCCTAGCAAAAGCTTGTCTAAAAAAAAATTGCATCCTTTAGCATCTTAAAGGTGGAGTTCCACCTGGTATCCACATCTAAACCGACAGTCCTTGAAGCAGGAAGCTTAACTTGGGAAATTGCACATTCAAATCTCTCTTTTCTAGCCTGACTTGACTTGACATATTTTACACACTCTCTAACTGCATCTATAAATGGAGCAGCTACTCTCATTCCCCACCTAACAATTAAGTGCAATATATGATTACAACACCTCATTTGGAACATATTCCCATTAAAAACTAAACAGTCTTTGCTATCAAGCCATTTCTTCAGTTGTTCCATCATAACATTGTTGGAGCTAGCATTGTCAGCAGCTACAGCAAAAAGCTTATTGTCTATGTTCCATTCTAGACACACTGATTTCACTACGGATGCTAGAACCTCTCCAGAGTGTGGTGATGGCACTAAAGTATATGCTAGTGTTTTCTTAACCAGTTTCCACTCCTCATCTATGTAATGCAGTGTCACACAACAATAACCATCCTTTGTATGCTTACATGACCACATATATGTTGTTAAACTACATTTAGATGTAATATTCTCAAATTGTTCTTGTAATTGCAGTTTGAACTCAGTTGTTAGTCTCATGATGTCTTCCCTAACTGTATTCCTAGTGTAAAGCTTAGCAGTAGGATTCAAAGACTTAACAAACTCTCTAAAATAAGGATGCTCAACTATAGTGATTGGATAACCATGTTTAGCAATCATTTTGGCATATCAAACTTCCAATTTGCTAACTTGGTTTGAGCATTACCTGTTTTGAGAGAAGTAATCTTGCTTTGTCCTTTCTTATTGTCAGGCTTTTCTTTGCAGATTTTGTCATGGTAATGCAAGCGGCTGGTTCCTTGGTTACTGGGAGCAGGTATTCTCTTGTGACAGTGTTTGCATTCAGCTATCAGTACCCCAACCTCCTTCCCACCTTTTACTGTCTTCTTTCCAACCTTCCTTTCAAAATCAACCCATATATCAGACCTTACTGAGCGCATTTTTTTCTTCTCTTCAACTATAACTGGGTCTTCATCTACTTCTACATATTCTTCTTCTTCTTCTCAAGGACGAATTGTAGGTGTAATAGAAGCAGGTGTTGAATTCACTCCAGAAGCTTGAACTTGGTTGGATGCAGCAGCAGCAGCAGGTAAATGTGATGCAACTGAAATAGAGAGATTTTGTGAAGACCCAACATCGTTTGATGCTCCTCTTTCACTTTGGGACATGATTAATTTCACAAATCTGAAATTGTGAACCCTAATTTCAGAAACCCTAAATTGAAATTGAGTTTTGAAGATTGAAATTAAACTCAAAGGAAATTGAAGAAGAGAACCCTAGTTTCTAATCAGTAATCACACAGAGAAGATGATGATTTCTAAGGCAGAGAAGACGATGCTTGATTCAGCATCCGTAGTTTCTCTCTTTTTCTCTATGAGAAGTGAGAACTTCTCTGTTGTGTCGAAACTCGAAGTGAAGAACAGAAGAATGAGCCAAACAATACATAACGTATAAAAATTTACACGTGCAGTACGCACGTTAGCGGATAACGGAACTAAACCTAACAGAAATAGGCTCTGCCACTACCGTTACGTTAAGAAGGGATTATCCGTTAGCTTATCGGTATCAGATATCCGTTTACCGCTATGTCGGATGGTAGCAGTAACGGCTAACGGATTATCGGTATCGGATAACGGAAAATCGGTATCCATTGACAGGCCTACACTTCTGTGTCCCAGTTGCTTGCTAGAGTCGTCCTCTGTGAACTTAGGTTTCTTCTGAAAAACATAATTAGGTTGTGACTTAAAAATTTAATTTTGGGATTCCTGAAACTAGGTCTAATTATCTTTTACCTGATAGTTTGTATATCATGATCTTGTTCTTTTTGATATTCGAGGTTCTTGTTATCTCTTATCAAGAACGAGATAGATAGAAATCACAAAGTTCTCTTCGTATCAAACTTTCTGATTCCTCAAGATAGATATCTAAATTCTTCTTCGATTTGTTTGGATTCTTATTGAGAGGTGGTTAGTAATCCAGGCTTCTAAGCTAACTAAGTGTAAGTTTTCCTAATTCGTGAGGTTTGATGGACTATGTGTATTGCAAACATATTACCGTACATAGATCTATTTTTATTACAAGATTGTGTTCAACACTACTAGTTACCCACTAGTTGCATTTAATTGAATCATAATCACTTTTAAAGATTATTCACCTATTGTATCGAACAAAGTGTAATTTTACTTAATATCACTAGATCATAGCCAGTTTCACTAATTATCCTAAAATTACTTCCAAGTTTACTATTTTTATTACAAGATCGTGGTAAACTCTACTAGTTATCCAATTGCATCTAATTGAATCATATTTTACTCAATTTCACTAGATCATATTCACTTTCACCAATGATCAACCAATTGCATCCAATTTTACACCATTTTACTGTATCATATATTCACTTTCAACAATTGTGCACCAACTACATTTAGTTGAGTCCATTTTTTCTCAACTTCACTAGATCATAATCACTTTTAATAATTGTTCACCTATTGCATCGAATTAATTATAATTTTACTCAATATCACTAGATCATACTCACTTTCATTAACTATCCTAAAATTACTTCCAAGTTTACTCATTTTTAATACTCACTTTCTCAGTTTCACTAGATCATACTCGATTTCACTAATTATCATGCATCCAAGTTTACTCAATTTTAATAGATCATACTCTACTCTAATAGTTATTCGCAAATTATATATTTAAGTTTACTTTATATCGCTGGATCATAATCAACTCAACTAGTTATACTCACTTTCATTAACTAGCCACAAATTGCATCCAAGTTTACTCAATCTACTATAACATACTCAACTCTGCTAGTCATCCAAAAATCGTATCCAAGTTTACACAATTTTATTATATCATACTCAATTCAACTAATTATCCACCTATTGTCTCCGATAAACATCAATTTTTTAAGAATTAAACTATTTCATACGCACTTTCACTAATTATGCACAATTCCATCCATTTGAATGTTACTCATTTTCACTAGATCGTTTTCACCTTCAATTATTCTCCACAAATAACATCCAATTTTACCGGATCATGCTCACTCGAACATTTTTTTAACACTTTATTTTCAAATAGTACCAAAAAAATAAATAATAGTATTTGTTTTAGAAAAAAAATTTTAAATTGATACCAAAAGGAAAATAAATGTACGTTCAATTTTTAATTGAGATGGAAATATGGATTTTTTGTAATTTGATGGAACATGAAGATGTAACACATTTATTTTCCCGAAAAAATACTGATATTGTAACAGCATATATTCATTGTTGAGACAAAAATCTTGTTATTTTATTTAATTTCCGAAATACTAGTATTAAATATACTTTATATTGGGAAATATTATCTAAATAAGGAAAATACCAGCAAAACCCACTTATAAATTTTCCCCGCCAACAAAATTCCAAGTAATGTTGAATAATTATTTTCCTTACTTGGATTTCTAGTCAGGTTCACAAATCTCTCCAATATAAAAGTAAAAAATTCAAAATTTCCCAAAATTGAAAAACATTAATATGGCGCCCTTAATTCCCACCAAAAATTTCACGAAAAACCAAAATCCCCTCCACATATTTTTACATTTCCTAAATTGAACCATTTTTTCACCTTGAAAAACCAACATTCTCCCTAGCATATTTTTCTCCCATATTTTAGATTGACCACGTCTAGGGGATTCTTTTCTTATTATACCCGTTTTTTACTAAAACCTAAAACACCAAACACCAAACAAAAAGAAAACCAGAAAGGCTTGTGAAGCTATTCTGATGAATATGAATATATCTTCCCTATGAAAATTATTTACTTTAATAAAAATAATTAATCATTTGCTGATTTGCTCTTATGAAGCTTTATATCATTCTCTTCTGAAAAATTCACCCGGTTCTCGTGTTCTTCTTCGAGTAATGAAATTTCATCTTCTTCCCTATTTTATCTGAGAAATTATGGATATTATTAAGATTTCGTTTAATTCCAGTTTAAGATTATTTTTAGAGTTTACTGTAGATCTAATTTGCGATTCTTATTATAATTATTGTTCTTCCCTGATCATATGATTCTTCTGCTCTTGTAATCATTTTTTTCCCTAATTTATATTTCAGGCTACAGAAACATGTGATGAGATTTTCTATGGATTTTGGTATCACATCAGGTGAGCATCATATAGCAGTACGGTTTGTTTGGTATTGATTTATAGAGAATGAATAATTTAACTTGTTTGTGCACCAGTTGTTTGATGAATTGTCCCAACGAAACATAATTACACTATAAAGATTTTCTTAGTCAGACTATTCTGCAGAAATGCTTATGGATATTGTCTGGTTAGATTTGGAAGTTGGGCATGGTTTTTGTTTCTCAATTGATGCGTTTTTGTTAGTTTGGTAAGGTTGCTACTGAGTTGGAATCTTTATGATTTAGTTTTATCACTTTTTATTTATTTTGTGACTGTATTCTATTGAGGTTAAATGCATATATCAAAGTATTGTGTATCCAAGATTAAGTGAGCTTTTATTTCTTTTGGTTTGTAAAACTGATACGATATCTCCATTTTAAGCTTGGTTCTTCTGCAGAACATCAAATATCTCATCTTCTTCTTCAATCGTCTGTAAGTATCTTCCCCTCATCCCTTTATATTTAACGCATCCTTTTAAAAAAATACATGGGTTTTTCTTCTTTTTTTTCAGTTAAAACCCTAGATTTAACTTCTTCCTCTCATCAAACAAGGTTTTCGTTAACACGTTTGATCAAAATCTATTTGATTGAAAGGCCATGTTAATATGGTAGTTTTAAGTTTCTGCACTAAAAAAACATATATCTTTACATTGATATCATATTATATTAAGGAAATGATCGTTTGTGGTGAAAATTTGAGGGAATTTGGGAGTAATTGGTGTGAGAAATGGGTAAATGTTGTGTTTCATGGTTAATTGTGAAGATTTGATATTTAATGTACTGATCATTATCTTCAGTTCTTTGTATTCAACCTATAATTGTTTGTTTTTCGTGTAGATGAGTGGCGTATACTGTTAAAGACTGTTGATTAAAAGAGTCTCCATTCGCCACACGGGTAAAAAGTTTGGAGCAAAGTTGTAGTCCGCCACTCAACTTACCAAGTACTCGTATAAATACCTCTTCTACTTTAGGTACATCTACTTTCAATATCTTTTGTTTGGCATTTGATATAGGATTGTCTTGTAACATGGGGTTTTTACTGCAGGTCAATTTCGTTATCACACAGAACATCAAACACGTCTCCAACAAACATTCTCAGGCTTTTTCACCAGTATTTGCAGCAATCGGTGAAATAATTTTAATGTTACTTGCATATATGCCTCTTAACATGGATTTGCTTATGCTGAAATATCTTATCTAAAAATAATTGAATATTCTTCCTCAAGATGGTAATGATATTGTTTCTTGGTCTATCAGGTCAGTGACTTGATTATAATTTATTGCTTCATCCAACATCACATCTGGTGAAGGACGTGACTGTCTTCCTTGAATGTAGTTGTCATTCCAAGTACAAATACTTCTCTCATCTCCTACAATCCAGAATCTGAATATGAACACTAATTGAATACTTTGCCACACCATGGTGGAGTTTTTCTCTTTTTTTCATCCAAACCAGAAGTATTAATACTTTGATTTCATTTGATGCAATTTTAAGGAACATTTTAGTTCATTTTATAATTTTCAAAAAAGGTAACACTTGATTCTCCGTAGTTTTCACTTCATGAGTTTGAATTTTATCACAGGTTCTTGATTCTGCAGAACTTGTGCGAGGAGGAGTTGCCCCTAAGGGCTTTGCTATTGCCAGTAATTAAACTGCAGTTAGTATTGCAACCTTGGCTCCTTCTTATTGGTGAAAATTCCATGTGGTTGTTCCAGATATTGCTGCTACGAATAAGGTATTTATGCCCATAGTCCTAGTTTGAGATACTTGTAGCATCATATTGCATACTTGGTGCTTCAATGAGTTAAAATTCACTTGAACCTTAAGGCAAGTGCCTAACTCCAGCTGTTTTGAGGCCCTTTTTTCTGCTGTACTTATCCATGTTTCTGTAATTGGAGCGTTCGAAGTATCAATATTGAAATAGGATAAAAAATCTGTTAAATGTTGTGAACTGCACTTGGGTGTTGATTCTAGCTCGATTTTCTTTTGGATAAATTAAATGGAAAGACAGTTATCTACTAGATCTTGAGACTCTTAACCTTTCTCGGTGTTACTGAACATTGAGCTGGAGATGCACTTGTTACTCAAGGACTAAAGTTTGTAAATTAGGTTGATGTCTAGAAGAAGTAATGAACTTTTCTCTCGGATTGATTCCGAGGCTTGTCCGGAAGGTTCTCACGATTGAGGTCTATAGCTCAACTATTTTTTAAAATTTTGTAACTCTGTATATAGTTAACCTATTTTTATAAATCACTTCTGTGAGTATTTTTTTTTTACTTTGTGGTATCTTTCTTGACTATGTTGATTTTGTAGCATCACTTCTGTGAGTATTTTTTATTTACTTTGTGGCATCTTTCTTGACTATGTTGATTTTGTAGCACCTTGTTTTCGTATTGCAGGTTCTTTATACCTATTCAACAGACTTTCACTATTACTGCTCTTAGATGAAGACATTTCTTTGCATCTCAGCATCTCATGCTTGCTTGGTAGAATCTTTATCGACTTTTCATGAAAAGTAAAAGGAAATTCCCCAATGTTCCTCCATCCCCTATTGTCTCCTAGTGTGTGTACGTCCACTTTACCGCCCACTTGAATTCGAACTACTTCGTATTCACCGGTATGTTCACAGTAGACGAAACCCCCTACGACGTATCGTGGATCCCAACTAATTTGTGGCGTTGGTGTTGGATCACATATTTGTGGAAGATGGAGGTGCTCACCCGTTGTTGGATTCATAATATAGATAGGATCTTGTATGCCGTGGTGTGAAACATAAAAACATACCAGGCCGTTACAAGATCTAACGATTGGGTGTGACATGTTTTCATCATAGGGTTGGATAATATCCCATGCACCATTGTTTCCAAATAACATCTAATAGAAATCTTCCATCATCGTGTAGTAATCTTCCTCCTCAATTTGTTCTCTGTAGAAGAGGTGTGTAACTTTTTCTTCTCTCACTTTTTGAGTGAAACCTAAAAGGAGTCCATTTCTTTTGTCTGCAAGGACAAAATTCCACTCTTTACAAACACATTTGCTTGATAAAATGCTTTCTGCAGTTTGGAGGCGCTGTAGTATCTCGCTGGTTAATTCCGGCGACATTTCCATTACTATTACTGGTGATTTTTTTTTCTTTTTCTTTTTTAATGTAGAAGAATTTAGGATTTTGTTTTTGTTGAATGATACTGGGAGTAATGCTTATAAAGGCATCCAATGGATGCAATATGTGTCCCCAAACGACACACCTGTTGGAATTTTCACGTCTTTTGGTGTTTCAAATTCTATTCGGTTAACATAAACAATTATCTATTTTCACGTCTTTTGGTGTTTCAAATTCTATTCGGTTAACATAAACAATTATCTATTTTCACGTCTTTTGGTGTTTCAAATTCTATTCGGTTAACATAAACAGTTATCATCTTAGGTTAAAGGGGTGTGAACCATTCCACCGCTTGGTCAATGGTCGCATCCGTAATCAACATGCTTTCTTTAAAAATTCATGATCCAAACAAGAAACGGATATTTTCACGTGTTTGTGTGAGATTTATTCCAGTTTTTCAACATTCTATTTATGTGTTCATTGCAAATTTAAAAATTAGGGTTATGACCATAGTATATTAATCTTTTGACTTTTGAAAATTCCTTCAAAAGAAAAAAATAATCTTTTGAAAAAAAAATAAATGATGATATATATTGGTATTGCCAATCATAGCTTTAATTTGTGGTGTTGACCAATATACGAAAGCCAAAAGAGAATTTGGGCATGGTTATAGCGCTTGGATAGACGGAATTGTTGCGCATGGCTTTGAGTAGGTGTGAATTACTGAGGGAATTACAACAAAAATATAAATTTGTTCAGAGAAGATTAGGCATGGCGAATTATGGAGAGAGATACTTCAGATACCCCATGTACTCAATCAACATGGTTTTGTTTACGCAATTTTTTCGTGCTATTTTTCCGTATTTAGATAAATCATATATATATTAAAATAAATGTGGTGTTGTACGCGTTTATGAGCATATATTTATCGATATGGAAACTGTTATATTTTGTTTATTTGAGTGATATGCGGAATACGACTAAATTAGGTAATTGGAGATAATGCTCCTAACCTAGAAAAAATAGGGTTTTTTTAATATATATATATACCACACCAGCATAAAAGATAGATTGATATATTAGAGGAAGAAAATGAGTTCCAATAAGAGAATTACAACAACTCCAAGGATAGTAATGGTTGTGCCTACAAAGCTAAGGATCACCATAACTATTGATGGCGTGTGTAAGGTTCCTGGCATGCCCCTGTTAGCTGAAGTTCAAGCTCACGTTGACAATCTTACTCTTCCTGCTTCTGCTTTTGTTGAAATGGATGGTGTCCATGCTCCCATTCCTTCGAATGAGCCTGTTGGTGAAACTGTGTCTGGCACACCAGAAATACCCAGGGAGACACCTCTAGAGCAAAAGGTGCTTGAAGTTCCAGCACAGCCTGCTAACGCCGCAACACGAGTACCATATCCAGATGCGATGATTTTAGTTGAGCAGATTATCAAAGAAACTTTTGAATAATGTGGTTTTTGTTTTTAAATTTTTTTTATTTTGATTAATTATTTTTTAAAATATTCAGGATGTTGGTATTATTTTGCTTGGTTTAGTTTTATAAAAATATTGGTTTTTTGAATTCTTTGCTTGCTATACATTTGTTAATCAGCCATTTGTAATTCACTCGTTGAGTCAACACAATTCAGTGGTCAGAATACATTGTAGATTAGAATTAGATGTGTATATGCCTCCACCAGCACCAAGTAGTTTTGTGGGTCAGTGGAATCATGTAGGTTTCACCGGACTCAATCTTGAGTCAAGTTATTACGGCATTGACAGATGATCTACTGCTTGTTATACCTTTTGTTAATAAACTTAAACTCAGTTATAGTGTTTGGGTGTAGGATATTGTTACCATTAGTGAATCAAGATTGTAGTATGTTTTGAGAAGCAGGTTCTGCACTTTAGATGAAAAGCGTCTAGAATTAGGATTCGTACCTTACCTTGTACCAGGATTCTAGTTCTGGACAGAATTCAGATAATACTTTAGTAAATTCATAGATCATATAATACATTTCAACATACCACAGTTTAACATACAATTGTTCCTTTCATTAGAAATCACAAAGACATCTTCAGCATACCAAATGTAACCCAATATATTCAAATCAACAAAAAAAGAAATCGTAATTGCAATTCCATTAACCAGATTTACAAATACTAATCAAACCCACCAGATTTACAGATACTAGTCAAACCCACCATATTTACAAATACTAGTCAAACCCACTATGACCCAAAAACATAGTCTGTAATTCCCTCAAACTTCTGACAGATTAACTATTCATACTAGGAAAAACTAGTGTAACCCCGCCCCCCTGCAAACACACCCCTTAATTACAAACAAACTAAAACTGTTACCCCCTGCAAAACACCTTAAAACTTTTAACACCTTAACACCTTAAAACTGTTAGCAGTTACCATCTGCATAACAGTATCAAAAAAAACCCACCTGTTCCAAAAAAAGAAAAACATCTGAATAGCAACATAACCACAAGAAAACATCTGTCAGCAGATTCAACAATATGATGAAAATCAGCAATGAGCAAAATGATCAGCAAACACCTACAAGATTTCTTTGAATTTTCACGAAGAAGCTCTTGGTCCGATTTCACAAAATCGAAGCTTTCCCATTGAAATCTTGTTGATATTCCAGGGATGATTATTCAGAATCATCACCGTTGTTCTCATTACTATGCTGACTGCTATCGTCGTCGTTGTCGATGCCTATCTCATGATCGCTGTAATCATTGCTATATTGACTGCATGTTTCAGTTGCACTTCCATAACCTTCATCACCTGCATCTTCACTTCCTTAATCATCTTCATTCTCTTCCTCCAAATCTCCAACCTCAACTGGTTCACCATTCTCATCAACACCATCAATTGTTTCTCCATCAGAATCAACATTCAATCTGTCATTCATGGTTCTTGTTAAGAACCTTTTATACCATGTATCCTCAATCTTCTTTTCTCTCTTCCTCCTTTGTTTCTCTGTCTCATAATTTCTCTCATGATCATCACTTCTCTCAAAATCATTCTCTTTCTCTTCAGAATCACTTGAGGTTGCACTGCGGGTCTTTCTCCAAACAAATCTGCTCCTTCTCCCCTCATCTCTCTCCTCTCTTTCTCTGGCTTTCCTCACATCTCTTGCAATTCTATTCCTCTTC
Source organism: Papaver somniferum (assembly GCF_003573695.1). Classification (NCBI taxonomy): domain Eukaryota; kingdom Viridiplantae; phylum Streptophyta; class Magnoliopsida; order Ranunculales; family Papaveraceae; genus Papaver; species Papaver somniferum. The sequence goes on along the minus strand of NW_020624377.1, from coordinate 4,261,693 downwards.
CATTGTTCATACATTGGAGCATTTTCCTGACGAACTCTTTCGAAATCAATCAGACGATTTCTCTCGTCAATCCCTTGATGCACAAAATCCATTAAATTCTCCAACTTTCTAGTAGAGAGAGTCTTGGAAACTTTCTTGGCGAACTTAAAAGGTACAGAAGGCTGATTATCTCCGTTAGCATTGTTTCCTCCTAGATCACCCATTATCTCTAATTTATGTTTTCTTTTATTAATTTCCTTGCCTAATTTAGGATGATTTTGTGTGTTTTGGAAATTCTCTGTTTAATTTCCTTTTGTAGAGAAGATGACATTAATAGTCATTTAAGGCATTCGGTGGAACGTCTAGTCCCTTAGCAATTCACGCCTATTCAAAGGCATGCGCAACAAGTCCTAAACCCATCATAATAACTCATGCACACCAACATTGCTAATGGGAGTGTACCAAATTAGCGGGTGGTGGGTTCAAAAATCATAAGAGAAAACTGGTTTTCCCTTGGGGCTGGTACGCCCCCCACTAATTTGGTACACCCCCATTAGCCTAACTGCAGACTCTTCCGATGGTCAATATCTAATAAATCTTCCATTAAGGGGTTGATAGACAGTTCAACCAAGCACTAATTATCATATTTGATTTTTTGGTAGATACTGCAGCGCCGGCACCTGTTGAGAGACATGATGTGTCGCTGGTGTACTTCATCTATAATGGCAATGTTCACACCTGAAATGGCTTAACATTGATGAGATTTGTTAGGTGTACAAAAAATGGTCAAACATAATTAGGTATACAAAAAATGGTCAAACATAAGGTCAAATACCAAATAAAATCAGCACAATTGTAGGATCAGAATCTCGCAATGACAATGTTTCAGCGAAATTATCAATGACACAGCACAACAGCGTCGCAGAGCAATTTCAGAAATGATACGATAAACGACGTCAGCTAGGATCACGAGAAAGATGTGATAGTCCAGCGAAAATTAGAGAGCTTGCGAAATTAACATTTGTAAGGTTGCGAGAATGTCGCAGACCATACCCGGAAATAAAGGATAGATTAGCTGTCACCCACTATGTATTTCCTTATAAATAGTCATTAAAGTTGTAAAGAGGGAGAGATCTTTTTTGAGGAAGAAACAAGTAAATAGGAGAGAGAAAGTCTAGAGCAAAGATCATTCTTGATTTCTATATCTTTTCTTGTAAGAATATTCAAAGGTTGATCAATAAAATTAAGAGTGTAAACCTAAAAATGAGTTGATTAATAATGAAATCATATGAGGGGTGTAGTGTAGGATTTCCTGCAACTACATAATGGCGCTAGAAACAGGGAGGGATTGAAGATTATTCTAGAAAAAGCTGAAAATTGATATTGAGATTTGTGAAAATTTAGAGCGATTGACTAAGAATTTTCCATAATTTCTTGCAATATTGTTAACATTGAAGAAATGGCTAGAAGAAGAAATACATCCGAACAACCGACTACTGTTAGAAGAAGCAAGAGAATTGCTGGAAAAGAAAGAAGTGAAATGGGAGAATCTACTAGAATGAGAAGTAATAGAGAAAATCAAATTCAACCACCAATTCAACAAACACTAGTTCAAGGGAGGAATACAGATTATGATAGGGTGAGCATACACACTTGGCAATCAAAGTCGGCAGAAGAAGTAGAAGAAGAGCAACAAAACAGAAATTATAGACAGGAAGAGACAAATCAAGAAGCAAATGAAGGAATAATTCATGGAGATGATTAAATTGGAGCGTTAGAAACGTTGAGACGAAGAATACATGAAGAAAGAAGAGCTGAGGCAGAAGAACGTGCAAATTTAACAAGGCAAAATCACGAATTAAGGATGGAGAATATAAGACTACAGAATAGAAGATCGAGAAGTATTACAAAATCATATTCAAGATCGACTAGAAGATAAATGAGGAGAAACTCACCCACAATCAATGTTGGAAACAATATTCAAGAAGAAATATCAAATCCTAATGAAGAATATTGCGAAAATAGAGAAAGAGCTGATGATCGTTACGTTCCATAAAATGAAACTTTTGATGATGGGAAAAATGGTGGAAATCAAGAGAACGGACAACATCAGGGACGAAATGACCAAGATGGCGAAGGAAATCGAGAGTAAGGAAGAAGAATTTTACATGAGAGAGAAACTCAAAGAAATCAACAGACAATTGAAGAAGAAATTGAAAGACATTATGCTGAACAAGCACGTTTAATCTGCGAACGTGAAAGATTGAGAGCGGAAATGGAAGAACAAGAGCTTCAGGAGACAATTCGCCAGAACAATCACGACAATCGAGAAAGAAGGCGTACACAAAATCGGAATAACGGTAATCTCAATGAGGAGTATGATAGAGTAAAGAGGATGGCTGAAAGACAACGAATTGAATTGATAAGAAATGAACAAAATCATGGAGGGGAAAATGAAAGGCATCATCATATGCGAATTCAAGATAGAGATGAGGAAGAGAATCACAGAAGAAGACGAGATGAGGATAATGAAGAAGAAATGCAAAATTTCGCGAGAGAAGATAGACATGAACGCAGAAGAAGAGAGGCGAAATTAAAGAGACCAATGGATCAAGATTCAGGTGTAAATAAACAAATCTTGAAAGAATTAGAAGAAATGAGAGGAATTCTAAATAATAGAGGAGAAGTAGGCAGAAGACAATTGGATGAAGCAATAGAAGAAGCTGCGAAAACTCCATTTACAAGGGAAGTACAATTAGGAGGAATACCACCGAAATGCAATTTGCCCGCATTAACCAGCATTTTTGATGGAACAACTTGTGCAATTCAACACATTAAAGCCTATGTGAGGTGCATGTTACAATGGGAAAATCATGATGCCGTATTGTGCAAATATTTCGCATCCAGCTTAACAGGAGAGGCGTTAAAATGGTTTGAAGGTCTACCCAAGAACACAATAACCTCCTTCGATCATTTGCAGACTACATTCTTGGGGGGCATATATAAGTAATAATTCCTCGCGACCTGGTATAGAAGATGTGTTTGGATTAAAATAAAGGATTGGCGAAAGTTTGAAACACCTGACTAAAATATGGAGAACTATGTGTAGCGAAATGGCTGGCCGTGTAGATGAGAGATATCTTATATTTCAAGAAGAGTATGAAAGAGAAAGAAATTTCTACAATCGTGGTGGAAATAACAAGATTCAAAGACTCGATCAACCAGAAGAAACTTATGGAGGTCAAAGACAAAACTATAATAGAGGACAAGGAGGTCACAAGGTAGTATGGGAACAAATCAAGATGCCACCTCTAAATGCAAGTGTGGAGAAGATATGGGAAGCTATAATCTTGATGGAGAATATACCAACACCATGGAACATGGGAACGGAACCACCTCCAAACCACCGAAGTCATGAGTTTTGTTTTTATCATCATTTTCATGGACATACAACAAATGATTGCATAAATGTAAAAAGAATTATTTTGAGAATGATATATCAAGGGAAAAAAAACGTGATGTATTTTCAAAAGTTGTTGTAGATAGTGGTTTTAAAACAGGGTTCTTTTCAGACTTGTGAAGATAGATTTTTTTTTAAAACTTAGAAATGTAACAAAATTAAACAAAGTCATGTGAATTTTTATGGAGAAAAATAGAGGTGAAGATTCCACCATTCAACAATATTTATGTAATGTTATTTAATTTTTAATTATGCAAATTAAACAATTGATTTGATTCTTAATAATTGCCAAAAGCAGATTTCCAAAATATCAAATGTTAGTCGCAAGCATAATGCATCAAGAGTATAAAACTAAGCATGCATTATCAAGAGAAAATAAAATTGATTAATAAAAACCATTTAAATCATTTTTTTCAATGCAATTAATCATATAAAAATATTGTAAAAATTAAATAAATAACAATTACCACATAAATATTGTGTGAATGGCTTCCTCCGTCACCCCTGGGATTGGGTTTAGCTCATCATGGTGTAATACATCTCAAAAGATTTTATTAATGCTCAAAAGTTGATTACAAATGATGAAATAAGAAGAAAATCGTTTTAAGACTGTTCTTTGCGACCCACAGAAAGCGTCAGGTAACAACGGCACTTTAGAAGTGTTGTAAGCACAACACCGAAGTCGCGGGAAAGGAACTGAGAGTTGTCGGAAATATGCGACACTAGTCAGCGACTCTCCTGGACTGTACAATGTTCTTCGTGTTCTTGGCTGAGCAGCAACAGAACTTCTTCTCCTGTCGACCTCTTCTTTTGATTCTCTTGGCTCTAACTCTCTCCCAATGACTTTCCAAACTTGCCTAGGATACCTCAGTAACTATTTATAACCCAATAGCACCGAAATATCTCGCCATAACTTCATATAATCCTTCATTACTCGGCATTGATGAAGAAAATATTCTCGGATATATTTCTTTCAAATTTCGCTCTTCACGCGTCTGTTGGTTGTAAAACTTCCTAAGATAGAGCAACAATCAAAGACAAGATATTCTCTAACTAATTGGCCACGTAAATTCCAAGTTAGAATCAAACAGAATCAATATTATCTTCTCTTCCTGTTTAGCTTTATCTTCATCCCACGGCTTTGCTGGCCCATTTTGCTCGATCCAATTCATTGTACCAAGACTGTTAGGCTATATTAGGTCCATTCCAATCATTTCCAGCGATTGAATCTCTCTCAAATCCCACACAAGATCGAACCCTAAACTGCCAGTGAAGTGTGCATGGCATAAGATTTTCCCGCCATTTTTTGAATCGTGAAGAAAGGGTGTCCCCCCTAACCACTGTTGGGTGCGAATAGCAGCTGCCTTGGGGGTGACCTGGGGGTGCCCCTTAGTAATTAGGTTACCCCTTATCCAAAAGCGAGAGTCCGAATAACACTTGTCCTCCGGGTGCCAAAATCAACTTTTCGAGCCGCATTTTCCAAAAATGTTTATTTCCTAAAAATACATAAAAACACAATATTAGTACAAAAATAGAGTTCCAACAATACGAACATTGAGGACAAATTAGACACAAAAATGTGTCTATCAAATACCCCCAAACTTATTATTTGCTAGTCCTCGAGCAAAATTTATTCTTGAAAAGTGACCGAGTTAATCTCGGGTGGGTTTATCAGAGGTGTACCCACAAAAACCAATACTCCAGACCCTAGCTATCTACGCAGAACCTTGGAAAGCACTAAAGAACCTCCTTGGTTGGCATACAATTATTGACTCTAAGAGGAAGAACCCTGATGCGAAATTCCAATTGATGTACACGAGTTTGCACTCAAGCATACTAAAATTCATATAAGTGATAGATCTCTACTAAGATAGTTTCACGATGGACATCATACTCGGAGTCAGACTAATCACATGAAAAGATTAAGAAGATGGAAAGAAAAATGTAGATGGTTGAAAAGCGAACGGTGTTTCCCATATCTGTCTGAAGGCCTCTGCCAAGATGAACCTAACCTAAATGACTGAGATACCGGTCTGACTAATATTAACACACTGGCATATACAAGGGAACCAGTGGTCAATAACTTAAATCTAGATCAACAAACTGGCAAATACAAGGGAACCAGCAGTTGACTACACATAACAATAACCATTTTTTTCTTTTTTTTCTTTTTTTTTTAACTTAACGGCATGAATAGATTTTTTTGATCCAAGCGCATGCTTCTTGTCAGCAGATTACATGATAGTTCCCACGGGTCCTGCATTCCACGCTTGCTTAGGCGACGGAAACAGGGAGAACACACGCATATTGCTATCCAAGTGTTAATACTTATTCCGATTGGTCTAACTGGTCCGGTCTTTTTTTTTTTTTTTTTTTGATAACTTAGTCACTCTATTTCACCCTAGCAAAGGTAACAACTTGAATCGTGTGCCTCACCAAATCACTTGAAATAAAAGAAAACTAAAAATAGAAAGTGAAAAGGACTCGACGAGATATGGCGAAACTATCATGTTATTTCTAACACCTGAGCTCTGTGCTTTTATGAATAGACTCTATAGATGTTTCCATCTAGTCAGATTGGTTCCTCAACTCCTAAAACAAAAATGTTTCCATCCACTTAGATTGGTTAGTGATATCCTTAATAGGCGTAAATTTCTAGGCTCTGGAGTTTATTTATTGCAACTTAAAACTAACAAAAAGTTTCTTCCCCACCCCCAAACTTAAATCTAACATTGTCCTCAATGTTCTAAAGATAAAATTAAAAGCATGAACAAGGAGAAACTGTTACCACTTGAAGAAAAAGAGTTAAGGAAAGATATTACCATGTTGCATGAGATTGGGTTACCTCCCAAGAAGTGCTAAGTTTAAAGTCTTCAGCCAGACATCAAATACCTCAAAAAGGATCTTCACCTTCCAAAGTCATATACCAATAGCCGAAAGAGTTGTGGGTCCATAATACCAAATAGAGGTAACACCAATATGAAACAACTGCACTGGTTCAGAAAAATGAACAGAAGGAGCACATCCTCATCTAAGGTTTCTTGCAAGACAACCGGATCTATCCAGACCCTCCAGTTGGGCTACATAAGAGTGTCTTGAAAAATAGATTCATCCGAAAAACGGGTTTCTAATATATGAATTTCCTCCTGAATAGTATCAGGCGGATCAGGTTGTGGAGTATGAATAGACTCAAGCGATACCTCAGATGCACTAGGCTTGAGTCCCAAGTTAGGGACTTCTACTGGGGATAATTGACAATCTCTACCCCCAAATTTAGGGTAATCACTATTCTCCGTAAGACCTTTAACTATGGCTTGAATTTCTTCTAGTTCACTACCCCCAAACTTAGAGTTTTGGGTATCTCTACATAAACTAGTCACAATATTCCTAATTTATAGACCATCCGGTTCCTGAAAAAGGTCAATTGCTTTCTCTCAGTTATAATCAGGTGGTTCATCCTCTAAATTCTTTTGAGGTATACTAGCTATAGGACTTATATGTTTCATATCCTCTATGGTCATCCCTAGGGTTTCCTTATTGTGTTGAAGCATGGTCACTAGCCTAATTTCATGATCACTATCCAAATCGTAAGTTATAGGCAAAATCTCAGATGGGCCTACAAATGCATAATTGGGGTCCAACTTAGGAGGATCTTTAGGCTCTTCGAAATAAGGGCTTAAGGTAGATTCGATAGCTAGTAATGGTTCAAACCTAGATTTCCATATATCGGTATCTAACATAGGAATAAAATCCAACAGAGCATTTACTTGTTCAATGTTGCTATCATCGTCGAAATCCATGCTAAAACGGGCTAGACAACTCTCTAATGGATCTTCCGATTCGGTGTTTGGTACAGACTTCGGAACTAAGTTTCCTATCATGTTGACCTCTTCAATGCACGTGTCATCTAGCTCAGAATGTAGCTTATTGACATTAAAAATATTCAACTCAATAGTCATATTACCAAAAGATAGATTCATAATACCATTTCGACAGTTTATGATCGCATTAGATGTAGCTAAAAACGGGCGACCTAAAATCACTGGTATTTGGTTCTCTGGGTTAGGGACAGGTTGGGTATCTAGGATAATAAAATCCACTGGATAAATAAACTTGTCAACCTCTATGAGTACATCCTCGATCACACCATGAGGAATTTTTACGGACCTATCAGCTAACTGAAGTGTCATCTGGGTAGGTTTCATCTCACCAAGTCCTAGCTTAAGGTACACATGGTATGGCAGTAAGTTCACACTGGCTCCTAAGTCAAGCAATGCTTTCTCAACACGGTACTTACCTATTGTACAAGCAATGGTAGGGGACCCTGGGTCTTTATACTTAGGAGTAGTGGTATTCTGAATAATAGAACTCACGTGACTAGCTATGAAGGCTTTCTTCTGGACACTGAGCTTACGCTTTCGCGTACACAAGTCCTTAAGGAACTTGGCATAAGAGGGAATCTTCCTAATTGCATCTAATAATGGAAGGTTGATATTAACCTGCTTAAAAACCTCCAATATATCATTAAAGTTGGACTCCCTCTTAGTCGGAACTAGCAGTTGTGGGAATGGGGATTTGGGAACAAAATCAGACTCAATCTGACCCTCATTGGTCTCTTTAGAGACTCTATCAGTCTCTTCATTCTCTGGTTCATACGGGTGAACTACAGCATGTTCACTATCAGGCATGGCAACCTTGTTGTCTACTTTCTTTCCACTCCTAAGGGTTGTGACAGCATTCACATGATGGTATGATTTCTCCCCTTTTGGATTAGGTTCAGTATGACTAGGGAACTTTCCATCTTCTCTCTCACTTATAAACTTAGCTATTTGTCCTACTTGAAGTTTTAATTCGGCAAGACTTTGGGAAGTATTCTTCAATTCTTGCCTAGTTTCTTGTTGAAAGCTCATGTGGTTCTTTGATAGCATTATGAGATTTTCCTCTAAGGAAGAGATGTTTTTCTCGGAAGTGTTCTGAAACTGAGTTTGACCCGAAGAGTTCTTAAAACCAAATCCTGGGGGAGGCTGAGAATTACTAGACTGTCCTTGATTCTGACCCTTAGACCAAGAAAAATTAGGATGGTTTCTCCAACCAGGATTGTAGGTCTCTGAGTATGGGTCAATCTTCTGATGGTTCTCAAACCTAGCATTATTATAAACATCATGAGCTTGCTCTTCACTAACCTGACCTTCCCAAAATGAATTATCGGGCTCTATTCCACAACTAGAGACTTGAGAGGCTCTATTAGGTTCAACAAGGGACCTATTTTTAGACTGACCCATTTCCAAAGCTTCTAACCTTCTAGACAAAGCAGCAAACTTAGCATCAGACACAAAACTCGTATCTACCACATTGGTGCTACTTCTATTGACCAAGAGTCTTTTAGGGTGTTCAACACAAGATTCCCACTATTGGGATTTTTCAGCGATAACTTCTAAGAAGGTAAAAGCATCATCAGCACTTTTACTGGTGAACTCACCGGCGCACATAGACTCAACCATGGCTTTGGTCGAATAGTCTAAACCATCATAAATAATTTGTACGAGTTTCATCTTATCAAATCCATGGTGAGGACACTGAGATAGGAGATCATTGAATCTCTCTAAAAATCTATAAAGAGACTCTCCCTCTTGTTGCACACTAGCACTAATTTTCTGCCTAACAGCTGCAGTTTTATGCTTAGGGTAGAATTTCATATAGAAAGCGGCAATAAGTTCCCGCCATGTTTCAATGGATTCAGATGGTAGGTTGTTCAGCCAGGTCTTGGCTTTATCTCTCAAGGAAAAGGGAAACATCTTAAGTTTCAAGACTTCATCAGTAAGGTCTTTTATTCTAATTGTCCCACAAATTTCCTCAAAGTCCCTAATATGGAAATAAGGGTTCTCATCATCTTTTCCTAAGAATATAGGTATCATTTGGAGAATACTAGGTTTTATCTCGAAATTAGCCGTAGTGGCTGGCAATTTAATGCACGAAGCTCGGTTGGTCCTAGTTGGGAACATGTAATCTTTCAAAGTTGCCATCGCTGGCACAACAGAAGTACTAGGGGTTATGAGATTTTCACGAAGAGATAGATTCTCAAAACTGAAGTTTCCAAAAACAGGGCTCTCAAAAGAACAATCTTCGAGCTCCCTGCTTAAATCAGAAGAACTACTAGGTTTTTCGCTAATCAATCAACCTAGAGTATTTCTTTTCCAAGCCTTATTAACAAAATCGGGCATACACTAAAAAAAATCAAAAAGAAATAAAAATCCTAACAGGAAGGTTCTAGCAATCACACACAAGGCTGACTCGACTTTACCACAACAAACCTAGATATTTCTAGCAAACAACAAGCATGATGGCTCACTTAGATTGTTTCTAGACCAACTTCTATCTCTCGAAGGGGAATTCGTTACAATTTAAGCAAACCCCTCTGGAATCAATCCGAGTCAAAGTAAGTTGAATCGAGGCGAGGGAAGCTTAGTGGAGCTTTGATACCCAAGGCCTCACCGCAGTATAAGGCGGCGCAGTCACGCATTCAACTCACAGAAACCGTCATGAACTTCGAAGTATGATAAAAGAATAACCAATATCCTTCGAAAAATTTTCCTAACAAGCTCGATACCCTATAGGTCTCTTTCTAATCAGATTTTAAAGCTTGGGTTCGCGTTAGGTTTTGTTCTCCTAAAGCGGGCAAGAAGGGAGAGGTGATGAAATCCGAACCCTTATCTTGTTTAGGCCAGGCCTTGCCCTTTACTAGGAAAATAAAGACAGTCCAAATTCGTCCTCAATCAATGATCACCTTAAGGAATACAGTAACTCGCTTGCAGGAGATTCGCGGGTGTTTCGATTGGACTTACCTCCCGTACCAGACGGGCGATGAACCGTTGTCGTCGACTCGAGCCACGACTCCTATGCCGTGTGCGAACCCGAGGGGCCGAGACGATATAGTAATCGTCGTCCTTCCCTGCACAGAGTTTATATAATAAATTTTTTTTTTTAATAATAATACCTTTCCGTAGGGTTTAAAAAAAACAAAGTCCAATTGTTTAAAGTCCAAAGTCCAAAATAAATAAAAAAAAAAATTACAGTTTTCCTCACACACTCTAAAAAAATTACAAATTAAAAATTAAATCCTAAAATTGTCCTTTTTTTCTTCTCTTTTCGCTTTAAGATTTTTCCTCTCCAAGTCCTTAGTTTTCACTTTGAACCTGCAAAATAAAGACAAAAAGAAACGTAAAAAGGAACAAACAATTCTAAAAAAAATAATAAACCTAAAAAAAAATAAAATCAATCTATATACAAGTCCCCGGCAGCGGCACCAAAAATTTGATGTATCTTCAAAAGTTGTTGTAGATAGTGGTTTTAAAACAGGGTTCTTTTCAGACTTGTGAAGATAGATTTTTTTTTTTAAAACTTAGAAATGTAACAAAATTAAACAAAGTGATGTGAATTTTTATGGAGAAAAATAGAGGTGAAGATTCCACCATTCAACAATATTTATGTAATGTTATTTAATTTTTAATTATGCAAATTAAACAATTGATTTGATTCTTAATAATTGCCAAAAGCAGATTTCCAAAATATCAAATGTTAGTCGCAAGGATAATGCATTAAGAGTATAAAACTAAGCATGCATTATCAAGAGAAAATACAATTGATTAATAAAAACCATTTAAATCATTTTTTTTCAATGCAATTAATCATATAAAAATATTGCAAAAATTAAATAAATAACAATTACCACATAAATATTGTGTGAATGGCTTCCTCCGTCACCCCTGGGATTGGGTTTAGCTCATCATGGTGTAATACATCTCAAAAGATTTTATTAATGCTCAAAAGTTGATTACAAATGATGAAATAAGAAGAAAATCGTTTTAAGACTGTTCTTTGCGACCCACAGAAAGCGTCAGGTAACAACGGCACTTTAGAAGTGTTGTAAGCACAACACCGAATTCGCGGGAAAGGAACTGAGAGTTGTCGGAAATATGCGACACTAGTCAGCGACTCTCCTGGACTGTACAATGTTCTTCGTGTTCTTGGCTGAGCAGCAGCAGAACTTCTTCTCCTGTCGACCTCTTCTTTTGATTCTCTCGGCTCTAACTCTCTCCCAATGACTTTCCAAACTTGCCTAGGATACCTCAGTAACTATTTATAACCCAATAGCACCGAAATATCTCGCCATAACTTCATATAATCCTTCATTACTCGGCATTGATGAAGAAAATATTCTCGGATATATTTCTTTCAAATTTCGCTCTTCACGCGTCTGTTGGTTGTAAAACTTCCTAAGATAGAGCAACAATCAAAGACAAGATATTCTCTAACTAATTGGCCAAGTAAATTCCAAGTTAGAATCAAACAGAATCGATATTATCTTCTCTTCATGTTTAGCTTTATCTTCATCCCACGGCTTTGCCGGCCCATTTTGCTCGATCCAATTCATTGTACCAAGACTGTTAGGCTATATTAGGTCCATTCCAATCATTTCCAGCGATTGAATCTCGCTCAAATCCCACACAAGATCGAACCCTAAACTGCCAGTGAAGTGTGCATGGCATAAGATTTTCCCGCCATTTTTTGAATCGTGAAGAAAGGGTGTCCCCCCTAACCACTGTTGGGTGCGAATAGCAGCTGCCTTGGGGGTGACCTGGGGGTGCCCCTTAGTAATTAGGTTACCCCTTATCCAAAAGAGAGAGTCCGAATAACACTTGTCCTTCGGGTGCCAAAACCAACTTTTCGAGCCGAATTTTCCAAAAATGTTTATTTCCTAAAAATACATAAAAACACAATATTAGTACAAAAATAAAGTTCCAACAATACGGACATTGAGGACAAATTAGACACAAAAATGTGTCTATCAAAACGACTTTCTAGTAGGGCATCCACAATCTCAACCACTGCCACAACCACCAGAGCATCACAAAGTGAATACGATGAAAAAGAAGGAAACATTCTTCATAGAAGTTGGTGCAAAAGCAAAAAATCTATTATGTCACTCTATCGTACATTCATATAAGACAATTGAAGATTTTCATGATAATGTTTTGAGTAGAGTGTTCGCAAGAGATAATGATGGAAGAGAAATTATGAATATTGCGAAAATCTCGCCACTAGAGGAATGACAGAAACAAATCATTTCTTTTACCGCAGAAGAAATTCCTGAAGGAGAAGAGGTGCATGACAATCCATTGGTAGTAAAATTAGAAATTAATCCAAAACCGAAAGAAGATGAGGATGAAGAAGCTGAAGATTCATGGGCAATTAATAAAATTCTAATTGATACTGGAAGATCTGTGAACATCTTATTTTATCATACTTATAAAACCATGGGTGGAAGAGATGATGATCTTATACCATCCACATATAAGATATATGGTTTTAATGGTACTGCTAACAAGCCTAAAGGGGAGGTTACTATGCGAATTCCATTGAAGGGAATATCTTCTGAAATCTTATTCTGTGTCGTTGATGTAGAATCACCCTACAATGCGTTAATTGTTCGACCTTGGATACATGGGATTCTAGGTGTAGCTTCAACTTTCCACCAGCGCATCAAATTCCCTCACCCCAGTGGTGTAGGAATCATAAAGGGAGATTGCGTTGAAGGAAAGAGGTGTTACGAAACTGAGATAGAATCTTGCGAAGGAAGAGCAAACAAGAAGGAAAACTGGCGACACAAAATCAAAGATACACAAAGAAGTGAGAGGTTGATGGTGGATGCAATCGAAAGGAAAGGAGAAGAGATGTTGCGAAACTAATGCTAGCTCAGAATAAAAATGATGAACATACCACTACTAAGGAAGCAGTAGCATAAAATAATAAAGAAGCAGAGGATGACAAAGGTAATAAAAACAAGAAATGTATGAATGATTAAGTTGTTGCGATACTCTCGCAATAAGCAAAATTCTCAAAAATACATTTGATTGAATGGCAAAATTAAGATTGCGAAATTCAGATACAATATGATGATTTGCGAGACTCTCGCACAGATAATGAATTTTATAGAGAAAAATGACAAAAGAGAAAGAGGCGAACCTTTATGGCGTACACCCTAGTTCGCGAATACAATTTCGCAAGAGGCAAATGTAAGACCTAAAGTACGTCATATAAGGGGGTACCTGTTGCATGGCTCAGGGAAAGGTTACACCGCCACCGGAACCTGAGTCATGGAGATTTGGGGTCAATGAAGCCCATCCGGGAGAGGCACCTTGGATTCTAAGCTTAAGCATATGACTTAGGTTGGGCGACTTAGGTAATAAGGACTCTCCCAAGGAGTGCATATATGATCAAGGCGCCGAAGTACACGGTTGAGTCAAGAGTGCCAGAGACTTTTGAAGCGTACTTTGCCATTCTTGACAAGTCTTGGCTTATACTGCACTCGTCCTGAAGAAAACCCCACTTAGGGTGCAGTCTCGTAACCATAAGCCCTATAGGCAAAAGGGATAAGAGGCTGTGAAAACAACTGGTTGTTGTTAAGACTGGATGGGAGGAGCTAACCTTGTATGGTAGAAGTACGCCTCCTTGAAGGGGCAACCAAGGGGGAGATAAGGGCGGCACCCTCCATTAGAGAGCTGATAAGTGTCTTAAGACGCAAATGTCATGAGGATTTTTATTCGCAAGGATATTAAGGCTTGTCATGTTTGTGCAACAATCCTGAAGAGGCAATAATACAAAAGAAAAGGATAAGACGAGATCAATGGGTTTTCGCATGAAAGTGCGAAGACATCCTGCGATTTCATCGCAAGACATCAATGTCATGGGGCTTCATTTTTGCAAGAATATTTAGGCCTGTCATATTGTCTCAACATTCCTGAAGAGGCCATAATACAAATGAAAAAGTTAAAGCAAGATTAATGGGTTTTTGCATGAAAGTGCAAGGACGTTCTGCGATTTTGTCGCAATGACAAGAGGTGGCATAATAAGACCTTTAATTAGGAAGGCAAAATAAGACCACACAGGAATGAGATTTTGAAAAGAATCAAAATTCACTTCGCACAAGATTGGGAAGTTATACATAATTAACCGCGAAATTGAGACATAAAATAAGAAAATTTTTATGAAATCTCTCATTTGGATTCAAATAATAGAGCAACTATGGGAATGTATGAAATTATAAAATGTTATTTGTCTCCATATGATATATTTACTCAAAGATTCAAGTTAATGATTATATTGATTAACAGTATTGCAAAGAAGAATTGTTTTAATAAATGCAGGTCAAAATGAAAGAAACACAAATATACAGAAAGAAGAAATAAATGTACAAGTATTACAAAGAATCAAAGAAATAAATAAAGACTACTTCTTAGTTAATTCTTCATTATCTTCATCAGACTTGTTCCCTTCTTCGTCTACGTCAGAATCTTCATCAACATCAGAACCTCCATCACTATCAGATTCTTCATCGTCAGCTTCGCTATCAGAGATAATCAAACTGGGAGTATTATGTGGGATTTCTTCCAAGAGACAAGGATAATCATAATATGGGATATTGTGATCGTCACAAACCATTTGGATAGTTTGATTGCGAAAATGCATAGCATAATTCTTAAAATTCGCAACAGTGATTTTGATTTGATTCTTTAATCTAGAATACTTGTCGTTGTGAGAAGAAAGATTCTTTGCGAGTTCCTCCTTTTCAGCTTCGAGTTCTTCAATCTTTTCACGATATCTATTTTCAAAATCTGTGAGCAAAAGACAATCAATTATTAACTTGATAATAATTCATAAGAAGCAAAAGATTAGTAAAGAAGAGTAGTTAGTAACCTTCTCTGTCAGAAATCATATCTCTAATCAAGGCTGTATGCTCAACTTGGAGACTAACATTTACACCTAAATCTTTTCCAGCATCATCTAATATTTTCGCAACCCAAACAAATTCATCCTCACTACTTATAAGAATACGAGAACGAATATGATTTTCCCTTTCGCAGAGTTCGATGTTCTTGCGGTTAGCTTCATCTCGTTCAAGTTGAACTTCAAGAAGAGCCTCTTGGAATTTCGCCAAAGCCTTGGCACCTTGATCAGAGATGCGATCCTTATCATCTATGAGACCTCTAATTTTGGTTCTTAACTCATTGGTTTTATCTTTAGAATCAAGAAGGAGACGCTTAAATCGGTTGGCTAAGCCTAAACTAGATCTATGGTCAATTTCTAAGAGGCGAAATTTAGATCTAAGCCCATTTAGAGAAAGAGATGAAATTCTATCATTTGAGAAGCTATTTAAGGAATTGTTAAGACGCTCAAGAAGGGTATCATTATCCTAGGCATTAGGAAATGAACGAAGAAAGGTAGCTTCATCAGAAAGACCATAAATGTCTGCAAAAAGGATCATGTAAATAAGATAAAACAACAGGATGAATGAATAAAGGGAAAAGAGAAAAGTAACATACCATAAAGTTGAATTATTAGCTTGCTGACGACTAGATATTTTGTTCTTATACGAAGAAGAATCTTTTTCTAATTGTCTATTTTTCTCGCGAAGACCTTTAACTTCAGCTTCCAATTCTTCATTCTTTTTGCGAAATTGAAGATTCTTCTTTTCAAGATTTTCGCGTCTTCTTTCTAGATCTGAGGCAACAACAAAAGAAGCTTTTCGAGCCTGCGAGAAAATATAAAAAATATTAATATAGAAAGAAATGTTGAGTTATAACAATGAAGAAGTAAAAGGATAAAAGTATACCAGACTATTGAGAGAATGCAAGAAGTCGGGAGTCACTGATCTAGAAACTCCACGAAGAGAGCTATCACCATCCAGTAAAGGGACATCGCAAAGGGTAGCGAGAGCTTTGCAGGTATTTTCGAATTGGCTATCTCCCATTCCTTGTAGAGAATCAAAAAAGAGGCCAGAGAGCTTAGCCATAGAAGATTCAGGTGGAGAATCTTCACTTGCAGCAAGATCATCATTGTCCTCATCACCCTTGTCAGTTTCGGAATTTTCGTGAGGAGGAATATTTGAAGAAGAAAAAGAAGAACAACTTTCCTTTTCTTTGGAGGAGGACCAGTTGATTTTTCCCTGAGAAGAGCACCTTTACCTTTATTACCAGTCTTCGCAACATCGGCAGATTCTTCTACTTCAACAATAATCTTCACACACAGATAGAAATAAGAAATGTAAGCATGGAAGCAACAATATACTATTTAAAATCATAAGAGAAAATTGAAGAAAATTTCAAATCATAAGAGAAAATTTCTTACCTCATCTGTGTATGAGCGAAGAGCTAACATAGTACTAGCTTTCCCAGTCCTGTTATAACTATCTTTCAGTTTTTGGATCTGCGGAATGTCGCAAGAGTTAGCGAACAGAATAATAAAAATCAATAAAGAAATATAAAGTGAGTTAAATGGGAAGAAACATACCTCTTTCTCCTTCTCGAGCCAAGAGAAAACCCAAGGTTGATAAGCAGCGAGATTCGCAGGAAGAACATTTGACCCAGCAATGTAGGGTCCTTTTAGCATTAAAGGAAAAACACACCATTTATCATCTTTGGATTAACGAGGAGTTGTGTTTTTACCAGAATGCCAGTCAATATCTTGCATGAGAATTTTGGCTTCATCAATGTTATCTTTCCTTTTTAAGCGAATACCCCAGCGAGTATTCTCTTTCTTCATGGAGATAAGTTCATAGTTCTCAAAGAAATTCGCTACTGTGTATTTCTCAGCAATTATCTTTAGGTTTGCGAATTTAGGATCCCTAAGTTCTTTGGAGTACAGAGATCCTCTACCAGCACCATGGTTAGCGAACTCTAGCATCAGATGGATGCAGTCCCCACTCAGTTGGAAGATAGCTCGCGAAAATCCCGAGTGAGCGAGAATTTCATAAAATAAAGGAAGATCTGGGTTATAAATAGGAATAGGGAGACCTGCGAGAACCTGACCTAGCAAAATTATGATTGATTGATCATCACAATACTGATCAGAGAAAAGTTTGACAGAAAGAATTTATTTGGCATTTTCACCAGGAATGGTGGAGAGTGTGAAACCTTTATCAGCAAGATCTTTTTGGACATCTTGTAAATTCTTCTCATATCTATGACCACTTGGAGACATATTTGAATATAGAGTATGGGAATGAATACAAAGTAAGAGGATTGAAGGAGGAAAAAATTACAGCAGCAGAACTTGTAGAAGAATAACAGAGTTACAAAGATGAGAGAATAAAAATAGAAGAGAAAGTAAAAAGAAAAGTGGAAAGAAGAGTAAGAAGAGTATATAAAGGAGATTTTTTTTACTCGAAGAAATAAACACCATTAAGACGAAAACACGTGAGCGGTTGAAAATCAGCGGTTACAGAAGACGTGTCAAGAAACAAATGGAAGAAAGAATACGTGCGATAAATGCAGAATATGAAAAGATGAACAACTGCGGCATTTCTCACATCATTCTCTACTTTGCAGAGAAGATATGAGAAGAGGCAAGATATAGGATCAGAATCCCGCAATGACAATGTTTCAGCGAAATTATCAATGACACGGCACAACAGCATAGCAGAACAATTTCAGAAATGATACGATAAACGACGTCAGCTAGGATCACGAGAAAGATGTGATAGTCCTGCGAAAATTAGAGAGATTGTGAAATTAACATTTGTAAGGTTGCGAGAATGTCGCAGACCATACACGAAAATAAAGGACAGATTAGCTGTCACCCACTATGTATTTCCTTATAAATAGTCATTCAAGTTGTAAAGAGGTATAGATCTTTTTTGAGGAAGAAACAAGTAAATAGGAGAGAAAAAGTCTAGAGCAGAGATCATTCTTGATTTCTTTATCTTTTCTTGTAAGAATATTCAAAGGTTGATCAATAAAATTAAGAGTGTAAACCTAAAAATGAGTTGATTAATAATAAAATCATATGAGGGGTGTAGTGTAGGATTTCCTGCAACTACAACAATGGTCAAACATAAGGTCAAGTACCAAATAAAATCAGCACACTTGTGTATATTTGGCATAATTATTTGATTTGATAATTAGTTAATAGATGGGCCATATCTTGAACTGCAGCATGGTTTGGTTCAGGCATCATGCCATATCTCAATACCCTGGTCCCTAAGTCCGGACCAAAAACAAAATAGGTCAAGCAAAATCAACTCAGCACTGCGCCACATAATGGCTAAATTTTAAAGAAAAATAAAAAAGGTCTAAAGAGTTTCGAACATCCGACCTGAAACTTAAAATAACTAAAGTGAACCACTGTGCCTCACTAACGTTTTTGAAATTTGATTTCCCTTCAAGATATTTTCTATTTTTGTTGTTGTTGTTATTGTTACCGCTTAACATCTAAACTGGAGTACTTATTATTGTACTAGCTAATTCCTTTGTTACTAGTGCCTTGGATATATAGTAGTATCTTTTCTTTACTACTTTAGTCAACTACATTGCACTATTTTACTCCCAATTCACATATTCTTAAAAGCAAACTAATAAATTATTATGGAGTAATATAGTACTAGCTAGTGCCTTCGAAGATCGTAAATGCTTTTTTGTGCAATTTTTTTTGATTAAAATCCCAATTCATATTCTTAGAAGCAATTCCAGCTAGCTCTTACAATTAAATTTGTATTAAAAGAATCGATCGGCATTTATTTTTTAAAATACTGGCCGATAATATAGGATTTTATCATGTTTATGCCTTTATTCTGGACGAAACATGAAATATCAGTGATACCTAAATATGAATATCCGATAATATCGCATTATTGGTCGTATCGTACCGATCAACCGATAATATTGGCAAGGATGTTTGGGGATCTTAGGTTGTCAGGTGTAACTAGTTTATTTGATTGGTCGGCATTATGAATTCACGAACGACGATGATTGGCTTCATCGACAAGACTCGATATCCAAGTTTTTTTTACCAATGTCACTCTTGGACATGGCTTATTCAGCTAAACCATTTTTTATTTCGATGTCACGATCATATAGAGTATAGTTCATCCAAAATTAAGTTTCCGAGAGTATTTCCACCAAGATAAATTGATTGATGGTAATTTTCCATTTTTTCCGATGTCACTCTTGAACGAGCTTGTAAACCATTTTTTATTTCGATGTCACGATCTTAGCAAGTGATTATCGTCCAAATCTATAAGTTTCTAGCATATCTCCACCAAGATAAATTGATTGATGGTAATTTTTCATTTTTACCGATGTCGCTCTTGGACGAGCTTCTAAACCCCTAATTTTAATTTCGATGTCAAGATATCTTAGCAAGTATATTTCATCCAAAATCTAAGTTTCCGGAGATCACCGAGATAAATTGAATTAATTTTCTATTTTTACCGATGTCATGGACGAGCTTATAAACCAATTTATATTTCGATGTCACAATCTTAGCAAGTACAATTTATCGCCCAAATCTAAGTTTACCGGGGAATATCTCCACCAAGATAAATTGATTGATGGTAATTTTCAATTTTTACCAATGTTACTCTTGGACAAGCTTATAAACCCCAGATTTTTATTTCGATGTCAAGATATCTTAGAAATTATATTTCATCCAAATCTAAGTTTCCGGAGATCACCGAGATAAATTGATTTAGTTTTCTATTTTTACCGATGTCACTCATGGACGAGCTTGTAAACCAATTTATATTTCGATATCTATGGTAATTTTCAATTTTTACCGATGTCACTCTTGGACGAGCTTCTAAACCAATTTTTATTTATTTCGATGTCACGATCTTAGCAAGAATTTTTCGTCCAAATCTAAGTTTCCGGGGAGTATTTCCACCGAGACAAATTGCTTAATGTTAATTTTCCATTTTTACTGATGTCACTCTTGGACGAGCTTGTAAACCAACTTATATTTCTTCCAAGTTAAATTCCTTGATGTTAATTTTCCACCCATTTTTTTTATTTTATATTATACTGTATTTATTTATTTTCCAAAGCTATACTTGTTCACTAGCCAAGTTATCGTGATTGTACGTGGCTAAGCTAAAGGTTGAATCGTAAAGTGAAAACGTGTGTCACGGTATAAAACACGAGCAAGGGAGACTAGGAGAGTACTACTACTCGCCTTTTTCTTTTCCAAGTCTCTCTCTAAACTGAACCTAGGGTTTCAGTATCAAAAACTGAAAGTTTTAGTATCAAACCAGAGAAAATGACTACTATAGTAGTAACTTCCGTCTGATTTCTTCTTCTTGATGATGAAGACAACGAGATTGTTGGTTATTTTGGTCGCAAGGTTGTTCCTTGTTTTGGAGATGAAGAGGATGATGATTATGATGTTGTTGACGATGAATAAGAGGAGGACGATGAAGAGGATGATGAGTATGATTCTGAGGATAATGATGATGATGATTTAGATGATCCAGAACACTTCTTTTGGTTTGGGCCAACGCTTAAGGTTGAAGATGAAGACGATGATGTTGATGATGATGATTGGCCATACAAAGATGTGGTTACGATTGTCGACAACAGCAGTGAAGAAGAAGGGGATTCTAAATGATCTAGTCCTCGTTTTCATGGTTCTGCTATGCAAGAATGGTATTGAATCACATCTTGATCCATCATCTTTTGTTTAGTTATGTCTTTTTTTTTATGTGTTATTAGTGTCTCTTATGTTTTTTTAGATGTTTAATTAGTCTGTTTGTAAAGCTGCTTGTAAGTTTACTTTTTGTGAATGTTTAATATTTAAGGATGCAATATTTTGTTTAGATTCCAAGTGCATATGTTGTTTAATTTTTGTCCATTGTTCAGCTGTTGGAGTATCAATCTCTTGATGAAACAGAATGAACTAGTAATGTGTTTAAGAGGGCTTGGCTTAGATATTTGGATCTGGAGAGTTAGGGTTAACCATGATTTTGTTGTGGCTTTGCTGTTAAAGTGATATTATCATGAATATGATAGGGACTATATACTGAGTCTTGTATTAGAGTTGAAAAAACATAGCCAAATTTTTCATAAATTGCAATGCCAAATCTGATAAACTTAACCAAAAAAAAATCAGAATTGAGAGCACAATTGAACAGTAGGCCTTTGACTGCTACATAATTTTGCTTACACAATTAAAAAAATTAGCATACTAAAAATAATGTAAAAAACTTGAATTTAGTCTATGCCGAGTGCTCAGCCATAAATTTGGTGGTCTTGGTGGCTTCCCATGTTCTTATTCATTATAATCATTATCCAAATGGTCACCATATCTTTTCTCAAATGCATCCCAAGAAGCAAAACCCTTAGGAGGAGGATCATCTTCAACATGGATCATTTTCTTCATATGGACTAATTCCCATTCTTCATCGACATACTCTTCTAGTATATAACCAATGCTTTCCACAAAGTCATCCCATGAAGCAAAGCCCTTCGGAGGAGGAGGATCATTATTAACAAGACCATTGGCAGGAACAACACATTTCTCATTAGAACTCATCCTCTCAATTCCTTCGTTATTTTACTTATGAACGAGGTATCTAGGATC
Source organism: Papaver somniferum (assembly GCF_003573695.1). NCBI lineage: Eukaryota > Viridiplantae > Streptophyta > Magnoliopsida > Ranunculales > Papaveraceae > Papaver > Papaver somniferum. Next base: position 4,239,846 of record NW_020624377.1, on the reverse strand, counting down.
CAAATCTAGCTAAATATATTATTTTTTTCTGTAAATATCTAGTATGAAAATCTAAATGTAGTGGGTGGGTTATGTTTACCATGAATATAACAAACGAAAATCAAGGTGATATATGGAAATTGCGATTTTGCGGATTTTGCGAGACCCAGCAGAAAAATATTGCATTAGGATTCTAGGATTAGACTACTGATCGTCAGTTCTAATTAGACGCCTATATTCTTGCGGAAACCCTAAAGAAATCTCTACATATCCTGACACGTTAAGCATTCATGTCAATGAGATAGTACACTTGTTAAAATTAAAAGTTTACCTTCCTTATTTAACAAAATAGTTCTTCCTTATTGAATTTCAGACACAATTTTTCCTACTACATTATTACTACTATCATAATTGTTTTTTTGGAAAATTCATAGACCAACACTTATTGATCATGCACGAATTACCAGGGTTTACATGCATTATGTGACGCTGGTGTATTGCCATATATTGATTTGTCAAAATACATCATTATTATCCTCTCCTGACCCGTCCCATCTCTTAATTTCACACAGCGTTATCTTTAAGAGTAAAAAGAGGCGGTAGCCTAATTTGAAGGCCATAACTGTAACATTATGGTTCACCAGGGTTCGTATGTTTGGCTCATGTATCAAGCCATATAAGTACCTGACCAAGTGACCATATAAGTACCTGATCAAGACCTATTTTCAACACATATTTTCAACACCTAATTCCCATTAAGACTTCTACCCTCTTTGGAACTGCCATTAAGGGTGTATCTGGTGGGTCACCAAACTTTGATGTTTATCTTTGGGGTCTAATGAACTCTTTATGTTTTATGCAGACTAGGAGATCGCAGCACCAGTTGGGAGGCTTCATTGCAACCTGCTAAAAATGCTCTTCATGCTAGAACTGTCCTTCATATAATAGCGTGTCCAAAAAAGGAATTTTTGGCCACACTTTGATTTGGAGTGTTTATTAAAATGTTGAGTAGTTGAACTAGTTTAGTTTTTTCAAAACACTAGTTTTAAACATCTAAAGATGGGAAGCTTGGTGGATTGATACGTTACCTAACTTCTTCGAGGTCATGCGTTCGAATATGGGCAAAATCTTTTTATTAATTTTTCAGTCTTTATGATCCTTACAGGGTTGGTTTTGTTCTTTGTCGTAGAGGAATAATTTGGACTTGCAGTGGTCTTTGAACCTATACAAAACAAACCAAACACAGGAAAAGCCTTTCCATCGTATTGCACGTTAAAATGGTTGATGATGGTTGATGATGGTTGATGATGTGATACCCATCGAGAGAGTTGTTGTCCTCTTCCAGCGTATAGTTGTCCCTTTCCCACATGACTCAGATATCCAGTAAGCTGAGGGTCCTCTTCCAGCTTCCATCTTGAGCTTTCAAGTTTGGCTCAGATTGCATCTGAATGGATGGAAATTTCTGAGTCAGATTGACTAAGTAATTCCGCTCAGATTAAAGTAGATTTAAAATCAGGTCGGGTCGAATGGGAATGCTCCAGGTCCTTTCATTGAAAATCCGACCCATTAAGATGGAAATAGAATTCTTGCCAAGTGTTACTTTCCACTTCACATGAGACAATGGTGTCTCTTTGCTTGTACTATGTAGTTGCAGGAAATCCTACAATACACCCCTCGAATGATTTTTTCGTTGATCAACCTATTTTTAGGTTTACACTCTTAATTTTATTGATTAATTTCTGAATATTCTTACAAGGAAAATAAAGAAATCAAGAACGATCTCTGCTCTCAACTTTCTCTCTCCTATTTACTTATCTCTCACTCAAAAAAGATCCCTCCCTCCTTTACAACTCGAATGACTATTTATAAGGGAAATACATAGTGGATGACAGCTAATCTATCCTTTATTTTCGGATATGGTTTGCGACATTCTCGCAACCTTACAAATGTTGACTTCGCAAGCTTTCTAATTTTTGCAAGACTATCACACCTTTCTCATGATCCTTGCTGATATCGTTTCTGAAATTTTTTGCGACGCTTTTGTGCAATACCATTGTTAACTTCGCTGAAACATAACTGTTGCGAGATTCTGATCCTACATCTTGCCTCTTCTCATATGTTCTATGCAAAGTAGAGAATGATATGAGAAATGCCGCAACCGCTTATTTTCTCATATTCTGCATTTATCACACGTATTCTTTCTTCCATTTATTTCTCGACACGTCTTTTTTAACCGTTACTTTTTAACCGCTTAAATCTTTCCGTATTAACCATGTTTATTTTCTCGAGGAAAAATTCCCTCTATATATATTTCTTTTCATCATCTTCTTCTTTCTTTTTATTCTCTCTGCAACTTCATCGTTCTTCTGCAAACTCCATCGTTGCAACTTTTCTTCTTTCTTCTTCAATCTTCTTAAATTCTTCTTCATCTTCAAATTAGATCTTCATAGTTTGTGATCTTCTTCAAGATAATTTCCATGCTATCATCTTTCATGGATTCATCAAGGTTAGTCTTCTTTTTTCTTCCTTATAAATTTTGCTCAAATTGATATATTTGAAATTGATCTTGTTTATTGCCTTATGTGATGTTGTTTATGTGATTCCCATACTCTTGTTATTTCAGCAAAAGCGGCTCCAACACCAAATTTTCAGTTCAGAATCCTAAAAATCCCAAATCACAGCATAAAGTTGTCGTTCATAAAAGGAAGTCTGCGAATGAGAAGGTAGTAAGAAACACTATCTTTTTCTAATAACAATATTGTTGCCTCTGTTTCTTATCTAGATTGTAATTCGCAGGGTGATAAAGATCTTCATAGACCTCACAAGAAATCTCGCCACCTCAAGGCTATTCCAACTATTGTTCCCTTCCATCTACTCATTTCTTCCAAATCTCCTGCGACATCTTCGCAAGATAAACCTTTATCTCCAATTCATGAAGACGCTGCCTCTGACTTCATTTCTTCCAAATCTCCTGCGATATATTCGCAAGATAAATCTTTATCTCCAACTCGCGAGAATGCTGCCTCTGATTTCATTTCTCCAGTTGATCTTCCTATGACTGAAATTCCCCTTGTGGTTCCTTCTGCAAATGAAGCCTCTTCTCTTCCCATTGAAAATGTTTCTCAACCTTCTGCTTCTACCAGTTCTCTTCCTAAGTCTCCTCCTTTGTCGAAAGAGAGCGTGGAAGGGATAAACATTGCTTTCAAGGTTTTATCTGAGATTCTAGATGATGGCAAGAAGAAGAAACTCTTAGCAAGCATTTGGGTTCTGACAAAACTGCTTCGCAGACAACTTTAGAAAAAGAATGTAATGCTCTTCGTCTTGAAAATCAGAAACTTCAGAACGTTTTGCTGGATCGTGATAATCTTCGCAAGAAGAATGATGAGTTAAGAGGTATGATTTCCTCATCTATGTCTTTAATTTGCTTTTTTGATGGTTTTATCCTTCCCCCGCTTAATTATCCTTTAAATCCCTCTTTCACATGTTAAGCATTAAATCAGAAACGACTAATGGAGAGATATCAATTTGAATCTGCTGTTGAAGAAGCCCGTGTTGATAAAAAAAGTCTAAATGGATCAATATAACCAATTAGATAATCTCTATTCATATTCTCTTGATCAAATAAATAACCTTACCAATGAAAATACCCAATTAGTTGAAAAACAAGATCTATTAAGTAATGAAGTATCTCGTCTTTTTTATTCTTTAACCAAAGCTAATTTGGGGATGGAAACTTTATCAGATGAGAATAAAACCTTGTCTCAAGAGAAGCGAGTTTATTTAAACAAGATGGGGATATCTTCGCAACAACTTAATATTCTCCAAAAAGTATGTGCTGACCAAGAAAAATCTCTTCGCTCTTTAAGAAATGAACTTAAAGAAGTAACAGAATCATATATCACTGAAAGAGATTCAATTATTCAAGGTAGAATAACTTTAAGTGTGAAGGCAAATCATCTTAAAGATCAATATTCCAAATTAGAAGAATATTATTCTTCTCTTGCGAAGAAAAATTCCTTTCTTGTTTCTAAAGATAAAAATCTTCAGTCTCGACTTAAAGGTTTAGTTGGAGATAAATTTGATGACGCAATGAATCATTGGGAGAATAGTTCTCTATCCTTGGTTAAACATCTTATTTCGCAAAAGGAAGGTAGTCATAATAGTTTAACTGCCTTAATTATCTTTCCTTTGTCATATCTCTCTGAATTCCTTATCTTAATAAAATTTTGTATTCTATTTTTCGCAGAGTCTGAGAAGAATCTTCATTCTTCTATTTCTGATTTGGAGGCTAAATATGCTAAAATTTGCAAGGAGAATGCATTACTTGTCTCTACTCTTACTGGTTCTCGCGACCGGGCGGAAAGAAGACTTGATTATCTTGCTTATTTTAAGGATATTCAAGATAGGAATCATCAAAGAGAACTTCTTCGCCAAGTTCATCTCCGGGATGAAATCCTTGGAAACCACATTTTATTGTCCAACTCTCTTCCTCCTACATCAATTGATCCTTTAGAAGTAAATGATGATGAAGTTCCTCGTCCTGCTGATAGTGATTACGATTATGAAAGCGGTGCAGAGGATAACTTCCCGGAAGATGAAGAAGAAGTTCCTTCTAAAGAAGTATCTGCTGGTGTTAATTAGAATGATAAATAAATTTCTCCCGAAGAAGTAGTTTTCGGCGATACTCAAGATGCTAATCAAGTAATTGCTGGTGATAATCAAAATGCTAGTCATGACAAAGATCAAAGCCGAAATGAAGGAGAAGCTTGCGAGAATGTTGGCGAAGAACTTCTGTCATCTCCTGCTACTGACATTGATATTGAAGCTTGAGGTTCTTTTATAACTTTATTTTCTTGAGCTGTCTTATTTTTATTACTTTTGAGATCTGCATTTTTCAATCGACTTTGGAGTCAACTATTTCTTTTAATATTTTGTTGATAAGAAAGATAATGCTTCTTGTATATTGATTCCCATACTTGCCTCTCATTATCTTTCTTGCGAAAAATAATTTGTTATAAATGCTTATAATTAGTTTGTTTTATTATATGGTCTTATTTTGCCTTCCTAATAAAGGTCTTATTATGCCATCTCTTGTCATTGCGACAAAATCGCAGGACGTCCTTGCACTTTCATACAAAAACCCATTGATCTTGTCTTAACTTTTTCTTTTGTATTATGGCCTCTTCAGGAATGTTGCGACAATATGACAGGTCTAAATATTCTTGCGAAAATAAAGCCCCATGACATTGTCGTCTTGCGATGAAATCGCAGGACGTCTTCGCACTTTCATGCGAAAACCCATTGATCTCATCTTAACTTTTTCTTTTGTATTATTTCCTCTTCAGGAATGTTGCACAAATATGACAAGCCTTAATTATCCTTGCGAATAATAAGCCTCATGACATTTGCGTCTTACGACACTTATCATCTCCCTAATGGAGGGTGCCGCCCTTATCTTCCCCATGGTTGCCCCTTCAAGGAGGCGTACTTCTACCATACAAGGTTAGCTCCTCCCATCCAGTCTTAACAACAACCAGTTGTTTTCGCAGCCTCTTATCCCTTTTGCCTATAGGGCTTATGGTTACGAGACTGCACCCTAAGTGAGGTTTTCTTCAGGCCGAGTGCAGTATAAGCCAAGACTTGTCAAGAATGGCAAGGACGCTTCAAACGCCCTCGGCACTCTTGACTCAACCATGTACCTCGGCGCCTTGATCAGATCTGCACTCCTTGGGAGAGTCCTTATTACCTTAGTCACCCAACCTAAGTGATAGACGCATTTATGTGTCTAATTTGTCCCAATTGTTTATATTGTTAGTGCTCGATTTTGTACTTATTTGGTTATTTTATGTCTTTGTAGGTGTTTTTGGAGAAATAAGCTTTTGCGGCGAAATTGGCTAAAAAGTGGTTTTTGCGCTCGTGGGAGAAAATTACTATACGGACTCTCACTTTGGATAAGGGGTAACCTAATACTAAGGGGCACCCCATTTCAGGGCATGTACTAAAGGGACACCGGAACTGGATAGGGGGAGGTCATCTTCAAAGTTTCAAAACTGGATTTTGGCGGGAAAAAAGGCAGCAGCGTCAACAGTTTTGGATCAAGGATTTGAGCGACCTAGGAGGCGATTCAATGGGCAAATTTGGTACCCACGGACTCTACAAGACATAAGGGACCTGTTAGAAGCGATTAGACCCATCTAATTGGGCTGGATAAGTCAGAAAATCCACACAAAGTCAAGACAGTGCACACGGTTTCTGTTTAGGGTTTGAGATTAGTTTGAGAGATTTATGGGATATCTTGCGTGGGATATACATAAAAACAGTTGGTTAAAAGTCCTAGAAGATATTTGAGACGAGAAAATAGCTAGAAACAGCCTGTAACGCAACAAAAAGAAGATTATTTTTCAAACAACCCGTAAAGAATAATGGAGATTTCTAAGGGGTTTGATCGAGTTTCAAGGGGATTTAAAGCCTATAAATAGTTGGTTTTATGTCAGAGAAGGTTGAGGAAGAGGTTTGGGGTCGAGCAGAGACCAGAGAGAGGCTAGAGGAGCGAAGAACGGGAGCTGCAGGAAGGAAGAGTTCTGCTGCTGCTGCTGCCATTAAAGAGCACGAAGAACACGAAGAACATACTCCACAAGACAGTCGTTTATCAACAGTGACAACGACTTGCTTTTGTGGGTCTTAAAACAACAGCGTCAACAGCATCAGTGAGGTATCGTTATTTACAGCAGTGGTGTTTTATCGTTCTTCTCTGGACGCTTAAAGAGGGTCGTAGTTTCTCTGTATTATATTTTTCACTCTTTTAATCATATTTTGAGCATCAAATATTTATTTTTAGAACATGATTATTATGAGTAGCTAAACCCCATTACTGGGATGATGGAGGAAACCATTCTTTATGCATGAGTAATTCTATTTAATTCTTTTATGACTATTTGCACTATTATGAGTTGTTTTATGATTTTTCTTGATTATTTGTGATTTTATCTGATGATGTATGCTTAGTCTAGGAACTCTTGATGCATCATGCTTATGATTTACATCTAATACTTTACAAAATCTATTTTTGGCAAAGAAAAGAGTCTATATTTGTTATCATTATAAGCTATAATTGTCTAGAATTAATAGTTGATTCACATGAGTATAAGAATTGGTGGAATCCTGAGTCCTAGTATCTCTTGATCCTGTGACAAATTGTGTATATATTTTTGTTTTTAAATCTATTCAAGTCCGAGCAACGAATCCGTATTTATCGCAAATTTAATATTACAACAAAATGGCGCCGCCGACGCGGACTTGTATATAGATTTTTTTTTAGGTTTAATATTTTTTTTTTATTTATTATTATTTGTTCCTTTTTACGTTTCTTTTTGTGTCTTTGATTTACAGGTTCGAAGTGGAATACTAAGGACTTGGGAACAAAAAGCTAAAAGCTAATATCTAAAAGAGAAAAAAAAAAGACATAATTTCTTTTTTTAGGATTTAATTTTTATTATTATTATTTTTTTTGTATATAGCTTTTATTTATTTATTTTTAGAATTTGTAAATAGGCTTTATTTTTCATAATTTTTGTAACTTTGGACTTTTTATTTGGACTTTATTCTGGACTTTGGACATTATTTTTAAAACCCTACGGAAGGGTTATAAATTAAAAAAAAAAATTAAATACAAACTGTTTGCAGGGAAGGACGACGATTACTATATCGTCTCGTCCCCTCGGGTTCGCACACGGCATAGGAGTCGTGGCCCGAGTCGACGACAACGGTTCATCGCCCGTCTGGTACGGGAGGTAAGTCCAATCGAAACACCCGCGAATCTCCTGCAAGCGGGTTACTGTCTGCCTTAAGGTGATAATTGTTTGAGGACGAACCAGACTGTCTTTATTTTCCTAGTAAAGGGAAAGGCCTGGCCTAAACAAGATAAGGGTTCGGATTTCATCACCGTTCCCTTCTTGCCCGCCTTAGGAAAACGAAACCTAATGCGAACCCAAGCTTAAAATTTGGAATAGAACGAGACCGATAGGGTAACGAGCTTAAATAGGAAACTCGTTCGAAAAATATTGGTTGCTCTTTAAGCACACTCCAAAGTTCATGATGGTTTCTGTGAGTTGAATGCGTGACTGCGCCGCCTTGTGATAGCGGTGAGGCCTTGGGTATCAAAGCTCCACTGAGCTTCCCTCGCCTCAATTCAACTTACTTTGACTCGGATTGATTCCAGAGGGGTCTGCTCAAATTGCAACGAATTCCCTTTCGAAAGATAGAAGCTGGTCTAGAAACAATCTAAGTGGAGCCATCATGCTTTTTGTTTGATAGAAATCTTTAGGTTTGCTTTGGTGGAGTCGAGTCGGCCTTGTTTGTGATTGCGTAGAATTCCCCTGCAATTAAGAATGTCGAACTGGTATGATAGAAGCCAATACAATGAATATCGACCTGAATTTGAATATGGACATCATCAGTATTATGACCATAGTGAGAATAGTGGATGGGGACGCCAACCTTTTCAAGGTTATGGTTCATACCATGGTGAGCCCAATTACTATCCGCACGTGCATCAGTCTTACGAGCAAGAAGATTATAGTACTAGTTCTTCGTCTCTAGAGGATACAATCAAACTATTGAAAAGTAGTCCTTTTTATGATCCTTCTGATAATTCCTCTTTACTAGAGTCAACACGTAAGTTAACTGAGTCGACGCGTAAGTTAGCTGATATGAATAGTATAATTATAGAAGAAAGAACTACAATAATGAGTGAACCTTCTTTAGAAGACCACCTCAAGCGGATAGCTGAGACGAACGAAAGAATTGCTCGAAATTACTTGAATTGCCAATATAGTGTATCTAATAATACCCTTGAGAATGAAAATAGTTATTTACATAATCAAGATAACAAGGTTAGAATTGGTAGCACTACTTGTTTTGATGAGGTTCGATCTTTTTCGTGTTATAATGATGATTATGATGAGGATAGTATTGATGAAGAACATGAAATATGTAGGAATAGTGATCAGGAAGCTAGTAATCCAATTGAGCTTTATAATGATTATATTATTTTTACTTCAAATCCAAATAATTTTTATGATTATTCACCTATTCAAGAGGACGAGGATTTGATTAGGAATACCACCGTTTTAGACGATGTAGTATGTCCTGTTTACAAATCCGGTAAAGGTTTAGAGGAACCGGTTTATCTTGAGACTACTGTTTTCGAGTCGAACGATTTAGAAACTGTAATCGATGATGGTTTCGAGGAACGGTTTTACCCTGAGAATACTGTTTCAGAGTCGTACGATTTAGAAACAATAGTCTTAGATGAACTCGTAGAGATTAATGAGGATACACCGCAAGATTACAACTTAGAAGAATCAATTGCCCATTTTCAGGAATCTGATGACCTAGAAATTAGGGAGATTGTGGCTAGTCTAACTAGAGACACTGAAAACTCTAAGTTTGGGGGTGATTATCACTTTCCTAGTGCTTTACCTTTAACTCTCAGAAAGTCCCCTCACATAGGACTTGATATCCATGCCTCAACCATCTTACAAGATTATCTTCATACTAGGTTTCCCGAACCTAATGATGTCATGAAAAAAGTTCAGTCGTTAGAAACCCATCCTCTGGTTGATGTGGTTTGCCCATGCTATGATACCCAGATTGACTTTGTTTTCCCACCAGATAGTTTTCTTCCAATTGTGGGAACGTATAGATTTCAAATGTGTCACTTATTAAGTTCTGAGACTAAGCCTAAGTACTTTAGGAAATTAGAATCGACACATTTGCTTCAGAATGACCACTACTCTGACTGTGGTCAACTATGTAAGTCATACCTAATTGACTTAGAGGATCCTAAATTATTTAGGTTATTTTGTGATTCCAGGTTCTTATCTGAGTTTTTCCAGACTCTAGGACCTAATAATTTGGATCCTACCTATGAGGAAATGCATCCGAGGAAAATAGTCTATTTAGACCCCTTCATAGAACCTGAACCTGAACCGCAATTAGCGATAGTTATCCAGAAACTAGGTAAGGGCATGCCAGTATTGTACATTTTCTTGGTTTACTGCAGTTTCCTTTTGTCAGCTCTTTTTGGTTTTAAAGACCCACAGTTATTCCGGCTACTGTTATACGGTTCGAGTTGACTAAACCTTTTCTATGTCTGGCTGAAGACTTTAAACTTAGCACTTCTTGGGAGGTAACCCAAACTCATGCAACCAGGTAATATCTTTCCTTAACTCTTTTGCTTCGAATGGTAATAGTTTCTCCTTGTTCATGTTTTTAATTTTATCTTTAGAACATTGAGGACAATGTTAGGTTTAAGTTTGGGGGTATGGGAGAAACTTTTTAGTTGCAATAAATAAACTCCAGAGCCTAGAAATTTATGCCTATTGAGGATTGCACTAACTAATCTAAGTGGATGGAAGCATTTTGATTGTAGGAGTTTGAGGAACCAATCTGATTAGATGGAAACATCTAAAGAGTCTATTCATAAAAGCACAGAGCTCAGGTGTTAGAAATAACATGATAGTTTCACCATATCTCGTTGAGTCCTTTTCACTTCTATTTTTATTTTATTTTGTTTTTAAACTATGTTTCTCTAAGTGATAGGTGGGGCCCACGATTCAAGTTGTTACCAATGCTAGGGTGAATTAGAGTGATTGAGATACCATGAAAAAAAAAGTTGAAAAAGAAAAAGAGATGAAAAAAAAAAGATGAAAAAAAAATGGTAGTTACCAAAAAGTAGAAAAAAAAAAAAAAATTTGAGACCAGACCATTTGACCAAAAGGAATAAATTCAATAAAGTCGACCACTGGTACCCTTGTATATGCCAGTTGTGTTGACCTAGAGTTAGGTTATCGACCACTGGTACCCTTGTATATGCCAGTGTGTTGATATTAGTCAGACTAGTATCTCAATCCATTAGGATAGGTTCATTTTGGCGGAGGCCTTCAGACAGATATGGGAAACGTCGTTCACTTAGTAAACATCAAAACCATCTATGTTTTCTATATCCATCTTCTTGATCTATCCATGTGATTAGTTTTGACTCTGAATATGATGTCCATAGTGCAACTATCTGAGTAGAGCTCTGTCACTTTATATGAATTTTAGTATGCTTGAGTGCAAACTCGTGTACAGCAATTGGAATTTCGCATCAGGGTACTTCTTCCTGTAGTCAATAAGTATGCCAACCAAGGAGATTCTTTAGTGCCTTCCAAGGTTATGCGTAGATAGATAAGGTCTGGAGTATTAAGGTTTTGTGGGTACACCTCTGGTAAACCCCCCGGAGACAACACTCCGCCACTAGGGCCACCTAGTGGTTTAACGGCTTACTGCACGTGCTAAGTGTAGTCATTTTATTTCAGATTAGATTTGCTCGAGGACTAGCAAATAATAAGTTTGGGGGTATTTGATAGACGCATTTATGTGTCTAATTTGTCCCAATTGTTTATATTGTTAGTGCTCGATTTTGTACTTATTTGGTTATTTTATGTCTTTGTAGGTGTTTTTGGAGAAATAAGCTTTTGCGGCGAAATTGGCTAAAAAGTGGTTTTTGCGCTCGTGGGAGAAAATTACTATACGGACTCTCACTTTGGATAAGGGGTAACCTAATACTAAGGGGCACCCCATTTCAGGGCATGTACTAAAGGGACACCGGAACTGGATAGGGGGAGGTCATCTTCAAAGTTTCAAAACTGGATTTTGGCGGGAAAAAAGGCAGCAGCGTCAACAGTTTTGGATCAAGGATTTGAGCGACCTAGGAGGCGATTCAATGGGCAAATTTGGTACCCACGGACTCTACAAGACATAAGGGACCTGTTAGAAGCGATTAGACCCATCTAATTGGGCTGGATAAGTCAGAAAATCCACACAAAGTCAAGACAGTGCACACGGTTTCTGTTTAGGGTTTGAGATTAGTTTGAGAGATTTATGGGATATCTTGCGTGGGATATACATCAAAACAGTTGGTTAAAAGTCCTAGAAGATATTTGAGACGAGAGAATAGCTAGAAACAGCCTGTAACGCAACAAGAAGAAGATTATTCTTCAAACAACCCGTAAAGAATAATGGAGATTTCCAAGGGGTTTGATCGAGTTTCAAGGGGATTTAAAGCCTATAAATAGTTGGTTTTATGTCAGAGAAGGTTGAGGAAGAGGTTTGGGGTCGAGCAGAGACCAGAGAGAGGCTAGAGGAGCGAAGAACGGGAGCTGCAGGAAGGAGGAGTTCTGCTGCTGCTGCTGCCATTAAAGAGCACGAAGAACACGAAGAACAGACTCCACAAGACAGTCGTTTATCAACAGTGACAACGACTTGCTTTTGTGGGTCTTAAAACAACAGCGTCAACAGCATCAGTGAGGTATCGTTATTTACAGCAGTGGTGTTTTATCGTTCTTCTCTGGACGCTTAAAGAGGGTCGTAGTTTCTCTGTATTATATTTTTCACTCTTTTAATCATATTTTGAGCATCAAATATTTATTTTTAGAACATGATTATTATGAGTAGCTAAACCCCATTACTGGGATGATGGAGGAAACCATTCTTTATGCATGAGTAATTCTATTTAATTCTTTTATGACTATTTGCACTATTATGAGTTGTTTTATGATTTTTCTTGATTATTTGTGATTTTTTCTGATGATGTATGCTTAGTCTAGGAACTCTTGATGCATCATGCTTATGATTTACATCTAATACTTTACAAAATCTATTTTTGGCAAAGAAAAGAGTCGATGTTTGTTATTATTATAAGCTATAATTGTCTAGAATTAATAGTTGATTCACATGAGTATAAGAATTGGTGGAATCCTGAGTCCTAGTATCTCTTGATCCTGTGACAAATTGTGTATATATTTTTGTTTTTAAATCTATTCAAGTCCGAGCAACGAATCCGTATTTATCGCAAATTTAATATTACAACACTAAGTCATATGCTTAAGTTGAGAATCCAATGTGCCTCTCCCGGATGGGTTTTATTGACCCCAAATCTCCATGACTCAGGTTCCGGTGGCGGTATAACCTTTCCCTGAGTCATGTAACAGGTACCCCCTAATATGACGTACTTTAGGTCTTACATTTGCCTCTTTCGAAATTTTATTCGCGAACTAGGGTGTACGCCATAAAGGTTCTCCCCTTTATTTTATGTCATTGTTCTCTGCGAAAATTTCGCACATCATGATCTTGTTTTGTCATTTATAATCCTGCAATTATTCTTTCAGAATTCATAACTTCTCAAAGCTTCTTACGGATAATATCTTTTCAAGTAAAATTTGTTCCATGGTCTATCTAATCTATGACCAACATCTTTTCCGTCTGGGTCCATTAATCTATAAGCTCTTGTTCCAACTATCTCCTTTATGATGTAAGGTCCATCCCATTTTTTCGCTAATTTTCCACCATTTTCTCGCTGATATATTGGTGTTTCTCGCAGAACTAAATCTCCTGGTTGAAATTCACGTATCTTGACACGTTTATTATATTCTCGAGCCAATCTTCGCTGATAATTCTCCATATGTTGTAAAGCTTTTTCTCTTTTTTCTTCTAATTCATCAAGTTTATTTAGAATTAAACCCGCACTAAGATTCTTCTCCCAAGCTTCTCTTTTTGTTGTCGGAATAACAACTTCTGTTGGTAACACCACTTCAACTCCATATGTTAAACAAAAAGGTGACATTCCAGTAGCTTCTCTTCTATTTATATTATAAGCCCATACTGCATTATGTACTTGTTCACACCATGATCTATGATGTCCTTCTAATTTCTTCTTTAATATATCTGCAATTGTTTTATTTGTTGCTTCTACTTTCCCATTAGCTTGTGGATATAAAGGAGTGGACTTTCCACATTTTATCTTGAATGCATTGAGTAACATTTTTATGTTCTGCCCCTCAAACTGTTTCCCATTATCAGATACCAACTGTGCAGGAATTCCAAATCTGCGAATAATATTTTCGAATATGAATGTAAAGATATCTTTGTCGCGAATATGTTGTACTGCCTTAACTTCTGTCCATTTTGTGAAATAATCTGTTGCGACTATTAAGTATCTTCTTTGTCCAGTTCCTGGAAAAAATGGCCCTACAATATCTAAGCCCCATTTTCCAAAGGGCCACACACTGGTTGAAGATGATAATGGTGCTCCTGGTGCATGTATCTTCTTTGCATACGCTGAAAATCTTCGCAACGTCTTGATATTTGTTTTGCATCTTCATGCATGTATGGCCAGTAATAACCTTGCACTTTTTCTCTATGTGCCAAAGATCTTCCTCCACTATGATTGCCAGCGTCTCCACTATGTAACATTTTCAGCACCTTTTCTCCTTCCTCTCGTGTCAAACATCTGAGTGATGGTCCACTAAAATGTTTTCGGTATAACAACCCATCTCTTAATTCATAATTCGTTTCTCGGCTTTTTAACTTGTGTGTTTCCAATCTATTTCTTGGTGTTTCTCCTTTCGCAAAATATGCGTGAAGCTCCATTCTCCAGTCAGCGACATTATTTATTTGTTCTTCTTTTTCATTATCTATGACCATCACATCCACATCTTCCTCTTCTTTATTGACTGATGGTGACAGAAGTCTTTGTATTTTTATGCATCTCGCAGTTGGATCTGTTATCATACTTGAGATGAAAGCAAAAGCGTCTGCGAGTCTATTATCCTTTCTTGAAATGTTCCTCCATTTTATTTTTGGGATTTTCGCTGACAATTCCTCAACCAGCTTCTTATACTTCTTCAGGGATGGTTCATTTGTAGTATACTCTCCTTTTATTTGGCGAATAACTAGCTGTAAATCACTAGTGATCCTGGTGTTTTCTAGTTTCATTTCTATTGCGAATTTTAATGCATGTATCACAGCTTCATATTCTGTTTCATTATTAGTGGATTCAAATTCCAACCTGAATGAAAAATCCATCTTTATTCCTTCTGGCGAAATTAAAACAATTCCAACTCCATTTGATGATCCGTCTACCAGTATTTCCCATCTATTTGGTTCTGTTAATAAATATTTTGGATCTCCATGTTCGTCTTCTACATCCATCATTTCTTCTACTGCTTCATCTTCTTCTAAAGGAAATTCTGCCAAGAAATCCGCAACAACTTGTGATTTTGGTGAAGATAAAACTTCATATTTAATATCAAAATGGCATACTTGTGCATTCCATCTCTCTACCCTTCCCGATCTTTTAGAATTCTTCATCACTGATTCAATTGGTACTTTTGTTAATACCCTTATCTTGTGTGCTTGAAAATATATGCGGAGCTTAAATGATGCATAAACTAATGCTAAGATCAACTTTTCAATTTTTGAGTAATTCTTCTCTCGGTATTAAAAGTTTTGCAAGTGTAATAAATGGGTTTCTCCACTTCTGCGGCTACTCGCAATAATACAACACTTAATGCATGCGACGTTGTCGCAAGATAAATCAATAATTCTTCTCCTGGTTCTGCCTTTTGTAAGATAGTTGTATTCATAAGATTTTCTTTGATTCCTTGAAAAGCCTTTTCACATTCATCACTCCATTTAAATTTCGCACCCTTCTTGAGTATATCGAAAAAATATTTGCATTTGTCTGATGATCGCGAAATGAATCTCCCCATCGAAGCTAGAAGCCCATTCAACTTCTGTACATCTTTTATTGTTGCTGGTGTTGGCATGTCACGAACTGCTTGCACTTTTTCTGGATCAACCTGTATTCCTTCCTTTGATACAATGTAGCCTAAAAAGTTTCCCGATGCAACTCCAATAATACACTTCTCGGGATTCAATTTAATGCTATACTGCCGCATTTGTTCAAAAATCTCCCTCAAGTCTTGTACATGGTCCTTAGCTTCCTTAATCTTTACCAACATGTTATCCACGTATACTTCTAATTTTTGTGTATCCATTTGGCGAACACCTTCTCTACCATTCTTTGATATGTTGCTCCCGCATTTCGCAAACCAAATGGCATTTTCGTATAACAATATAAACCTCTAGGAGCAAAGAAAGCAGTATGTTCTTGATCTTCTTCAGCGAGAGTAATTTGGTTATACCCTTTGTACCCATCTAAAGATGATACCCTATCATTTCCTGCTGCAGATTCTACCATCTGAGGGATATCGGGTAACGGAAAACTATCTTTAGGGCAAGCTTTGTTCAAATCAGTGAAATCTATGCAAATCCTGATTCCCTTGTTTTTCTTTGGGACAATTACTATATTCGCTATCCATTCTAGGTATTTAGCTTCTCTTATAATTCCTGCCTCCAACATTTTTTGTAATTCTTCTTCTATTTGGGAATGGTAAGTTGTTGCGATTTTTCTTATTCTCTGTTTAAATGGTCTCACATTTTTGTTAATCTCCAGTCTGTGGCAAGAAATTGTTGGATCTATTCCTGGTATCTCATCCATGTTTCCTGCGAAAATATCTTTATATTCTCGCAGTAAATTGACAGTTTTTTCTTCTTCTTCTATATCCATTTTGGTTCCAATTCTGCACACTAAAGGCTCCTCTTCAGTCCCAACATTTATTTATTTTGTTGGTTCTGCGGCAGTGTAACTGGGTTTAGGTTCTCCCATTGGTGTGGGTTCTTTAATTGCTTTTATGGATCCTTCTCCTTCTTCCGAAATTTCGCTGGGTATTCCTTTGCCTTATTTCACCCTTATCATATATACTCTAAATTCTTCTTCCTTCTTTGCTTCCTTTACCAATTTTCTGCGAAATTGTTTCCTTTTTGCTTGTTCTTCATAACGCCTTACTTCAATTTGATGACATAATTTCGAATTATCAACATCTCCTCTGATTTCACCTATTCCACTTGGAGTGGGGAATCTAATACATTGATGCAACGTTGATACCACAACTTTTATCGCATGTATCTATGATCTTCCTAATAACATATTATATGGCGATTCCATATCCACTACGCACAATGTCACATGTGTTTCGATTTCTCCAAGTGGAATTCGTACCACTATTTCTCCTTTAGGTTTTGTTGTGGATTTTCCAAAGCCGTGAACAAATTATGTTGAATTGGACATTTCTTCATCTTTAAATCCCATTCCCTGAAATGCATGATAAAATATTATATCAACTGAACTTCCTACATCAATTAAAGTTCTGTTCAACATCCATTCTCCTGTGGATTTTATTGTTGTATCCTTCTCTTTTCGTGTAATAGGCATTGTGACAACCAATGGAGATGTATGATTCAAAATTTCTTTTGGTATTTCTTCTGCCATGAACACAATTCTTTGCTTTTCCCAATCTTTCAAAAGTGAAGTCTTTTTTATCGCCATAATTTTCTTTCCTTCAAAATTTCGTTTATGTATTCTTCCTTTGATGTTTTCATGGAATTCATTAACCAAGATTTTTGTTATCATATTACACTCCATTTTTTTGCCATTTTCATTAATTCTATTCATATTTCCTCTATAACTGATTCACTGATTTATTTAATCACTTTCTTGATTTGAATTTTCTCAATCATCAATCTTCAACTTTCGATCTTCAATCTCCCTGTTTCTAGCGCCATTATGTAGTTGCAGGAAATCCTACAATACACCCCTCGTATTATTTTATCGTTGATCAACCTATTTTTAGGTTTACACTCTTAATTTTATTGATTAATTTCTGAATATTCTTACAAGGAAAATAAAGAAATCAAGAATGATCTCTGCTCACAACTTTCTCTCTCCTATTTACTTATCTCTCACTCAAAAAAGATCCCTCCCTCCTTTACAACTCGAATGACTATTTATAAGGGATATACATAGTGGATGACAGCTAATCTATCCTTTATTTTCGGATATGGTTTGCGACATTCTCGCAACCTTACAAATGTTGACTTCTCAAGCTTTCTAATTTTCGCAAGACTATCACACCTTTCTCATGATCCTTGCTGATATCGTTTCTGAAATTGTTCTGCGACGCTTTTGTGCAATACCATTGTTAACTTCGCTGAAACATAACTGTTGTGAGATTCTGATCCTACATACTAGACCAAGCCTTGGTGCTAGTAGGATTAATTGTGCGCATCAAATTGCAATTTCGAGCTTTAGTACAGTGTATCTGGATGTCCCCAAGAATTTTAGACGGTTGTGATTGAAAGACTGTTGCTCTTCTTATCCCGATTAGAACCGCTGGGAGGATTATTCCATTCATTTTTTTAAGCAGTTTCTTATGAGAAGAGTCAGTTATCACAGCATAATCCTCATGACTAAAACATTTCCCAGAAGAGAAATTTCTTTGAAAGACAAAGATATGGAAAGTGATAAAAAAACCCAAGATGTTGAGCAAGGAGAACAGAAAAAGCCCGGATCGGCCCTCTGATGGAACAGGTTAGTTTTTTTGTAACTCAATCTGTTAATGAGAATGATTACAGTTTCAATTATGTGATCAAATTGGGGATATTTTGATAATTGGTAAGTAATTTTTGTAGGGTATTAATGCAAGGGTGTGTGAAGGCTTTTCTGGTTATAATGAGTATCAATTGAACTATGAAGCTGGACCAATGCTTGGAAGAACAGGTTTTGGAGATGAAGGGTCTGGCTCTAGAGGAGGGAGAACATGCACTGGTGGAAGAATTGTGCATGCATCTGCCAGGAAGGGGAGACCAAAACAGAGACTTGATCAAGGTCGAATCGAGAATGGGGAACTTGTGGGTGTGAAGGATGAATGGTTTCTGTTTTCTCTTCATCCCACAAAGGGCCGACGAGTGGTAAAGGAAGGTATTGTGTTGGTAGATGATGATAGAATCGTATGTGGTGGAACTCAGCAGGGTTTTTTTGCTGCTCCAATACCAGACCATGCCAAGGATCAGATTCGGATAAATGCTACTCATCCACCTACTCCTGGCCAGGTAACTTTCCCCAATTTGTTCATGATTGCTCCCACATTTAAGCAGATGGCTCAGGATGTGGTTGAAGTATCCCAGTATGGGTTAAGGGTGCACAGGAACCGAGCAGGACCGATGGACCGAACCAGAACCGGTGGAACCGTACCTGGTTTTGGACCGAACCGAGGTACAAGGTACAGGTACCGGTCCAAAAAATAGGAACCTAGGTCTGGGGGTACAGGTACACGGTCTTGTACAAGTACTGTGCCGTACCGGACCGAATGTCCCGAATGATTAGAGCCGTTAGATTTAGGAGATAAGGGATCAGTATTAGCCGTTAGATTAGAGGGGGGTATATAAGCGAACATTATAGGGTTTCCGTTTCTCTTCTCATTTTCTTCTTCTTCTTTTTTCCGTCTCCTCTCTGTCTGAGAAGGGACGAGCGACAATCTTCTCCATTACAAATGTTGATTAACAGAGACGAGCGACAATCTTCACTTCTCCATTACAAGTGTTGATTCAAAGGGTAAGTTTTGATTCAAACGGTAAGGAATTAAGATTTGTAAGCGAACTGAACCTACTTTGAATCTCAAGTGTTGATTCAAAGGGTAAGCGAACTGAACCTAGGGTTTTTTAATTGAGATTTGTAATAATTCTGAATCTTCTGAGAATCTGAATCTAATAATTCTACCTTTAATCTTTTGATTTTTCATATTTGTAATTAAGACTTGTTCATCAGATTTGCAAGAGTTGATTGATTTGGCTTGGATTTGGTAAGAATTCTATCTTCTTAATCTTTTCTTTTGATTTTTCATTACTTTTGTTAATGAAATTAGGGTGTTAAATAAAATCTGGGTTTTGCTTTAGTTTTGTTGTTTAATGTTTGAAAGATTGAGATCTTATCTAATTGATGTGTGTTTCATTGAATTGTGATGCTATGCTCTGTTTTATGTTACTGAATTTGTGATTTTAGGGTTAGGGTTTTGTTTTTGGATTTGTTTGGATGAGAATTGATCAATTGAATGATGTTGAGAAGATCCAGATGTTATCTTGATTTTGAGTATGAGCTGCAAAATCTTTGGATTGAAAGTTTAGCTGAATTACTAATAACAAGCTAGTACTTTTCTTAATTGAGGGTGCATGTTTTGTTATTGATCTGGTAATGTGTATCTTGATGTGTGTACTTAATTTGAGAAATTAGGGTGTTAATTTTTTTTGGTGGTGGTTTTGTAGTTCTCATCGTAATTATGAATTGAAGTTTGGTCTTCTGGATGTTGATCATTCTAGGATGTTTAGCTGATTAATGAATTGAGTCTAATGAAGAGTTGTTATGTATGTTGATGGGTTAAATTAGTTGTGATGCAAGTTGAGATGATATTGAGTTACTAACTACTATTATTTTTTTGGCAGCGTTACTTGGTCCTATCAACACTGATGACACCACAAGTGCTGCTGATATGGATTAGAAGATCAAGATTCAAGACTACTGCATCACTAGCTGCACTGCTAGTTGTTCTTTTTTCAGATTTTCTCATTTTCAAGACTTAGTGTGTGTGTCTGTGGCTACTGCCTACTGCTAATTGTTGTTTTTTCGGATTTCCCAGACTTTAGTGTGTGTGATTGTGAGATTATCAGTTTGTGTGCTACACTGCTACTGCATACTGCTACTCAGGTTTTCAAGACTTTGTTTGTTTGGTTTGCTAGTAATATAGCTACTTATTAATTGTTGCTTTGTTCTAAGTATGAGTTATTACTTAATATATTGAAAAACAGGTAAAAAACATGTACTTAGATTGTCAGAGAAAAAGACATATTTCTGTCTGGAAAAGAACCGATTGGAACCGGTACCGTACCTGGTACCGAATGGTACCGAAACCGAGGTACAAGGTACAGGTACCGGTCCAAAATTTTGGAACTGAGGCTAGGGAGGTACAGGTACTGGTAGACCCGGGAAGCGTATAAATTAAGCGTAATAAAAACGCGGGCCTACAGTAATACCGCAAGTGCACGGTCGTCAGTTGTAGCTCGTGCAAGTACGGGTCGATCCACAGAGATTGGGAGTGTTTTGTAGTGTTTAGCTATTTGGGCTCTAAATTGCTATTGGGCCTAATGGGTTTGTTTTTAACAATAAAATGAACTGAGCTTGGGCTTTGGTCTCTGAATTAGGCTTTTGATTAAGCCTGAATTGGATTGGGCCTTTAATTGAGTTCAGGCTTTTGGATTAAGCCCACAGTTGACTGAACTGGGCTTTGAGCCTTAATGAACTGGGCTTTAGTTTGTACAAACAATGGACAGTGGGCTTCAACTTTTGGTTCAAACCTGGGCTTGGTCTTGAACTGGTTTGAGCTTGGGCTTTTGGATTGCTGTGAGCCAAGCTCAGTTGCAGCAGCAGTGGCTTCAGCAGTGGAAGGAAAGCAGCAGCAGAAGGGTAATGCAGGCTGCTCAGGGAAGCATAACAGGGCAAAACAAGGCAATGAAGAAAGAAGAGATGGCAGTGAAGCACAGACAATGCAATAAATAAAATGTAAAGAAGCAAAGACAATGAAGAAAATTTACAATGGAATCAACACAGGGCAACACAGGGCAAAAGCAACACAGGGCAAAAGGATTATGAGAAGGTGACAGAACACAGCAACTACAAGCAGAGAACAATGCAAGTGAACCAAGGCCTAAGCCAAGGGCAGGGGAGATGGTGAAGCTAACAGTGACTAAGCTAAGGCTTAGAATCCACCCTTGTGACCTATCCAGACAATGTAATTCTAGGTTGAATTCCTAATGGAACTAAGTGACAGCTAAGGTCAACTTATGATCCTAAGCATACAAATGGAATGGAAAGAGAATTAGCTTGCTATGAGCACTAATTTCTCCCATTGCTCAATCAAAACAATGCATCCTAAGCATACAAATGGAATGGAAAGAGAATTAGCTTGCTATGAGCACTAATTTCTCCCATTGCTCAATCAAAACTATGCATCCTAAGGCTCTAACCTAGCATTCCACTTTCTAACAGTCCACTAAAGCTTCATCTGAGCCTCAGCAGTGAACTCAGAACATGAGAAAACAAATGGAATAACACATGATTGACAGGAACAACACAACATTTAAACTAACACACATGAACATCAACAGGATATTAAGAGGAACAACACACATTTAACAGGAACAGAGAACAAAATGGAAAACAGCAAATATAAACATTAACAGTTAACTTAGCAGTGAGATAAACATGAACAGGGCATAAAAATGGAAGAAACAGTGAACAAAAAAGATTGTAAAAGAAAACTGAAATTACACAGAACATGAAAGTCCTGGACGCCGGCTATTCCATGCATAAGTTTTTTACATCACACCCACAGTATCTATTTATAGTTACAAGCACAATTAGGGTTCTACACAAAAAATCCCTAAAATCAAACAGAAATTAGGTAAATTGTTTCTACCTAATTTGACAGTACAAATCAGACCCATATCTTCCAATACTCTCCCTAACAGAAAATTAGGGTTCTTTAATAAATTCCCCCAAATCAGAAAATTTAGGGTTTGGTAATTCTTACCCATAGTGATGTGATTACACGCTACTGACTTCGACCCATGCCTCTAATTGTTCTCCTGATGTTATCCACGCCTCCAATTGCAACTCTATTTCACCTAATTTGTCAATTTCACCTCTAGGGTTCCTGACATGGGAGAGGCGTGAAATTGAGTGATTAGGAGGACATAGAGTTGGTGAAAGGGGAAGTAATGATGTGGGTTAGGGTTGTTGAGTGATTTGAGAGGAGATGGTGGTGGTTGAGGTAGTGGTTGAGCGGGGCAGGGTAAGGTGGCGGACATGGCAGGAGCAGAGCTCGACTGCTCGAAGGAGGAAGATGAGAATTTGGGTAAGGTCTGTTTGGTTTGATGGGTATAGGGTTAGGTTGTTCGAGTGTGAGGCGGGCTCATCAGATTTCGATGTCTTGCGATGCTTAGCCGTGGGGTGTGGAGATGAAGATTGATCTAACGGATAAAAGTGAAGATGCTGGCAAAGACCGTTGGATGCAGATATACAACGAAACTAACGACGCCAGATGGAGTTAGGTGTTGTAGTGTTAAGCGGAAGTATCTGGGTTTGATGAGCAGGAAAAGAAGCGATCGTTGGATTCAACTACAATCTAATCTGAAGGCTTGGAATTTAGGCACTATGGTGTTTGACAGAGACTTCAGATTTTGATGATCTATGAATGAGCAACCGTAGGATGATGAGTTGGATCCAATCTAACGGTTGAGAATGGAGGCGGGTATGGATATAGAAAATGGGTTTGGGTAAGGGTTTTGGGCTTTGGGTATGCCAAGCCCATATCTTCTTTAAGAACAATTCTTCCTTCTTGAGCCCATTTCTAGTCTTTTGGGCTTATGCGCACCATTCTTTGCGGCTTCCTTGCGTAATTTCTTCCGGCTTTTCACTACTCTTCAACTCTTTTCCGCTCCGCAAGTTATCCAGACTTTATTTATTACCTAAAAATGCAAAATTAATTAAGAAAAATATTTATTCTTGAAAACAATGAAAATACAGAATATGGGATAAAATGTAGAATTAATGCACAAAAGGTGAGTTAAATGCCAACAAAAAGGGATAGATATATACATTATTTGGCACTCATCAAATACCCCCAAACCTGAATTTTACTTGTCCTCAAGTAAAACAAAACTAAGGAAATCCTAACTATACCACTGTCGCTGGTCTCTCGAATGCATTTAGCGTATGCACTAAGCCTTTTAAACCACTAAGTGTCCCTAGTGGACGAGTTGAAGTCTCGTGAAGGTTTGCTTAGAACGTACCTACAAAGTTCTAGGTCAAAATATAAGCTCAGATTCCATCAAATGTGACATGTGCAAGTCAGTTAAGCTCACAGCAAAATGGAGATGTCAATCTAGCTATCGAAGGCACAATCCTAGCACTGATAAAAAAAGACATGTGATAAGAGTGTAAAGTGTATCTACACATGTGTAAAGAAAGATCGGATGTTATGACTACTAATCACCAAGAGATAGTTTCTCAGGCTAAGAACCAAGGTCGAAATCTAGCTAGCTGTCCGGACTTTACGAGAATTGTGAATGAGTTGGAGGTGTTTCACAATTACTCGCGTTGTACATCAATGGCATACACCCTTCCTTGCTTATTACAATAAAACAAAAGATGACTCTTTACATGACTCTTATTTACATTGACTACTCTCTTTTATTTTTGGAACAAGAGAGAATGGAATTGATTAATACTTGATTTTTTTTTGTATTTTTCTGATATTTTTTTTTTTTTCTGAATATATACATCGTTTTTTTTTTTTTTTTTTTTTTTTTTTTTTTTTTTTTTTTTTTTTTGAACAAGGAAACACTTTTGATACATATACAAAAGGAAACAAAAGATTACATGACATTTGCAAGAGGTAGCCCTTTTTGATGCACCCAGTTAAATTCGATGGTTGTCTTTCTTAATGTAACCTCCACCTTCTATCCCAACCAACCAAAGAACAAGCTAGTCAAGTTTCGTTCAGTATTCTAAAGTGATTGGCAATCGTAACTTCCTATCAAACACCTTGAAGATCGAGGCTATACATGTATTGGTAGATCGTGCGCGTGCAAATTTCTTATCACTATGTGAATTGTGCTAGAATCAGGGTGCCTAAATATCTAGACTAAGACTCCTAATAATTACATATTTGCACAAGAGTCAACATTTCAGGTAAATGAGCTCCATTTTTATGATTTTCATTTTTTAATTTTTTTGAATTTTTTCGATTTTTTCAAAAGAAGAAGGAGTTCGTTTTCAATTATAGCATATTATCATGGTATCTACTCTATACCCCCAAACCTAAACTAAACATTGTCCTCAATGTTTCAAAATATGGAAAGAATTAAAATGCAACATATGGAAAGGGACATGCTGAGTAGAGTAAAAGGAGAGAGAATACCCGATTTCGGCGAAAGCAGAATTAAAACTCCGTTATCCAAGGCAAACTCCGACATATTCGGAGTCACAATGGATGAGCACAAATATATACAAAAGGAAATTTAACTAACACATTATGTACAAGAAAATTTGGTTTTTAATGGGATTGGACTTTTTGGGAAAAATTGGTTTTGTCGGGAGACATTTGGTTTTGATGGAAAAAGAAAAATTTTGGTTTTTTTTCTTTTTTTTTCTTTTTTTTTTTTTTTTAAAAAAAGAAAATAAAATTTGGTTTTGAATGGGAGCAAGCCCACTGTTGGTTTTGTGTTGCTTTGGCTCAGCTGGTTTGAAAACGTTTGGTGAAACTGAGTCCAAAATCTCGGCCTAGAATTTGGGTACTCGGCCCACTAACGAGTTAACCTAGCGTGATCGGTTACAAGCTCAGCTGGGTTTAAAAACCCAGAATACAAAATACAAGTCCAAATTAAACAAGCTCACAAAAATTAAATACAAGCCCACAAATTAAACAAACAAGCCCACAAAAATTAATTACAAACCCAACAGAAAATAAAAAGCCCAAAAATTGGCTTTAATATTACAAGCCCACAATTAAAAATTGGAAGTCCACAATTCGGGTTCTCTTAAATGGGTTACCTTTTAAGCACAGCCCAGCTGCTCTGATATTGTTGCAAAAACCCAGTTGGGCTTTGGTTCTTTTCCTTGGTGGCGTCCCAGCAGAGGAAAAACTGGTTCAGAACAGCAGGTCCAACAACAAATGAAGTGAAGCAGATGCAGATGCAAATGCTATGCAGTGAAATGCAAAAATAGCTAATAAAACTACTAGAAAAACACAGCACCAATCCCCGGCAGCGGCGCCAAAAACTTGGTAGACCCGGGAAGCGTATAAATTAAGCGTAATAAAAACGCGGGCCTACAGTAATACCGCAAGTGCACGGTCGTCAGTTGTAGCTCGTGCAAGTACGGGTCGATCCACAGAGATTGGGAGTGTTTTGTAGTGTTTAGCTATTTGGGCTCTAAATTGCTATTGGGCCTAATGGGTTTGTTTTTAACAATGAAATGAACTGAGCTTGGGCTTTGGTCTCTGAATTAGGCTTTTGATTAAGCCTGAATTGGATTGGGCCTTTAATTGAGTTCAGGCTTTTGGATTAAGCCCACAGTTGACTGAACTGGGCTTTGAGCCTTAATGAACTGGGCTTTAGTTTGTACAAACAATGGACAGTGGGCTTCAACTTTTGGTTCAAACCTGGGCTTGGTCTTGAACTGGTTTGAGCTTGGGCTTTTGGATTGCTGTGAGCCAAGCTCAGTTGCAGCAGCAGTGGCTTCAGCAGTGGAAGGAAAGCAGCAGAAGGGTAATGCAGGCTGCTCAGGGAAGCATAACAGGGCAAAACAAGGCAATGAAGAAAGAAGAGATGGCAGTGAAGCAAAGACAATGCAATAAATAAAATGTAAAGAAGCAAAGACAATGAAGAAAATTTACAATGGAAGCAACACAGGGCAACACAGGGCAAAAGCAACACAGGGAAAAAGGATTATGAGAAGGTGACAGAACACAGCAACTACAAGCAGAGAACAATGCAAGTGAACCAAGGCCTAAGCCAAGGGCAGGGGAGATGGTGAAGCTAACAGTGACTACTAAGCTAAGGCTTAGAATCCACCCTTGTGACCTATCCAGACAATGTAATTCTAGGTTGAATTCCTAATGGAACTAAGTGACAGCTAAGGTCAACTTATGATCCTAAGCATACAAATGGAATGGAAAGAGAATTAGCTTGCTATGAGCACTAATTTCTCCCATTGCTCAATCAAAACAATGCATCCTAAGCATACAAATGGTATGGAAAGAGAATTAGCTTGCTATGAGCACTAATTTCTCCCATTGCTCAATCAAACTATGCATCCTAAGGCTCTAACCTAGCATTCCACTTTCTAACAGTCCACTAAAGCTTCATCTGAGCCTCAGCAGTGAACTCAGAACATGAGAAAACAAATGGAATAACACATGATTGACAGGAACAACACAACATTTAAACTAACACACATGAACATCAACAGGATATTAAGAGGAACAACACACATTTAACAGGAACAGAGAACAAAATGGAAAACAGCAAATATAAACATTAACAGTTAACTTAGCAGTGAGATAAACATGAACAGGGCATAAAAATGGAAGAAACAGTGAACAAAAAAGATTGTAAAAGAAAACTGAAATTACACAGAACATGAAAGTCCTGGACGCCGGCTATTCCAGGCATAAGTTTTTTACATCACACCCACAGTATCTATTTATAGTTACACACAATTAGGGTTCTACACAAAAAATCCCTAAAATCAAACAGAAATTAGGTAAATTGTTTCTACCTAATTTGACAGTACAAATCAGACCCATATCTTCCAATACTCTCCCTAACAGAAAATTAGGGTTCTTTAATAAATTCCCCCAAATCAGAAAATTTAGGGTTTGGTAATTCTTACCCATAGTGATGTGATTACACGCTACTGACTTCGACCCACGCCTCTAATTGTTCTCCTGATGTTATCCACGCCTCCAATTGCAACTCTATTTCACCTAATTTGTCAATTTCACCTCTAGGGTTCCTGACATGGGAGAGGCGTGAAATTGAGTGATTAGGAGGACATAGAGTTGGTGAAAGGGGAAGTAATGATGTGGGTTAGGGTTGTTGAGTGATTTGAGAGGAGATGGTGGTGGTTGAGGTAGTGGTTGAGCGGGGCAGGGTAAGGTGGCGGACATGGCAGGAGCAGAGCTCGACTGCTCGAAGGAGGAAGATGAGAATTTGGGTAAGGTCTGTTTGGTTTGATGGGTATAGGGTTAGGTTGTTCGAGTGTGAGGCGGGCTCATCAGATTTCGATGTCTTGCGATGCTTAGCCGTGGGGTGTGGAGATGAAGATTGATCTAACGGATAAAAGTGAAGATGCTGGCAGAGACCGTTGGATGCAGATATACAACGAAACTAACGGCGCCAGATGGAGTTAGGTGTTGTAGTGTTAAGCGGAAGTATCTGGGTTTGATGAGCAGGCAAAGAAGCGATCGTTGGATTCAACTACAATCTAATCTGAAGGCTTGGAATTTAGGCACTATGGTGTTTGACAGAGACTTCAGATTTTGATGATCTATGAATGAGCGACCGTAGGATGATGAGTTGGATCCAATCTAACGGTTGAGAATGGAGGCGGGTATGGATATAGAAAATGGGTTTGGGTAAGGGTTTTGGGCTTTGGGTATGCCAAGCTGATGAGTGCCAAATATTGTATATATTTATCCCCTTTTGTTGGCAATTTAACTCATCTTTTGTGCATTAATTCTACATTTTATCCCATATTCTGTATTTTCTTTGTTTTCGAGAATAAATATTTTTATTAATTAATTTTGCATTTTTAGGTAATAAATAAAGTTAGATGAATTGCGAAGCAGAAAAGAGCAGAAAAGTAGTAAGAAGTCGGGAGGAATTACACAAGGAAGCCGCGAAGAATGTGTGCGCAAGACCAAAAGGCTAGAACTGGGCTTGAAGAGGAAGAATGTCCTTAAAGAAGATATGGGCTTGGCATACCCAAGGCCCAAAACCCTCACCCAAATCCATTTCCTATATCCATACCCGTTTCCCTTTCTAGCCGTCAGATTGGATCATCTCAGTATCCTATGGTCGCAGCATCGCTAGTACATCAAAGTCTGAAGCTCCTGTCTAACACTACAGCACTAACTCCATCTTGAGCCGTCAGTTTCGTTGTATCAGGCATCCGACGGTCGATACCAGCCTCTTCACTTGTAGCCGTTAGATCGATCTATCATTTCCGCATCCCTCGGCTCAACTTTGCAAATCATCAAGCTTTCTATCCCCGCCACACACCTAAGCACCTAATATACCCATCAACCAAACACTCCCCTCCTTCTCTCCATCGACTTCACCTCCCTCACCTCCGTCTGCAACAGCCTCACCTTCACTACCAACTCCGCCAACTCCACTGCTTCAACCACCACAACCGCCACCAAAAGCCATCATGGCTATCACCTACACAAAACGCATCATTCCCCTATTCTTCTAGCGGCCTATTACATCAATTTCTCATCTCTCATCTCACTGAAACCCTAGGTGAGAAATTGATGAAATAGGTCGACCTAGAAACACAATTGGAGGCAGAGAAGGACCGAGAGGGAAGAAAAGAGGCATGGGTCACCACCAATTCAGCGAATTTGGTGAGCAATTTCGGAATTGATAAATACCTAATTTCTAATTTTAGGGTTTGAAAATTTGGGTAATTGTATGCTATAAATAGAGAGTGTGTAGAGCAATTTGAGGGTGTTCTTGGGCTAGCCGAGATTCCCCCAAAATTGGGTTAGTTTAGGTTTAATTTTTAAATTTCAATTTCAACTGTTTAATTTTAGGGTTTCAATTTTAATTCCCTGTTATGTTTCAATTCTAATTTCACTGCAAATGTTAAATGTTGTTTACATATGTCCTGTTAATATGTGTTGTTCCTGTTAAATGTTGGTGTTCCATGTAATGTTAGTTTAGTGGAATGTTAGGCTAGAAATCTCAGTGCATTGTGTTGATTGAGTAGTGGGGAGAAACTAGTGCTCACTTGTGACAATGAGCAAGCTAGTTCTCTTCCCACTCTAGATGAATGCCTAAAGCCATTGCCTTGGCTTTGCTTTTCTTTCCTTTTTTTTAACTGTTTTGTTACTTCTTCTCCTCCCTGCCCTTGGCTAACAGCCTTGGTTTATTTGGTTTTGTTTCCAGTTACCTTTGCTTCACTATCACATTTACTTCACTTTCTGTCACTAATTCAGTTACACCAAAACAGCTCAGTTGTGTTTTAACACAACACAAAAATCTCTAGGAAAACAACAATAGCTCCCTCCAAGTCCCTGTGGACAAACCCCTGCTTATTCACTTTCTACTTTAGATCCTGTGCACTTGCAGGTGTAAATATAACCATAGTTTTAGGTTTAATTCCTTACCTATCAAGTTTTTGGCGCCGCTGCCGGGGACTCGGTTAGCGGCGCTGTTGTTGTTTTTGTTCTGCATTTGTTTGCTGTTCTCTGCATTTGTTTGCTGTTATAGGTCTTGTTGCTGGCTAGCCTTTGCTAGCTAGCTAGCTAACTGTTGCCTGTTGCTGCTAGACCTTTCTTAACCTTTCTGTTGCATCCTTAGTGCATCCTGTTGCATCTTCACTGCATTCACTGTTTCATTACAACTGCATTCTTGCATTCTTTCATTTACTGTCATCTAGCCTCACAGAATTCTTAACTTGCACCATCTAGCCTTCATGGATGCATCATTAGCTTTAGCTTGCATCTAGTTTTGTCCTGCATATTCAGTTATCAACTCATCTTGCAGCTCATTGATTCTGTCCTGTAACTTTCTTATTTGTCATCTGAAGCTTGTGCCATCTGCATTGCATCTTACATCATCTTGGCATACTTGTCATCTTATATTCTTGCATATCTTCTTGCACTGCATCCATTTGCATAAGCATCACTGTGTAAACTGCATTTTAGTCTCACTTGCTTCTGTTGTAAGCATTTAACTGTTTTGCATACTGTTTTGCATTACCAAGCATCTTGCTGTTGCTTAACTTAGTTGATCTTTTAGAGTAGCTTAATGTAAGCATTCAGTCCCTGTTTTGCACTCCTGTTAGGCATTGTCTTACCTCTTTAGTGCATTGTCTTGCTTCTTTCTCTTGTTATTGCTCTTGCTTTTGCCTAGCTGCTGGGTTGTAAGAATTTGACCCTTGTTGCTGCTGCTATTGCTGCTGTACTCCTGTTGCTATTCTCTTGTGCTGCTGTGGTGCTCCTGCTGGTGCCAGGCCAAGAATCCTGTGAGCTGCTGCTGTTGCTGCTGCCAAGCTGCTGCTGCTGCTGATGCTCTGCTGCTGCTGCCTGCTGCTGCACTGTTGCTGTGCTGCTAAGGCTGAAACTTGCTGAACCAAAGCTGCAGCCTGAAACCCAAAGCCTGCTGCTGGCCTGTTGTTGTTTGAACTGCAGTAGTGACCCTGCTGCCAAGCTTCTGTTGCTGGGCTGTGCAATAAAGAAACAAAAGCCCAACTGGGCTGTAAGCTGCAGAAGGAGAAGAAATTGAACCAAGCCCAACTGGGCTTGAGTGTTGAAGCCAAAGCTTAGGATGATCCAAAGCCCAACTGGGCTTTTGCAACCAAACCGAACAGCTGGGCTGTGCTTTATAGGTAAGCCTAAACCCATTAAGAGAACCCAACCTGTGGGCTTCCATTTTTAATTTGTGGGCTTGTAATAATTTTTGTTTTTCTTTATTTTTTATTTGGGCTTGTAATAATTTTTTCTTTTTCTTTTTTTCTTTCTTTTATGGGTTTGTAATTATTATTGTTGTTTTTATTTTCTTTTATGGGTTGTGCTAATTTATGCTAGGCTAAGTTTAAAAAAAAAAAAAAAATAAAAAAAAATAATAAAATAATAATTAAATTTTCTTGCTCCCATTTTAAACCAAATTTTTTATTTTTACTCCCATTTTAAACCAAATTTTCTTTTTCCAATGTCTCCCACCAAAACCAAAATTTTCCCAAAAATCCAAACCCTTTAAAAACCAAATTTTGGGCTTTGTAACATAGTTACTTAGCTCTTGAGCCAATCATGTCTGGATTTTGGTCTGCTCCTGGAGATGGAAATAAAACTCTTAGGGAACTTGCTTATGGACAAACTTCACGTTATGAACCTTCCACGGACCATGATGTCAATAGTCATAGGAATTATTATGGACATTTTCAAAGTCCTGAGCCGCAATACATGAACCCTACTGACTATTCATACATGCATCATTCATCGCAACGTGAAAATGAACATTTTGCTAGTGCCTCACTCACCCAATCATCACTTATGGATCAATTAGAAGCTCGAATCGCAGCTTTAGAAATGCAATCACATGAGGAATCTGTCACATCTAATTTTCTTAGGCAACCTGAAATCTATGCATGTCCCGCATGTGGTAGTTTAGACCACCCTGTTGAGCATTGTCATATTTTGCATAATTTTAGGCCATCTAGAGAAAATCCAATGTATGAAATGCCCATGAATTGTGAGAATGGTAGTCATTGGGACCATAATCAATCCTTTGAGGGTTGCGATCAATATTTTGTAGACCCTAATGACCATGCACACATGTACCATTCACCACAATTTGAACATGAAGAATTTTGTACTCCCATGAATTTAGACTCCACCACAGAAGCTTTAAGACTCTGTAAGCAAGACTATGATAGATCTACAGCACGAATTCATGCACATTTAGATCAGATTTTGCTTCACCGACAAAAGGAGGAAATTCATGAGGAAATGTATGTTGTCCCTAATGAAGTGTCTAGTCCCATTCATGTAAATAATGTTGAATATGAACCTAATTTAGAGGAACATGAATCGACTAATGACACCACCGCTGTTAATGAGGACCAATATGCATGCTACCATGATGATGATTATGATATATTAGAGGAACATGAAAATATTGTGGAACCTGTTGGTTCAATAACATATGGCTTCTCGCCCTCGACCTTCATGAATGTTGTTCTTTCTAATACTCATTGTAATTCATATGATTTTGATATTGACATGGGATTCGTACAATTATTCTGTGAAGATGAGCATGACATAGGAATAGTTGGATCTTCTGTAGACACTAATATGCATGAAAATATATTTGATGTGTCTGATTCTCTACCTAGGTCACATTGTGATATTTCTCCTGATTTGCCGATGCATGAGAATAAATTTGTTGATGATGTTGATGATTCTGAGTGTGAACTTGCCAATGTGATTGATGATTGTGAGCATGATGTGACATGTGTAGATTTAGGAGATTTTGATTTGATTGATAATGATATACCTATTCTCCTACATGAGTCACAATCTGTTGGCCTTCCACCCAACCTAGATTTGGTTTGTACCCATATTGTCAAACCAATTTTTCTGAAAATTCCTAACCTAGGTTTGGAACTGTATGCTTCCCAAGTCCTCTTGGACTATTTTGCTTCTAAGTATAATACATTTGAGGAACCACAGTTGGAATTAGCATGTTTGCCCGTCCCTAGCACAGTTCATTTCGAGCTAGACCTTTTGCATGATGAACCCCCAAAACTGCGCGATTTTGTTTTCAAAACTATATCTTCTGTAAAATCCAGGTTTGGGGGTAGCTCATTTTGTTTCGCAGTTTCACTCGCGTTTCTTTCCTGCTATATATGTGTGAAGCTGTTGAAATGTCTACACTTTGTCTTTTGGGTTGATCCTCAACTCTTTAGATTGTTAGTGTATGGTGAATATTTTTACATAATCCAGTAGTTAAAATTTCTTAAAAACCCTTTTGTTCCTTTTGTATATATTTTGCTAATCCAATATGATCTCGGCTGAAATATGTTGGATTTTTGCCTTGAATAACGGAGTTTTAATTCTGCTTTCGCCGAAATCGGGTATTCTCTCTCCTTTTACTCTACTCAGCATGTCCCTTTCCATATGTTGCATTTTAACCTTTCCATATTTTGAAACATTGAGGACAATGTTTAGTTTAGGTTTGGGGGTATAGAGTAGATACCACGATAATATGCTATAATTGAAAACGAACTCCTTCTTCTTTTTGAAAAAATTGAAAAATTCCAAAAAAAAATTGAAAAATCAAAATTCAAAAAAATTAAAAAATGAAAAAATCATAAAAAATGGAGCTCATTTACCTTGAAATGTTGACTCTTGTGCAAATATGTATTTTTATTAGGAGTCTTAGTCTAGATATTTAGGCACCCTGATTCTAGCACAATTCACATAGTGATAAGAAATTTGCACGCGCACGATCTACCAATACATGTATGGCCTCGATCTTCAAGGTGTTGGATAGGAAGTTACGATTGCCAATCACTTTAGAATACTGAACGAAACTGGACTAGCTTGTTCTTTGGTTGGTTGGGATAGAAGATGGAGGTTACATTAAGAAAGACAACCATCGAATTTAACTGGGTGCATCAAAAAGGGCTACCTCTTGCAAAGTGTCATGTAATCTTTTGTTTCCTTTTGTACATATCAAAAATGTATCAGTCAGTGTTAAAAAAAAAAAAAAAAAAAAAAAAAAAAAAAACGATGTATATATTCAGAAAAAAAAAAAAAAAATCAGAAAATACCAAAAAAATCAAGTATTTATCAATTCCATCATCTCTTGTTCCAAAAATAAAAAGAGAATTGTCAATGTAAATAAGAGTCATGTAAAGAGTCATCTTTTGTTGTTTTTTGTAATAAGCAAGGAGGGTGTATGCCATTGATGTACAACGCGAGTAATTGTGAAATACCTCCAACTCATTCACAATTCTCGTAAAGTCCGGACAGCTAGCTAGATTTCGACCTCAGTTCTTAGCCTGAGAAACTATCTCTTGGTGATTAGTAGTCATAACTTCAGATCTTTCTTTACACATGTGTAGATACACTTTACACTCTTATCACATGTCTTTTTTTTATCAGTGCTAGGATTGTGCCTTCGATAGCTAGATTGACATCTCCATTTTGCTGTGAGCTTAAACTGTTTTGCACATGTCACGTTTGATGGAATCTGAGCTTATATTTTGTCCTTAGGTTTTGTAGGCACACCTCTGGTAAACCTTCACGAGACTTCAACTCGTCCACTAGGGACACTTAGTGGTTTAAAAGGCTTAGTGCATACGCTAAATGCATTCGAGAGACCAGCGACAGTGGTATAGTTAGGATTTCCTTAGTTTTGTTTTACTTGAGGACAAGTAAAATTCAGGTTTGGGGGTATTTGATGAGTGCCAAATATTGTATATATTTATCCCCTTTTGTTGGCAATTTAACTCATCTTTTGTGCATTAATTCTACATTTTATCCCATATTCTGTATTTTCTTTGTTTTCGAGAATAAATATTTTTATTAATTAATTTTGCATTTTTAGGTAATAAATAAAGTTAGATGAATTGCGAAGCAGAAAAGAGCAGAAAAGTAGTGAGAAGTCGGGAGGAATTACACAAGGAAGCCGCGAAGAATGTTGTGCGCAAGACCAAAAGGCTAGAACTGGGCTTGAAGAGGAAGAATTGTCCTTAAAGAAGATATGGGCTTGGCATACCCAAGGCCCAAAACCCTCACCCAAATCCATTTCCTATATCCATACCCGTTTCCCTTTCTAGCCGTCAGATTGGATCATCTCAGTATCCTATGGTCGCAGCATCGCTAGTACATCAAAGTCTGAAGCTCCTGTCTAACACTACAGCACCTAACTCCATCTTGAGCCGTCAGTTTCGTTGTATCAGGCATCCGACGGTCGATACCAGCCTCTTCACTTGTAGCCGTTAGATCGATCTATCATTTCCGCATCCCTCGGCTCAACTTTGCAAATCATCAAGCTTTCTATCCCCGCCACACACCTAAGCACCTAATACCTATACCCATCAACCAAACACTCCCCTCCTTCTTCTCCATCGACTTCACCTCCCTCACCTCCGTCTGCAACAGCCTCACCTTCACTACCAACTCCGCCAACTCCACTGCTTCAACCACCACAACCGCCACCAAAAGCCATCATGGCTATCACCTACACAAAACGCATCATTCCCCTATTCTTCTAGCGGCCTATTACATCAATTTCTCATCTCTCATCTCACTGAAACCCTAGGTGAGAAATTGATGAAATAGGTCGACCTAGAAACACAATTGGAGGCAGAGAAGGACCGAGAGGGAAGAAAAGAGGCATGGGTCACCACCAATTCAGCGAATTTGGTGAGCAATTTCGGAATTGATAAATACCTAATTTCTAATTTTAGGGTTTGAAAATTTGGGTAATTGTATGCTATAAATAGAGAGTGTGTAGAGCAATTTGAGGGTGTTCTTGGGCTAGCCGAGATTCCCCCAAAATTGGGTTAGTTTAGGTTTAATTTTTAAATTTCAATTTCAACTGTTTAATTTTAGGGTTTCAATTTTAATTCCCTGTTATGTTTCAATTCTAATTTCACTGCAAATGTTAAATGTTGTTTACATATGTCCTGTTAATATGTGTTGTTCCTGTTAAATGTTGGTGTTCCATGTAATGTTAGTTTAGTGGAATGTTAGGCTAGAAATCTCAGTGCATTGTGTTGATTGAGTAGTGGGGAGAAACTAGTGCTCACTTGTGACAATGAGCAAGCTAGTTCTCTTCCCACTCTAGATGAATGCCTAAAGCCATTGCCTTGGCTTTGCTTTTCTTTCCTTTTTTTTAACTGTTTTGTTACTTCTTCTCCTCCCTGCCCTTGGCTAACAGCCTTGGTTTATTTGGTTTTGTTTCCAGTTACCTTTGCTTCACTATCACATTTACTTCACTTTCTGTCACTAATTCAGTTACACCAAAACAGCTCAGTTGTGTTTTAACACAACACAAAAATCTCTAGGAAAACAACAATAGCTCCCTCCAAGTCCCTGTGGACAAACCCCTGCTTATTCACTTTCTACTTTAGATCCTGTGCACTTGCAGGTGTAAATATAACCATAGTTTTAGGTTTAATTCCTTACCTATCACAAGCCCATATCTTCTTTAAGAACAATTCTTCCTTCTTGAGCCCATTTCTAGTCTTTTGGGCTTATGCGCACCATTCTTTGCGGCTTCCTTGCGTAATTTCTTCCGGCTTTTCACTACTCTTCAACTCTTTTCCGCTCCGCAAGTTATCCAGACTTTATTTATTACCTAAAAATGCAAAATTAATTAAGAAAAATATTTATTCTTGAAAACAATGAAAATACAGAATATGGGATAAAATGTAGAATTAATGCACAAAAGATGAGTTAAATGCCAACAAAAAGGGATAGATATATACATTATTTGGCACTCATCAGGTACTCGGTCTCTTCAAAAACCGAGCCAAACCGTACCGTGTGCACCCTTAGTCTGGGTTTGGGGAAATCACCCATCCACTTGAAATTTCTAGAGATGAGCTTGTGCTCCCTAGTGTTGATACTAGGATTTTAGGCCAGATATATAAAGCATATGCTTTTGAGTTTTTGTAGGATAAGAGCCAAAAACACATATAAGTAGAGAATCAAATACTTTCTCTCGGCAGAGCAGCCAGACTAGTAAACTGATACATACCAGTGACAAAAATTGCAGTGATCCAGTTGAATACCCAAGAAATATAGGAACCAGAGAAGCTCAGAGAAATGGATTGAAGATTGAAGCTCAATATTTGACCATCCTTTGCTATTGCAAACATCCATATAGAAGTGAAACTGAGGATGGGTATCTCAATAACAGGGGAGATGCTGAGAAAGATTTGTTGATGTAGCCTTGGATTAGAAATTGAACTGGCTAGATTGAAACTTGTAATTGAACTGGGGTATCTCAATAACAGGGTTGATTTTGAGTAGTAAAACCAGTCTAGTATTTCCAAAACACTAATCATAAACATCTAAAGATGGGCAGCTTAGTGTATTGGTACGTTATCCAACTCCTTTGAGGTCATGCGTTCGAATATGGGCGAAAGCTTTTTATTAATTTTTTCAAAACGAACTTTTTAGCCACGCTATAAAACCGGCGTGTCTATAGAACACACACTATGGACACACATATACTAGCGCGTCCAAAGAAGAACCTTTTGGCCACACTTTCAATTTGGCGTGTTTATTTAAATGTTGAGTAGTTCAACCAATCTAGTATTTTCAAAACACTAATCATAAACATCTAAAGATGGTCAGCTTGGTGGATTGGTACGTTATCTAACTCCTTCGAGGTCATGCGTTCGAATATGGGCGAAAGCTTTTTATTAATTTTTTCAAAACAAACTTTTTATCCACGCTATAAAACCGGCGTATCTATAGAACACACACTATGGACACACATATACTAGCGTGTCCAAAGAATAACTTTTTGGCCACACTTTCAATTTGGCGTGTCTATATATCCTACACTATGGACACACATATACTAGTGTGTCTATAAATCGTACACTATGGACACGCATATACTGGCGTGTCCAAAGAAGAAATTTTTGGCCACACTTTGAATTTGGCGTGTCAATCAATCGTACACTATGGACACGCATATACTGGCGTGTCTAATGAACCAACTTTAAATCCACACCTTAAATGGCGTGACTAACCTTTTGGACATGCCACAACTACCTAATGTGGCCATAGACTGGTCTATAAACACGCCCAATACCTAATGTGGCCATAGACTGGTCTATAAACACGCCCAATCAAATATTTGAAGTTAACGTGACTAGACGGTTGAAATTTTGATACGCTACTAGCCCTGGCGTGGCTGAAAGCACTTATATGAACACGCCCATTGAACATGGCGTGTCTATAGGGTAGAAGTATAACATATAGACACGCCAAAACCAAAAAGGCGTGACATGGAAATTTATATTTGGCGTGTCTAAAGGCCATTTCTGTACTAGTGAGTATTGAATTTGGGATGAAGTTGTTGTTGTTGCGGTGATTTGGTTATGAGTTCAGTCTTGAACCAGAAATGAAGCTGCTTGTGCTGATGGTGATGCTGACTTCAGCGTTAGGTTGATTGAGAATGGTTGAAATGGTGGTACTGAGATTGAGCTGAAGATTAGTGTATCTGAATTTGTGCTGTCAGTTCCATGGAACCGAATTGACTCAACCTAATGAGTCAATTGACGTGACTTGGACCAGATAGACTTGGTCCTGTCTTGAGTGGGCTTCACTCATGGGTTGTTTTCTCTGGAACTGATGTTGGCATGGGCGTGACTTTATTTTAGAGATGGGGAGAAAGAAAGACTATATAACAGGAAACCCTCTCATATCTTTTGTTTATCTTCTATTTTTGTTCTAGGGTTTGTGAACATGATAGATTTATTTCTTTTTTGGATGAACTCAATGAACATGAGCTATTTTTTCTTTTGGTTAAGGAATAAATTGGAATTCCAAACATGATTTTTATGCAATGAATTAGTTTTGTCTCCATGCTTTATCGTTTATGATTCACCATTAATATCGCTACATTAGTTGAATGCATGTTTAGTCGAGTCGCGAATCGATTGAGTTTACTTTCATCTCTATTGCTAGATTAGAGTTTATTATACGCAAAAGTGATAAATTTCTGATTGGAAGTAGCATAATTGTGAATATTGCTTGTAGTGATACATCCTAGTAGTCACAAGTGGATCATAACCTTTGTTAAATCGTATTAGTGCTTTTACACGTTCGATTGCTTTGATTGGCCTGATTTCATAGAACTTAATGCATCTAGGGAATTAAACTTGATTAGTGATTTTACACGTTAGGTTGTTCTCTAAGATAGAACTCATATTCGCATCTTTTAATGTGTTTGTTGATGACAAGAGGAAATTAGCGGGATATTCTTGCGATCAAGGTATCCTAAGGCTTTTGATTAAGTTGAGATTAAAACTCAATTCTAGTTATTGTTAAAAAGCATGTTTGTGAATGAAGAGGAATCCCTGACCAATATTTCATCTATTTGATTTGATTTGTTTACTTTTCTTTATTTATTTTTATTTTAGTTTTAGGTTATAAAAATCAGAAAATCCCCCCATTATTTTATATAGGAAACCGAAACATATTGGCAAACCAAGACCTCCCTGTGGGAATGATCCTTTCTTACCGTTGCTATGTTTTTATATTTTGAGTGAGAAAGTGAAATTATTTTTGACGCATACGACAACGATCAGTCACCTCGGGCCCGCAACATGCCGCAAGCCGTACGGACTTAGGAAACCCTAAAAAAGGCGTCACACCATGGCCACTCGTGGAAATATTTGTTCATGTGACCGTTTCTACATGGTGGCCTGCCTATAGCTCCTCCGACATGAATCTGGCAATGTTTGTATAAAATGCCATGCCACGGCCACCTACCGCATGCTACATGCCATATACGCTAATTAGGGTTTCGACATGCCAAACCCTAATTTAGGCAAAGTTGTCGCGCCAACCGAGCCAAACAATGTTCCACAGACCATGGGGATCAATGTGGCCATTAAAACTGATGTTTTCATACCACGTTTGAGTCTAACACCAACGTGCCAAAATTTCAGTGGTCATGGCTACGCCAGGCGCCACTTACACCATCGTGTCGCTGGCATGCACAAACTATGCCAGCCATGCCGCAATGCCACTGGCGTGCGCTAAAGGCGCCATTGTACTATTATCAGGTGCCAACAGAAGGTAGCCATAATTAACGGCTACCCTTCCTCATGAGATGCAATCTCAGCCATCCAAGTCTTCCAACGAGCTGGCAGGCTTGTGGCAAGTTTCAGGCGACCAGCCGCCTAAATCTAGTGGCCATGGCTACGCCAGGCACCACTTCCACCACCGTGCCACTGGCATGCATGAGCCATGCCATGCCACATTGCCACTGACGTACACCAAAACGTCACTGCGCCATTAGCAGGCGCCAACACAAGGTAGCCATAATCAACGGCTACCCTTCCTCATGAGATGCGCTATTAGCCATCGAAGTTCGCCACCGAACTGACAGACTTGTGGCAAGTTTTAGGCGACCAGCCAAGACGAGCCTAATAGCATCACATGTTTGTCAATGTTAGTGATCAAAACTATAAGTCTTGATTTTTAGTCTACTTATAGATAAGTCTCGGACTAGGATAGGAAGTGTAGTTAAGCTCAAGAACTCCATGGTGATCATCATATAAGACGAAGAACTACTCAAGGAATTGGTGGAACTTCATCGACTAAAAGGTATGTGGAGACTTGAACTTATCTATCATTCAAAAGTATATCTACTCTATCTCCTATCTTGAGACAAAAGTCGTTTTGCTATATAGACTACGATTATACACATTTGCTATTTCGAGCCGAGTTTATCTCGCTTATCTATTTCTCGAAATATGTGTTGGTAAGCTTTTGCTTTGGCCAAGTTCATCTTTACTAGTGACGAATGTCATGTTGTGTTTCAATTACTTGAAAATGGCTTTGACGAAAAATGGTTTGTGAATAACAATCATATAACGTCCTCTAAGAATATTTCAATGATTGAAATGAAAGTTTAGATTATATAACTATGGTTGGATATAAACATTGTGAGGTAACTCATACATGTATAAGTCCTTATTCCTTGAACCAAAGTATGCGTACTTTGCTGCTCAGGAAAACCGGAACTAGAGTCCGCGAACCAATTCCGCGTACTGTCGGAGGTTCTCATCACGAGAATTTCTGTTGGAGTTTGTGAATTAAAAACAAACTTATTCCGGGTACTTAAGTCCACGTACCAGTCCGCGTACTTAAGTTGGTTATTTTGTAAAAACGATTATTCGTGAACTTAAACTTATATTAACTAAGGAATGCATGTTCGCAAACCGTGGCTATAAATTTCATGAATTAATTTGAGTGAATCAAATCATTTTTGCTTCGATTGTATATTGTAAACTTCTATAAGATCTAAGCAATTGAACAACTCTCTAACTAGTTCATTTGAACTAGTTATGGTAAAGAAGAATATGGTTGATATGAAAGTGCTCATATGGCTAACCATTTGGTTAACTACTGTTGAACCAACTAGATGTACATGTTTGGGTACGGTTAACAAACCTAAATAAATTTGCATTTCATTTGTGTGTAACAAGTTAAGTTTCGATCTAACAGTTGAAAGATATTAGCTTGAATCTAATCAGGTTTTCATCTAACGGTGAATATTGAATGCTTTGTTACTAAGCTAACATTGATTGCAAACCCTGATTTGAAACACTATACAAGGGAGAACTATAGCAACTGGGAAACCTAATCCCAACACCTCCTGTGTGATACTAGTTGTATTAGCTAGAGTGGATTCTCCTTTAACCTTAGGTTTCTATCGAGACCCTGTAGGTTAACGACTTCAAGACTTCATTGGGATTATGAAGCCATACTGATACAACTTTCTTGTAGTTGTGTGATCTGATCTTGTTGTGTCTATCGTAGTTGAGTATAATCGTAAGATTGGCTTGAGATTGATTTCTACGATAGGCAAGATATAAACGTAATCACAAACACCTTCGTTATTCTAGGTTATTCATGTTCACCTTGATTTATCAAAAGACAAAACAAAAACTCGTAGGTATTTCTGTGGGAGACAGATTTATCTGTTACCGTAGACTTTTCTGTGTGATACAGATATGTTTATTAAAGTCTTCGACTTTGGGTCGTAGAAACTCTTAGTTGTGGGTGAGATCATCTAAGGGAATCAAGTGCGTAGTATCCTGCTGGGATCAGAGACGTAAGAAGCGCAACTGTACCTTGGATCATCGTGATATTGATTGCGGTTCAACTACAGTCCAGACCGAAGTTAGTTTGTAGTAGGCTAGTGTCTGTAGCGGCTTAATACAGTGTGTGTTCAATCTAGACTAGGTCCCGGGGGTTTTCTCCATTTTCGGTTTCCTCGTTAACAAAACTTCTGGTGTCTGTGTTATTTCTTTTCCATATTATATTGTGTTATATAATTGAAATATCACAGGTTGTGCGCTGAATCGAAAAATTAGGAAATCCAAATTTTGGTTGTTGATTGAAATTGATTGATCCTTGAACATTGGTCTTTGGTACCGTTCAAGTGATTTCTCTTGTATTCAATTAGACTCGCAGATTTCTATTTTCTTGAGTAAGTATTGAATCGAGAAAGAGAGATATAATTCTTTGATATACTTTTATTAAGATTGAGTCTGTCTGTCTAGTTGATTCTCTTAAAAGTATATTGGAGTTAGTCCATACAGATTGTTGATCGAAATATTGGGTGTGGTTATTAGACTCCCGCTTTTTCAATTGCGGAAGCCGAATTACTTGTTAAAGATCAATATGACGTTGGAGAGACACTGGGTGAATTAGGCTTAGCATTTATCAAATTAACTAAGTTCGAATTCGAGAGACCATGTATAATTCGCAGAGAGTACGAGCTGCTGATATCAAACGTTTGGCTACTACTGCTATCCAAGCTAGCAGATATTATCGAGAATCAAATGCGAAAAAGGTCAAGTATATGGTATGTTTGCATTACTTTTTCGTTGTCTTTGAGTGATTCTGATCTACCTAGAATAGTTATATGCATATGCTTTATTGATTACTTGTTCAATGTTTTTAGATTTGTATTATTTCATTTTCTGTAACTGATAGCATCCCATTGTCCACTTGTTACACAGAAGCTTTATTGTAACGTTGGATATCCTCAATCTCTTTACCAGTAGCCATTAACCTTCTTCAGAGAGGTTTATTCATTCTCACACGCCTACTTTTTCTTTCGCAGGTTCTTGCATTGTGTAATCATCCAGTAATTTTGGATAAAAGCGAAACACAAGGCTTCTTCAGGTAAGTTTAAGTTTTGTCTGAAAAATTATATTTCTCACTGATGGTGCAAGCCCTATAGTTAATACAGGATCATACCTCTGCTAAATGTATTTAGAAAGTTGGAGTAGAAGAAAATCTTATAAAGATAACACTTCTGGCCATAGAGTCAGATCGCTACAAACACATACTTATAAGGTCTTAAACGTGTTTTCCTGCTCTGATACCAATTGAAAAAGATGGGGTCTGACAACCACACCCAATATTTCGCTTAGCAATCTGTATGGACTAACTCCAATATACTTTCAACAAAATCAACTAGACAGTCTGACTCAATCTTAAGAAAAGTAGATCAAAGAGTTATATCTTTATTTCTCAATTCAATCTGCAATCAAACAAATAGAAATTTGCGAGCCCGATTGAATATAATAAATCACTTGGA
The DNA here is from genome assembly GCF_003573695.1 of Papaver somniferum. Classification (NCBI taxonomy): domain Eukaryota; kingdom Viridiplantae; phylum Streptophyta; class Magnoliopsida; order Ranunculales; family Papaveraceae; genus Papaver; species Papaver somniferum. The sequence goes on along the minus strand of NW_020624377.1, from coordinate 4,196,424 downwards.
CAGTATCAAAAACCAATATCCAAGTGTCAATCAATTTAATCAACAACTAAAGGTTTGATTCATAATTGATTGAACTTACGCACAACATGTGATATTTCAACTATATAGAAAAATAATGCGGACAAGAAATAACACAGACACCAGAAATTTTGTTAACGACGAAACCGCAAATGCAGAAAACCCCCGGGACCTAATCCAGATTTGAACGCCACACTGTATTAAGCCTCTACAGACACTAGCCTACTCCAATTTAACTTCGGACTGGAATGTAGTTGAGTCCTAACCAATCTCACACTGATCAAGGTATAGTCGTGTTCCTTACGCCTCTAAAACCACGCCGGTTTCCGCGCACTTGATTTCAGTAGATGATCTCACTCACAACTAAGAGTTGCTATGACCAAAAGTCGAAGACTTGATAAACCAATCTGTCTCACACTAGAAAAGTCTATTGAATAGATAAATCTATCTCCCACAGATATACCTATGAGTTTTCTTCCGTCTTTTGATAAATCAAGGTGAAAAGGTACCAATTGATATACTGGACTTATATTCCCGAAGAACAGCCTAAAAATATCAATCACCTCACAATAATCTTAATTGTATGGTAGCGAAACAAGATATTGCGGAATCACAAACGATGAGACGAATATGTTTGTGACTACTTTTTATCTTGCCTATCGGAGATTCAATTTCGATCAAAGCTTAGAGAAGATAGTACTTAATCACGATAGAAAACAACAAGATCAGAACATGAAACTACAGAGAAATAGTTGGGTCTGGCCTCACAATCCCAATGAAGTCTTCAAGTCGTTAACCTACAGGTTTTTAGAAAAACCTAAAGTTAAAGGAAAATCGACTCTAGTCGCAACTAGTATCACACAGGAGGTGTGGGGATTAGGTTTCCCAGTTGCTAGAGTTCTCCTTTATATAGTCTTCAAATCAGGGTTTGGAATCAATGTTACCTTGGTAACAAAGAATTCAATATTATCATAGAAGTATGCAAGACACAACTGAAGCAAAATCGATTTTGATTCACTCGAATCAATTCATGAACATTATAGCCACAGTTTGCAAAAGATTGCATTCCTTATTATATAAATGTATTAGTCCTGAACAAACCGATTTTAGAACATAACCCACTCAAGTATGCAAACGGGTACGCATACAATAGCTGTCTCACATAAACTATTAGCTTTGAAGCAATTTTCAAGTGATCTAATGATCAATATGAAACATTTCGATTCTACATAAAATGATTGTCTCAGACAAATCATGTAAGATGTTACCAAGTGATTTTCACATGATCATCTTTTGACTTTCGTCAAGAATATAAGATGAACTTGGTTAAAGCTAAAGCTTACCCACACATATTTCGAGAAATATGTAAGGGAGTTAAACACAGCTCGAAATATCAAATGTGTATAATTGAAGTGTATATACCTATAAGACTTTTGTCTCAAATAAGAGATATAGTAGATAGACTTTTGAGTGATAGATGAGTTCAAGTGTCCAGATACCTTTTGTTGATGAAGTTCCACAAGCTCCCCTTAGTAGTTCTTCGTCTTTGATCGATGAATGTCGTGAAGTCTAATGCTCAACTACACTTTCCATCCTAATTTGAGACTTAGCTATAAGTAGACTAGAAATTAAGACATATAGTTTAGGCAACTAAACTTGACAACAAGCTTGAGATAGCAACGCTTGTGAGTTCGACCGAGCAGTGCTCTAACAATCTCCCTATTTGTCAATTTTAGTGACAAAACTATCAATACATATGGATTACAAAATAAATAAAATTTGTAGCTTCTCATCCAAATGCTTGATTTCCTTGGTTCTTCAACATCACCCGAAATCTTCGTCACTTCCAAGTACTCCAGTGATTCTGAATGTGTTAAACTGAGCATCATAGTAGTTGAAGATCCGTAGCTATAACAATGAGAAAACATTAGCTCTCAATCATTGTTATACATGTCATAGTATTATTACACAACATCAAAATCCAATTGTATCACAACTTTGACAACAATACTATGGTGATATGTATCACTCTCCCTTTGTCATTACTTCGTCTCACATGAAAACCACCCCCCTTACATAATGATCCGGAAACCATATCTATTTGTAGTGTGAACTACACATTAATTCTCCCCCTTTTTGTCAATATAAATTGGCAAAGGTACGAAAACTAGTGGGATCATAATGAAATTCTCATAGAGATACTTCATGACTGAAAGAGAACATATCAACTTTGTTTCGATGATTTCACATAGTCGAAACTAGTATATTAATCAAGGAGTTTATAAAGATACAAGAAAACTCCTACAATATTCCACAACCGCACTCCCCACAAAGATTTGGCAATTAAGCACAAGTTCAATTAAGAACTCTCCCACATAAAATGTCATTCCCGAAAGAACAACAAGAGCGACCTTACTTTTAAAAGAAAAGAAGGATTTCTTTGGACATTAACAAATCACATGAAACATGAATTTGTATCCAAAATACTCAATTAAATTAACCAGAAGAGTACCCATGATTAATTTAATCGAAAATGCTCAACATAAGAGAACTTACAGAGCTACACAGTACTTTCACATAGAAGTGGATCAGGGAAAGACCAATACTGCGGAATAATCAAAGATTCATTCTATTTTTCATCAATATTTGCATAAATACATATAATAGACTTAATCTTTGGAATCAAAATTTCATCCTATCTTCATCAAATTTGCATAATGGCATAATAGGCTTAACTTTTGACATATATGGGACAATCATAGTTCACTGACGCAAACACACATATCCCATAACAAGTTGCAATATATAAAACCATAAAGATTAATACTGCAAAATCATCTTCCAAATAAACTTTAGAATTTAAATAAATAAATCTAAAAACTCACAATAATTGTTATTCCAAACCCTAGTTATCCTTCTTAAAAGACAAGAATAAATTCTCATAAGAATTTTCATAGACATTAAGGCCTCTAAAAATTTCTTTATCGTCCCCGAACTCCTTGTCGTCAACGGTTAAATTATGTTTGGAAGGCACATATGGAGGTATATTTATGCTCAATACCACGACTTGAAAATACTTATATAAACTACCACGAGCTTTCCAATATACCGGAGCCGGGTGTTATCTAATTAGAGACTTCCAAATGTGTCCCAAAGAGTCTGTCGCACGTATGTCTCGGTTCAATGGCCCATATAAATCAGGAAAGTACTGCATTTTACCATACCGTTTCTGTCTCTTCAAATATTGGGCGAGTATTTCCCAATAGATCCTTCAAACCCTAGTTATTTTGGTACAAATTATACCGCGACATAGGTGCTTTCACCCATCAAGTTCATTAAACGTAAGCTAAATTCCATCTTTACCGCGACCGGATGTTTCCCTATCTAAATTCGTAGCTACAGCAAGATCATAAAAATTGAAGACTTCTGTAAAAAACCTCATGACCCTCGACTAAGAAGAAATTCCCTAAAAGACCAATGAAAAATAAGACAAACAAATGAGAGAGGCGCGAAGACACACCTTCTAACAAGTCGCTGCGAAATCGAGCAGCCTTTACCGCACTCGCAGTTGTCGATAATTCGTTATCAAGTCTGTTGCGATCCTTCCGAAGTAGGGAAACTTCACCTTGAAGATCTGCAACTATATTTTTAAGAGAGAATATCTGAGAAGACTGAGCACGAACCACGCTCGCTACTTTATGGTAATTCTCGATCTGAGCGATAGTGCGACATGGATTCTGAAAGGCGACACAAATTATATCAGAAGGGCGAATTGATAAACTAAGAGCAGAATTACCAAACAGAGAACTCACCAAATAATCAAACACGAGATGTTGATCAAGGGAGAGCTTAGAGAAAAATTCCCATCCAGACTGAGAAATACATGCAGAAGGGTGAGAAGCAAGGTTCAGTGCCAATTCGCGAACAGGGGCAAGGCTAGGATCAGACATGGATAACTGGGAAAAAAAATCTATCTTTGAAACAAAATCCATAATAGGACCCTCAGAGGAAGATTTCTCACGAGACATCACACGAGAAAAGTGAACAAAACCACTCGATCCCATCCCTCTGTCGGAATCTGCAATTAAGGACTACTCAAGCGAAGATAACACGAGAGGATCATCAGTGTTAGCCTAAGAAGATGCATTGGTAGATCCCAGAGTCAAGGGGTTAACAGGGTTAACTACGTCGATGAGGGGTTTATTTTTCAACATACCCCTGAACCTATTCTTGCTCTGGATGGATTTGCCAGTTTTCGCCCTCTTAGGTTTAGGAGAAACATGAGAATCTTCACGAAAAAACTCCTTACCATCACCCTCGTCACCTTCTTCACCAAATAATCAAATGACAATCCCTCTACCATTTTAGAACGCGAATTCCTTTTTCCCGACTCCGCCCAGCAAGCTCCTTGTTTTTTTTCTCAGCAGCAAGTTTCGCCTTTTTCTCAAGCGATGTAAACTCTTGCGACATCTACAAATTCGAAAGAAGCATATGAAAAACCATCAGACAGGATAAAACAAGGAACAGGGAAAAATACGTACGCAATCTGCCCGATCAGGCCAGTTAAACTTCCAAGGGAAGTACGCGAGAGGACCCTGCCCCACAAGAGACACGTCCGGAGCAGCCCGAGGACTCCCATTCGGTAAAAAACCCCACAAGATCGGACCCTCAATAATTAGATAAAAATTCATCCATCTAGGGTCGCTAGAATGACGAAGAAGGGAATTGGTCCTGCTATGCTGGTCCACAACGTCCATAAGCTTCTTCATGTTGGGCTTCAACTTCGCCCTAGTCAAACGAACACCCCAGCGCGAGCCATCTCTAAGAACCCAATTCACAACGTACTTCTGAAAGAAAAACTCAATAGTATAGTCTGCGGGATCATAAGGCTCCATTATCTCAGGGCAGAGAGATTTCCCTACACCAATCGCACGAAGTGAAAACTCGCGGATAATGCGAATTGCGTCTTCGCCAACTGAAAAGAAGCGCGATCCATCTTCGCGAGAATTTGATAAAACAAGGGAACTTCAGGGTCAAAAGGAGGGAACGGAAGACCATCTTTAAGTTTCCCAAATGCGACGGGCATACAAGTCGCGCTCCATGAGCCCTCTAAAATCTTCTTATCACTTAGAGGAATAGCAGGCGATGAACCAGGAGGGACAATAATCTTGAAGCCCTTATCCTCCAGAATGGCTCGATAACTTTTCGAAGCGTCAACCCATCTCTTAGAAGGTTTACGTTTGGGGATACATCAAAGTATGGGGATGTTAGAACTTCGAAAACATATAAAAACAACAATGGCAGAAGAAGGAAAATCATAACCATATCATGAACATTAAGTGATTAACTAAGGCAAAACTAACTTACCCGGAAGAAGATGGAACAATAAGAGCAAAAGCAGACATATCTTGATTCGCCATGAAGACAAAAATGAAGAACTGGAAAGACAAATTTGAAAAGAGAAAATAAATAGAGAATGGAGAAATAAGAGTAAGAAAAATAAACACTTTCTTTCTTTTACCTCTCTCCTAGGTATTTATCCGAAGGAAAGCAGTAAAGACGTGCCGCTTAAAGAGGAAGAAACCGCTAACACGTGTAAGCAGTTATGCGGAAATTACGGCAGCATCTCGGGTAAGGCAGAGGAGACAAAAAGACAGGTCTGACACGAGGCATTGACCAGAGATTCTCGCATTATTCCACTTACAAAAGAATAACGCGAGACGAGGCAAAATGTAGGGACGAAATATCATACAAAGCTAATCCATAGCCTCGCCTCTACTAAGACAACAATTAGCACGAAGAGGAAAGAAACTTGGCGAAGAGTAATCACGCGACAATAAAGAGACACACGAAGAAGAGCCACGCGACTGATACAAAGCGATACTCACCAAGAGGGGCGCGAAGTAGTAACGCGAGAAGACAGTGACATCATCCCAAAGCCTTGCGAATGAGACAAACTGAAATAAGATCAGCACAAAGATTTTGCATGTGATCATCAGTTGTCTTCTATTGATATGATTGCCTATATAAGGATTCAAATAATGAAGAGAGAGGCATGTTTCTAGAAGAGAATTCAATCAAGTAAGAGAATCAAGAATACTCATAGAGAAAAAGAAAATCCATCAAAGTTCATTTCAAGCTTTACTACTTCCATTGCCAATACCATTGTAATCATTGTAAGGATCTCATATATTCAATACAAAGTGTTCGAGAAAGATCATACTAGTGTCAAGTGGTGTATAATCTCATTAATGTCAAAGTTGATCTCCATGACTTAGGCTTTTTGTTATTATCATCTTATCGGGTGTAGCTATCAGATTTTCGGTAGTTACAGTCGGCAAGGAAGATAGCTATTGTAAGAAAGTCTGGGAGTAGATTCAAAAAGTTTATCGATCCCAGGGGTGCAAATCCCACAATAGGCATATAAAAATTATTGTACGTCAAATAACACCAAAAGCGCGTTCTCCCGTGCTTCCCGACATGCTGAGCTCCACATATTCTTATACATTCAAAGGGGATCGATTCCGTGAAAGATGGGATCACTAAGTGGAATTGCCTTCTTGGCTGAGAGAAACTCTTTATTTGTTCGTACTTGAAGTGATATGCTGCTGTCAATCAGAATAAGGCACCTTTTGTTTTTCATACACTTTATCTCACTGTTTGAAGTTCACAAAAGGGAATATTTTTATATGGAGTAGGTCCGTCCAAGCGCTAGTATTCAGGGATTAAAACTGCGGGTTGATTTTCAGTCTCCTTCTCATATGATTCTGAGGTAGAAACTCATTTCCAATAATGCTAATTTCACTTTCACTGAGAATAATATACTAGAAATAAGAACTCTTATGTGTGAATTCATGAACTTTAGAGCAGGATCGTATGAAGAATATATTCCTTCCAACATAGAAAATCCAAGTTGTACAGGTACGTAGCACTTGTCAGTATTTCATTATTTTTCTCAATGATTCCAACTCAAGAGATACATTCCGGGATATAATCAATGTTAGAGTACAATCACGGGGAACATAGGAAGGGAATCATTCACGAATACAGTTGTAGAGAGATGCTAGAATAAATGAGAGAGTTCTACAACAACTAGGACATCATAAACAAAGAGTAAAGTAACTCTTGCTGGAGAGATTATTCAACACCGTGAAGGAAAAACTCTGCAGAGGGAGCGATAGAAAATGGAGAGAAGACTTCACGAAGCATCAATGAGAGGTGATGTTACTTCACTAAAGGAGTTACTGGAAGAGGACCCTATCCTTCTTACTCGAGTGATTACTAGCTTCGAATACGAAAACCCTCTAGACATAGCAGCTATGTGTGGCCACGTAATGTTCGCTGAATTGATTCTGCATGAGAAGCCTGAACTCGCCACCCACGTAAACCAAAAAGGTTTATGTCCTCTGCATTTGGCTGCCCAAGGAAATAGTATTGACATGGTGAAAGAGCTCGTCGATGCAAATCCAGATGTTTGTAGCCTCACCGATCAACACGGGAGAACACCTCTACACTTGGCCGCCATGAAAAATCGAACTGAAATCATGAAGATTTTAATAGAGAAACATCCAAAAGCAATCCAAATGCTAGCCGAATATCAAAGTGAGACCATCTTACACTTATGCGTTAAGCATAATAGTTTGGATGCTCTGAAGCTCCTGGTGGATGAAATGAGAAATCCACATACCAATACAGAAATATTTTGGGAAGGTGGATCTATATCTGTCAACTCGAAGGATGGTGATGGTAACACTATATTGCATCTCTCTGTTGCAAGAAGAAACATGAAGGTAATTTATGTTTGCTTTGTCCAGTCATCTCAATTCGTGATATACTGTACAATTACTTATTCTAGTTGTATCATGCATTAAGTATTTAATGCTTGAAACTTTTTGTGCGCAGATTATAAAGTACTTGTTGAATAGTAGCACAGGACTAGTTGAACAAAATGCTATAAACAATAAGGGTTTCACAGCAATGGATATTTTGATAAAGAGTGATCAAAGAGAGTTAAATGATATGGAAATTCAAGATATTCTTCAAGAAGCTGGAGTTTTACAATCTGATTCCATACAACAGTTGGAAGGATCTCACCACGATGATCAAAATCCTCAAGACGGCCCAAATAATGAGATCAGTATAACGGTCGCGAAGAACAAGTTTGAAGAAGGAAAATAAGAATATACTAATGGTAGTATCGTCTCTGATAGCTACTATGGCCTTTCAAGGGGCGCTAAACCCACCTGGTGGTGTTTGGGAAGAACCTAAAATACTTACTTATAGCGGGATTATTGTTTCTGAAGATAGTGCCATTAAGACCGAGGATTCTTCTACCCCTAGTGCTGCTCCTTTTAGTAATCTTCTGCACGCGGGATCAGCCGTGATGTCACTTGAACACATGGATGCTTATATACGTTATATGATTTTTATCAGCCTTGGATTCTTCGCTTCTATGTCTGTGATCTTTCTTCTGCTAAGTGGGTTCCGGTTTAAGCTTAAGATAGTGGGCAAAGTTTTCGTGAGATTACTTATAGCAGTCCTTTGGTCTGCAGTCACGTTCATGACTATAGCTTACTTGTGTGCCTTGCAGGCTTTCGTGCCTCCTAAGGACGATTTGCTGCATGTCCTAGTATTTTTTGAGTACAAAACGTTGATGATGCTTTGAAGGCATGGGTAGGCCTCATGGGCTTAATCATTGTCGTGCACATTATTCGCTTCACCGTATGGTTGCTCAAGAAGCTTAGATTTCTAAAGAAAACAGATGGAGAAAGCCGAATTGATAGGTTTCAACGTCAACTCGATGAGTATTGGAACAATCTTTTAGGTTACAAGTTTAATTTGTATAAACTTGGGTTTCCAAAGAAAATAGATGGAGGAAGCAATTCTATACGTGGAAAATTTAGTTTTTTCAGAAAGTAAATGTGAAGTGTAACTGTTGTCGAGTGGTCAAGATGTGTGGTTAGTGTGTTGTTATAGGCCCACATCCACGAAGGCGTGGTTAAGACGTGGGTTTTATTATTTTCTGATTTATTAATTTTATTGAATCAACAAAGCATGCATGAAGCCGCTTCAACAAGTAATTTTTTTTTTTTTCCTAAAAGGCAAATTCGAATTATAACTGACTCTCACTAAATCAGTGAGAGATCAGGAAATAAAAGCTACCATGGCTAGCTTGTACCCATTACAGTTTCCCAATTACATATGAAAGTAGAAAGAGAAAAACCCACAAACAACTTAGTTTGTAAAGCCCAATTATAAAGGGTGCATTTAACAACTACAATCAACTGGTTTAGGTGTCTTTTTTTAACTGAATACAACTTATTATTCCTCTCGTTCCAAATGGTCCACCAGATAGCGAAAGGAAGTAAGCCCCAAATTTTCTTAATCATCTTTCTTCCTTTCTTGTTTTTCCACTCCCAAATTGTCGACTTCACATCTTGTGAGAAGGTCCAACTCAATCCAAAACTATCAAGGAAATAACTCCATAACTTGGCAGTCTCTTTAAAATGTAAAAATAAGTGATCACCAGTCTCTACAGCTGCCGCACAAAACAAACATTCTGGATTTTGAACCTTACCAGCTCTATATAAATAATCCAAAGTTGGTGCACCTTTATGACAAAGTGTCCACACCAAGAAAGAAACCTTTAAAGGAACTCTGGCATTCCAAATTTGTTTATGTGGAAAAGAGAGATAACCATCTAAATCAAGAGTAGAATAACAATTGGCAACATAAAAAATTTTGTGCTTCCATTGCCACTGATCATTATCACTAGACAAAAGTGGCTCACCAGTGACTTGAAGTAAGAGTGTCACCTCTCCCACTTCTTCCTCTTTCACATTTCTTCTAAAATCCAAATCCCAAGCTCCATATTCATTAATCATTTGAGCAACAATAACATCTCTTTTCCTAGATAATTTAAAAAGAGATGGAAATCTCATCTGAAAGGTTTGGTTACCATTCCATGGATCTTTCCAGAAAAGAATATTATGTCCATTCTTGATAATGAAATTAGTGTGTAGCTTAACATGATCTCTAGCTTTTAACATTCCAGCCCATAAACTAGAACCTATTATTTTAGAGAAAGAGTTAGGAAGGAAAGATTCAGGGTTACCTCCAAATTTCTCATGAATTATTTGCCTCCAAAGAGCCCTTTTTCGTTCCCATATCTCCAAATCCATTTACAATGAAGAGCATGATTCACCAATTTCAACTTCAAAAATTCTGTATGATTTGGTTAGTTTATTACAAAGCAAAATATTGATGGTTGGCTCATGTTTATCTTTCTTTTTGTTGCTCTGAAGGTGTTCCATATAATGACTCGATGAATAATTTGTTGTTCACAGATTTACGAAATTTGAAAAATCATCACCCTACCCAAGTACCCAAGTGTTGCTCTACTTACAGTAGTTGGGAATTTTTACGCCAATTATCCTCGAAATTATACCATAAAAGAAAAACATGGTTGATAATTTTATTTTTCCACTGATTACATGATACTCTATTTGAGATGATTGAATATTAAAAAGTGAAATCTATAATTATCACTTGTTTTGAGCTGTGATAACAGTGATTATCACAATATATACAGTTAGTGAAATCTGCATATATCACTTGATTTTGATGTGATAACTCAGATTATCACTGGCTATACGAGAATCTGTGTGTTTTATTTGTGATCAATGTAATTGTCACTAGTTACATCTCCTTTTACTTCTTTTTCTAAAAACAGGCTCATGTGCAAACAACAATGAGGATTGTCAGAGCAGTGAAGTCGTTCACGGATATGTATCAGAACAATGTTAGTTTGTGAATCATTTGGTTCAAGACAAGTTAGGACAGCAAATAATCTTGCGAAGAAAGCATATTTTGGTTGTGATTCGTTTTTTGTCTTTCAAGTAATTGCATTCTAAAAGTGTACATAGTAATCATTAGCATGTTGAAAAAGCGAGGGTCTAACAACCAGACCCAATATTTCTTTTCGGAAATCTATATGGACTAACTCCAATATATTTTCAAGAGAATCAACTAGAAAGTTAGACTCAATCAAGGAAAATACATCCAATAGTTATATCTCTATTTCTCAATGCAATCAGTAAATCAAACACATAGCACGAGCCTGATTATTATGAGAAAAAACTTGAACGGTACCAAAGACCAATATTCAAGTGTCAATCAATTTATATCAACAACCAAAGGTTGGATTATTGATTGAACTACGCACAACCTGTGATATTTCAATTATATAGAAAATATAATGCGGAAAAGAAATAACACAGACACCAGAAATTTTGTTGACGAGGAAATCGCAAATGTAGAAAAACCCCGGGACTTAGTCCATATTTGAGCATCACACTGTATTAATCCGCTACAGACTCTAGCCTACTAAAAGTTAACTTCGGACTAGAATGTAGTTGAGCCATAACGAATCTCACAGTGATTAAGGTACAGTCACGTTCCTTACGCCTATGAATCCCAGCAGGACTCTACGCACTTGATTCCCTTAGCTGATCTCACCCACAACTAAGAGTTTCTACGACCAAAAGTCGAAGACTTGATAAACCAATCTGTCTCACACAGAAAAGTCTATTGAATAGATAAATATGTCTCCCACAGATATACCTATGAGTTTTCTTCCGTATTTTGATAAATCAAGGTGAACATGAACCAATTGATATACTGGACTTATATTCCCGAAGAAAAGCCTAGAAATATAAATCACCTCACAATAATATATCTTAATTGTATGGTAGCGAAACAAGATATTGTTGAATCACAAACGATGAGACGAAGATGTTTGTGACTACTTTTAATCTTTCCTATCGGAGTTTAAATCTTAGAAAATATAGTACTCAATCACGATAGAAAACAACAAGATCATAACACGCAATTACAGAGAAATAGTTGGGTCTGGATTCACAATCCCAATGAAGTCTTCAAGTCGATAACCTATATGGTTTTAGAAAAACCTAAGGTTAAAGGAAAATCGACTCTAGTCGCAACTAGTATCACATAGGAGGTGTGGGAATTAGGTTTCCCAGTTGCTAGAGTTCTCCTTTATATAGTCTTCAAATCAGGGTTTGCAATCAATGTTACCTTGGTAACAAAGAATTACATATTCTCATAGAAGTATACAAGACACAATTGAGGTAAAATCGATTTTCATTCACTCGAATCAATTCATGAACATTATAGCCACAGTTTGCAAAAGAATGCATTCCTTATTGTATAAATGTATTAGTTCATGAACAAACCGATTTCAGAACATAACCCGCTCAAGTATGCAAACGGGTACGCATACCTAAGTGGCCGGACTTGGACTGTGTTCGCCAGTATGCAAACGGGTACGCATACTGTCGTACACTTCCAAACTTCAGTTGAATGTAGTACGCGTACAAGTACGCATACTATATTACCCGGACTTCAACTGACTTCACCAGTACGCGTACAAGTACGCATACTCTAGCTCCCGGACTTCACCTGACCTCGCCAGTACGCATATGGGTATGCATATTGCATTCCGTTCTTGGATCAACACATATGAAACTACGCATACTGTGCTTAAAATCCAATTATGGTTAAGTGTTTAAAACTCCCATTTCAATTATTGAAACATTCTTAGAAGATGACAATAGCTGTCTCACACAAACTATTAGCTTCGAAGCAATTTTCAAGTGAACTAATGATCAATACGAAACATTCTGAGTCTACATGAAATGACTGTCTCACACAAATCATGTAAGATGTTACCAAGTGATTTTCACATGATCATCTTTTGACTTTCGTCAAGAATATTAGATGAACTTGGTTAAAGCTAAACCTTACTAACACATATTTCGAGAAATATGTAAGCGATTTAAATTCAACTCGAAATATTAAATGTGTATAATTGAAGTCTATATAGTTATACGATTTTTCTCTCAAATAGGAGATACAGTAGATAGACTTTTGAGTGATAGATGAGTTCAAGTCTCCACATACCTTTTGTTGATGAAGTTCCACAAGCTCCCCCTTAGTAGTTCTTCGTCTTTGATCGATGAATGTCGTGAAGTCTAATGATCAACTACACTTTCTATCCTAATCCGAGACTTAACTATAAGTAGACTAGAAATCAAGACTTATAGTTTAGGCAACTAAACTTGACAACAAGCTTGAGATAGCAGCGCTTGTGAGTTCGACCGAGCAGTGCTCTAACAATCTCCCCTTTTGTCAATTTTAGTGACAAAACTATCAATACATATGGATTACAAAATAAATAAACTTTTTAGCCTCTCATCCAAATGCTTGATCTCCTTGGTTCTTCAACATTACCCGAAATCTTCGTCACTTCCAAGTACTCCAGTGATTCTGAATGTGTTGAACTGAGCATCATAGTTGTTGAAGATCTGTAGCTATAACAATGAGAAAACAATAGCTCTCAATCATTGTTATACAGTGTCATAGTATTCATACACAACATCAAAATCCAATTGTATCAAAACTTTGACAACAATACTATGGTGATATGTATCACTCCCCCTTCGTCAATACTTCGTCTCACATGACACCCCCCCCCCCCCTTACATAATGATCCGTAAACCATATGTATTTGTAGTGTGAACTACACATTAATTCTCCCCCTTTTTGTCAATATAAATTGGAAAAGGTACGAAAACTAGTGGGATCATAATGAAATTCTCATAGAGATACTTCATGACTAAAAGAGAACATATCAACTTTGTTTCGATGATTTTACATAGTCGAAACTAGTGTATTAATCAAGGAGTTTATAAAGATACAAGAAAACTCCTACAATATTTCACATCCGCACTCCCCACAAAGATTTGGCAATTAAGCACAAGTTCAATTAAGAACTCTCCCACATAAAATGTCATTCCCGAAAGACAACAAGAGCGACCTTACTTTTAAAAGAAAAGAAGGATTTCTTTGGAAATTAACAAATCACATGAAACATGAATTTGTATCCAAAATACTCAATTAAATTAACCACAAGAGTACCCATGATTAATTTAATCAGAAATGCTTAACATAAGAGAACTTACGGAGCCACACAATACTTTCACATAGAAGTGGATTAGGGAAAGACCAATACTGCGGAATAATCAAAGATTCATTCTATTTTTCATCAATATTTGGATAAATACATATAATAGACTTAATCTTTGCAATCAAAATTTCATCTTATCTTCATCAATATTTGCATAATGACATAATAGGCTTAACTTTTGACATATATGGGAAAATTATAGTTCACCGACGCAAACATACATATCCCACAACAAGTTGCAATATATAAAACCATAAAGATTAATACTGCAAAATTATCTTCCAAATAAACTTTAGAATTTAAATAAATAAATCTAAAAACATTGCAAGATGAAAATCGTTGGCAATAGCTATGTGTACTCACAATAATTGTTATTCCAAACCCTAGTTATCCTTCTTAAAACACAAGAATAAATTCTCATAAGAATTTTCCTAGACATTAAGGCCTCTAAAAATTTCTTTATCGTCCCCGAACTCCTTGTCGTCAACGGTTAAATTATGTTTGGAAGGCACATCCGGAGATATATTTATGCTCAATACCACGGCTTAAAAATACTTATATAAAATACCACGAGCTTTCCAATATACCGGATCCGGGTATTATCTAATTAGCGAATTCCAAATGTGTCCCAAAGAATCTGTCGCACGTATGTCGCGGTTCAATGGCCCATTTAAATCAGGAAAGTACTGCATTTTACCATATCGTTTCTGTCTCTTCAAATATTGGGCGAGTATCTTCCAATAGATCCTTCAAACCCTAGTTCTTTTGGTACAAATTATATCATGACATAGGTGCTTTCACCCATGAAGTTCATTAAACGTAAGCTAAATTCCATCCTTACCGCGACCGCAACTCTAATTTCAATGAATTTGGATGTTTTCCTAACTTTTGCTTTTTGTTTGGATTGTGTCTAGGGTTATGGGTTTTCGGCACTGGTACCTTCTTGAACGGAATTCTTAGAACCCTGTTTTTCACAGACTGTTTAGACCATATTATTTTCTCTAGTGGTCTAATTTTTTCTTTGGAAATTAACTTCTTTGGAGAAGAGATGAGATTACATATCTCAGACGACTTTTGAACAAGTTTGACCTTGTTTGTTAATCGATTTGCTCTTCGTTGAAGTTTGTTGACATATCTTATCTTATTTTTGTACTTGAAACATTTGGAGAGTTCTTGACCCTTGAGAGTACAATAAGAACATGTCAGTATGGAGGACGGTTCAGACGTCATAGTTGTGCAGGCTGCTAGACAAACGGTAGAACCTGAAAAAATAGAAATAGAATTTCCAGTAGACAAAGAGAAATCCATTTTATCCTCCAAAGTGGTTGAAGTTTCTCCCGGAAGAATATCGAGATTGATGTACGTATTTCTACAGTTATCAAAATCAACATTTTCACAGAAGAGTGCAACACTTGATTTTTCGTCTTCATTAGAATCATAGTGATCAGACATTTCATCAAGAGTTGCAGCAAGACCTTTGTTTCCAATGTATTTAATTTCTACGATTCAGACACTCATTTTCAAAATGACCAAAACCTTTACACTTGAAGCACTGTGGCATATCCTCGTCATCAGTATCCCTGTTTTTAGGAAGACCACGATTATGAGGTTTAACTGATGACTTAGATTTATCTCTAGTGAACCGTTTACTTGTCTTCAAAAGAAGATATCTAAACTGTCTTGTGATCAAAGATACTGACTTGTCAAGATCTTTATCTGATGAATCAGTCTCAGAAGGATCATCTTCAAAGATGCCAACACTTTTACTTTTATCAAGTAATTTAGTGTTCTTTTGTGCTTTGAAAGAAATATCCTTTCCATTTTGGATACATGTTCATGATAAAAGGATCAAAGGTCTTTAACTTCCCAACGAGAGTATTTCTGGAAAGCGCTTCAAGGTTATTTCCTTCAACGATGGCATGTTTCTTATAATCGTATCTAGATGGCAACGATCTGAGAATTTTCATCACAATGTCCTTTTCAGGAATAGTCTTACCCAACGCAAAAGATGTATTAACAATTTCAGACACTTTGTGATTAAACTCATCAAATAAATCTTCATCTGCCATACGAAGGTTTTCCCAATCAGAATTTAGGTTTTGAAGCCTAACTTCTTTTTCACAGGTATTCCCTTCAATTACGGTTTCTAAGATATCCCACGCATCTTTAGAACGAGTACACGTAGTCACATGGTGCTGAAGATCTGGGGTAATGTCATGGATGATTTCATTCAATCCGACATAATTTTGCTTTGCAGCAAGAATCTCGACAGCATCATAATCAACGATATCCTTAGGAACAGTTACATTACCTACTGTAATAACAGGAGGAAAATAGCCATTAAAAACATAAACCCATGATTGAAAATCACGCGCTTGAAGAAAGGCACGCATATCAATTTTCCACCATAAGTAATTCGAGACATCGAAGACTGGAGGTACTTTTATAGAGATAGCATTTCTGTCCATAGAGGGAACGAAGAACTTCCACTGACGCTATAGGCATACCGTGTTGTTAAAAGAACATCAACAAGAGCATCACCATATAGCCTAGTATATGGAGAAGATGCTATCATACCAGCAGAAGTGATTGTGGCTTCGACTAGGATACTATCGGCAAGTGGGGTCGACTTGGATAGTCAACGCATCCGATCACTCGACATGATAGACGAACGCCGAGAAACAGCTGAAAAACGATCTCAACAATATCAACATCGACCGAAAAGATCTTACAATCAACATGTTAAAGAAAGACATTTTGAAAAAGGAGACCTAGTACTCGCCATAACCCCACATGTCCAAAGAGAAGATAGTGCGGGAAAATTTGTTCCAAATTGGAAAGGACCCTTCCGAATCCGTAAAGTAGGGGGATCCGGGTACTACAAACTCGAGCACGCTGACGGCTCCAAAATCAAAGGGAAGCGAAATCCTAAAATCAATGGAATCTGGTTGAAACTTTTTTATGCTTAGGTGAAATTCACCATCATCACATATGTATGCAATGTCCATTATGAGGATGATGCCATGCAACACATTCTACTTTAATATATCTTGATTTCTGAATAAAATAATGACTCTTCCAATGACACAATCATACTCGGTTTCGGTATATGCCGAAACAAGCATCACTTGATATGAATATCTATGTGTTCAGAATCGACTCTCCACAAAAGGCATCGGGATTAAACCCCAAAACGTCGCTGAGAACCTTTTGTAAGAAGAACATGACCCCATAAAAGGTAGACAGAGACCTACCAGATGGGAGGAATATAACACACAATACCCTCACACAAGTGAAACATCATACCCCAAAGGGGAAAACACACGAACTTAACAAATACGAAGATATGAGATACCTTTGGGATCCCTTCATCCCACTGAGGGTAAGAACCTAACCAGATCGACGAGACTTATACAGAATCTGTCTCAATAAATATTCCAAGAAACCCCACGATAGGTGCACAAAAACATCCGATGGGAGGACTGTGAAAAAAGGAAAAATGCCAAAGACAGCACAATGACTGGAAATCATATTCCAAGAAAGAGTCACGGCCAAAACAAAGCTTAACCCAACTCCGAAACATCCATCCCGCTAAGGGTAAAATCTAACCCGATAAGGTGATTACAGCACTTGCCTCAGAAAATCAGATAACAACCAACCCCATGATAACTCCTTGGGAGGAACATATAAAATGCAACGGACAAAATAAAGTCTGGCAATCACATCCATAATAATCGTCACACATACAATAAATACCAATCACAAACTATGAAATAACAAAATACTAGCATCAAAAGAAAGCTAGTCACAAGTATATATCCGAAACAACCCCTATGTCATACGAGAAGAAGACAGAGCATCAAGGCAATAAACGAAGCTCTTCTCGAGCTCGGTCCAACGCAACCTTTCCTGTGTCCTTCCCGCGGAGTGCAGAGAGCACCCGAAAGAATGTCATCAAGTGCTGAGTTTGGTAATAGCAGTAATAAACAAAAAACTAAGGAGGCAATAAGAGGCCCTCGTCTCGATCCTCATCCATCAGGTGTTCGGAATTAACCACAAGAACGTCTTAATGATCATGACGGGACCCAAGATGGTCGAAGACAATGGGAAGAACCCGACAGAGATGGTCAAGACGAACAATTTCCAGAATCAAGCGAGTACGAGACAATTTCCAGAATCATTAATGAGTCTAATTATGGCTAACAAAACTAAAACAAAAGGAAAAGAAGAAAATAAGCTGGCAACTCCAACAGAGCCCTGCAATTAAGCATCACGGCATCGAGCAATTGCTTGATCCACCTCCTCCAGGAAAGCACTTGCCTCATCCAAAGAACGACATGCTGCCACACATTTGACATCTACCTCAAGGAAGATCTGATGAGTACGCACCAATACATCTGGATAAACCTTCGCCTGAAGTGCCATTCCGTAGGTTTCCGACTGCTCCACCCATTGGGCGCAAAGCCGAGTGCGCACAGCCTGCCGATGGGCCAACAGACACTCCACCTTTTCTCAAACCAATTGTGAACGACGAATCTCCTTCGAAAAACTACTCCTAATTACCAGCCCGACGTTGTTCCTAGAAATACTGAATGCCCCTCCGGATGACGTGCCATGATAAAATCAGAGTGAGCACTAAAAAAAGAGGGGGCGGGAGAGAGAGAAAGAGCAACAATGAAGGAAAAAGATCAACACTATAGGGAAATTTATACTAAAACATTTACCACGGAGAGAGAACATGAGGCAAGCGAAAAGGCAGTCAAATCAATGACAAGAAATAGACACGTGGAAGGAAGGTGACCCCGCCATAAATACTTACAGATTGGGACTGTATCCCAATGCCATCGTCAGACACGATATACCGCAAAAGAAAACACGAAACGAGCAGACCAAAATACGTACTAAAAGGTTTAAGAAGTGCACTCAAGGAACACAGACCTCAAGCGAGCATTTAACAAACCGACAGGGGTCTTCAAGAAGACATGAAGACATATTGGATTGATAATTCCATAGATACACTTTAACACAAACTGTGACTGATTACCAACCCTGCAAGTCTTGAAAAAACAGTCAGGGGTAATGTAAGCGCATGGATTTGGCAAGAGATGAAGGTACCACAACGGGGGCTTCGGATGACTACAAGCCGAAGCCATCATTGACAGTGACATGACAAGCCGAGGTCGCCAGTAACGATGACGTGGCACAAGTGGACTGCCCTCAGAAGATGACTAGAGATTGTTTAAATAATCCCAGCTGTAATAATAAACGTGTACGGCTAATGGCAGAAGACTTGTCAGAAAAGGTATTAGGGTACATGTGTACGGTATTTTCCTATCAGGCTTTGCCTATAAAAGGAGAGCAATCCTATGGAGAGAAATAGACTTTTCAGAGAATTGTAATGTGTATTGAGATTAGTCTCCACATAACTCTATGATAATTTAAGAAGGCTATTATTGGGGCGTCACATTCCATTAGAGGGGCGTCACTTAATAGGACAAAAACGGGTCACCCATAAGTAATATCAAAAACCTCTTATCTAAAATAATTTTGTAATGACTAAACAACCCTTATTTAGTTAATTTTAATTTAATTTAATTAGATAAAATTAAATTAATAAATTTTGTTTATAATTGGTGAATTCTGGGAAAAAGTTTTTGTGGGAAGAAAAACTGGCCGTAAAATAAACTTTTACTGTTGGAAATAATCCAAACCTGGACGTAAAATCACTTCTAAGGTTGGAAATAATCCAAACCTGGCCGTAAAATCACTTATACGGTTGGAATTAAAAGAAAACTAGACATAAAATCAGATTCTACGGTTGGAATTAAAAGGAACCTGGACTAAAATGACCTTCTACGGTTGGAACTAATTCAAACCTGGACGTAAAACTACATGCAAATAAAATTCTGCGGTTGGAATTAATCCAAACGGGACGTAAAATCACTTCTACAGTTGGAAATAATTTAAACCTGGACGTAAAATTACTTTTACGGTTGGAATTAAAAGAAAACTGGACGTAAAATCGAATTCTACGGTTGGAATTAAAAGAAACCTGGACGTAAAATGAGCTTTTACGGTTGGAATTAATCCAAACCTGGACGTAAAACTACATGAAAATAAAATGCTACAGTTGTAATTAATCCAACCCTGGACGTCAAATCACCTACGGTTTTTAAGTTTTTATTTTAGTTAAATGATAATCTAGACATTTTGTATATGTGTTAGGATATTCCATAACCATTTTTTTGGACATTAAGAATCCAAATGAAGCCCCTCTATTGGAGTGAGACGCCCCAATAATAACCTTCTAATTTAAGGGTGTTTACAATACTGACTTCAAGAAAGTGATAAGCGTATTCCCAAAGGTATATGGCCTGGGCTTTTGGTAACACTGTTGTTGTTTATTTTTGTCATGACAATATGCTCATCTGTGACTCTAGGGTCGTTATATATGTTTGCGAGTCGCGAGTTTGGATCCAAAGGTGAAGAAGCTTGTAAAGTAATTGCAATTTTGGTTTGTATGCGGATACCTTGCTATAGTGCATACGTTTACATAACTATTGTTTGGAATATTGCTACGGTAATTTCGGTGCTGGAAAAAGATTATGGTGCAAAAGCACTAGTAAGGAATATGAAATTGATCAAGGGAAAGATATGGGTTTCATCCGCAATGTTTATTGTACTGGAAACCGTTTTTACTTGTCTAATTATATCGTGATCTTTTTACCGGTGCTTGACGGCAAGTTACTAAATTTGATGGGTAATATATTTTGGGGTGTTGGGACACCAACACCAATTAGGAAGATTAGTTATTTTAGGAATCAGTTTGTGTTTTCTTATTTGTTATTTGCTTAGGATTCAAACTAGGTTCTCTAGATAAATTTATAGTTTGTTCTAGGGTTTATTCAATCAAATCAATATAATTAATAAGCTTTGCTTAAACCCTTGGCTAATCCCCAATTCAAAGGATTTCTATCTCTTTTTTATCGTTTTGGTCTCGAATCCTAACATCTGGTATCAGAGAGACTTAAAAAGTTATTTTCGATTCTCGTGGGAAACCAACTATATTTTTTGGGCTAGATACAGTTTAGCAAATTATTTATCTATGTTTTATTTAGTTTTAATCCAACTTGAGGATAAGTTGTGTCTCAAAGGGTTGGGGATGTTGGGATACCAACACCAATTAGGAAGATTAGTTATTTTAGGAATGAGTTTGTGTTTCCTTATTTGTTATTTGCTTAGGATTCAAGCTAGGTTCTCTATATAAATTCATAGTTTGTTCTAGGGTTTATTCAATCAAATCAATATAATTAATAAGCTTTGCTTAAATCCTTGGCCAATCCCCTATTCAAAGGATTTCTATCTCTTTTCTATCGTTTTGGTCTCGAATCCCAACATGAGGATTGTATGTTATTTGTTAGGGGCTTTTCTGCTTCAATTTTCTCTTGTAATCCAAACAGTGATCTGTTTCGTCTGCAAAGCAAACCACAACGAGGACATGTCAAACGTTGATGCAAACAAGTTTAGTTCGTCTTTGTTTAATGCTCGTCATTTTTGATTAAATTTCCACTTGTATAATGAAATTCATGTCAGTACGAGTTTCTTTTCATTCATGACATTGACTTCTAAGTATTGGATTCAAATTTATCTGTTTTGATTATTTAGAAACTTCACATATGGTACTCATCGAGTATGCTAGTTACCTAGTTCAAATTTTTTTCTGTTACTGTTCTTTCATGTGTCTTCTTTCCTGCTCTCTGCCGCGAGTATTTAGAAACAATAGAAACAAGTCACTTGTTCAGTAGTGCTGAGTGTGTTTCGACCGTTTGTTCACCCATATTTAACCAAACGAATTTTCTTCACAACAAATGATTACATGTCGTATACGTAGAACTGTGCTGCAACAAAAATAAAAAATGATTACAGTGCAGAGCAGCACCTTATCACGGTTAAACTTCAAATTAAGCAACAGTCAGAGCCTCAGAGGCGTAAAAGTACACAGGCTCAGTCAACGTTTCCAGTGGAACGGTTTTTTGGGACCAGCCTTTTTTTGGGAGGACCATTGTTTTATTTTTGGTAAGACATTAGAAGTAAATCTTGGTCACCCCTTATCCAAATATTTATATTAATATCAAAATTACCCTTTTCAATTAAGTTAGTGTAATGATTAGTTGTATCATTAGGTTAACATAATTAGTGATTAGTGTAAGATTAAATAAAAAAATTAAACTAAACTAAATGATTAGTGTAAGATTAAATTAAAAAAATTGAACAAAAGTTCGGTTGGGAAATATTTTTTGCGACGTAACCGAACCTTAGTTCGGTTGAGAAATGTTTTTCGCGACGTAACCGAACTATGGTTCGGTTGGAAAATATTTTGCAACTAACCGAACTATTATGTTCGGTTGGGAAATGTTTTTTGCTACTAACCGAACTATTAGGGTTCAGTTGGAAAATGTTTTTTGCAATTTTATCGAACCCTTAGTTCAGTTAGGAAATGTTTTTTGCAATGTAAACGGACTGTTATTATGTTGGGAAATATCTTTGCGAAATAACCGAACTAAGGTTCGGTTGGGAAATGTTTTTGCAACTAACCGAATTATTAGGTTTCAGTTGGGAAATGTTTTTTGCTACTAACCTAACTATTAAGGTTCGTTTGAGAAATGTTTTTTGCAACATAACCGAACTAAGGTTCGGTTGGGAATTTGTTTTGCGAAATAGCCAAATTGTTCTTCATGTTCATTGTTTCCATTAGGTTCCGTTAGTTCGACAAAGTTTTTCACATAATTTCTAGCCGAACTTCTCTCTGCAACTTCCATTTTTAACTCATTTGATGGTTAATACTCATTTTTCAATCGAACGAGGAACGTCAAGGAAAGAGAGAAGAAGAAGAGAAAAAAAAATTCAAAACTAAAAAAATCCGATTCCCCACTGTTTTTGTTTTTGATTTTGGTTAATAGATTCATTTAGATTAGATATATATGATTAGATTTATATAGTTATTAGGTTAGTTTTAATTTAAATTAAATCAAAGGATAAATGTGTATTTACCTAATTTTAGGACACCCCTTATAACTATAGGGAGGTTGGCCAAATAAGACCATGGTCCCAAAAAAAAATCATGGTCCCTAAATAATGGTTCTTTAAGAGGCCCTAAATCCCAGCATGGGCTTTCTCAACACCCATCATAGGTTTTCCAATGCGGCCCGACATGCACTTTGTTGACATTATTGTAGTGGAAGCTTCTAAATTTCTAATTCACTAGTTAAGTTGTTGTATCTGTGCCTTTCTTTAACAGAAAGTATCACTTTTTAAAAGTGGACGCTTAACGTTGGAATCAGGAAGAGTTCATAATTGTTTTGAGAATACTTATACATTCTACAAAGATGGTAAAAAGAAGACTTTTGTCCTTCTAAATCTGCTTCAGTTATCCAAGAGCACTGGGATGGTAAGACTAGTGCTATAGTTGCTACTATATCTAGTTTTTTTGCATCAAACTCATACTTTGAGTTCTCATGAAGACAACAAACCAATGGTTATGATTCCTCAACAGGTTCAACCTCTTTTATCTCAGTACAATGATTTATTTTCTGAAGAATTGCCTGTTACCCTACCTCCTTTAAGAGATATTCCGCATTGTATTGATCTTATACCCGGAGATTCTCTTCCTAATCAAGATCATTATAAGTTAAGTCTTTCATAACATGAAATTTTACAGGGACAAGTAAATGATCTATTGGATAAAGGATTGATTAGGCCTAGCAACAGACCTTGTAATCGTCCTGCATTTTTGGCGCCACAGAAAGACAATGGTTGGAGAATGTGTATTGATTGCAGAGCATTGAATCGCATATCCATTCCTTATAGACTTCCTATTCCACGTATTGAGAATGTGTATTGATTTGCTAGATGTCTCAATTATTTTTACTAAACTTGATCTTCGTAGTGGATATCATCAAATAAGAATCATAGAAGGAGATGAATGGAAAACTGCGTTCAAAACAAGGGAAGGATTGTATGAATGGATTGTTATGCCATTTGGATTTTCTATTGCTCCTAGCACCTTTATGAGACTCATGAATCAGGTATCACAACCCTTTCTTAGTCAGTGTGTAATAGTATATTTTGATGATATCTTGATCTTTAGTCGCACTCCAAAAGAAAATCTCATTCATCTTTCAAAGGTGTTCAAGGTCTTACATCTAACTCATTGTTTATGAATTTGAAGAAATGCACTTTTATGTCAAATGAAGTCACTTTATTAGGATATGTGATATCTTTTAAGGGTATTCATGTGGATCCTTCTAAAGTAAAAGCTATTTTGGATTTGCCAGTTCCAACTTCTATTAAAGAGGTGCGAAGTTTTCATGGTCTAGCTTCTTTTTATAGGAGATTTATGAGAAATTTCAATACCATTGTTGCACCTCTTACAGATTGTTTTAAGAAAGAAAAATTTATCTGGACAAAAGAAGTTGATAAGAGTTTTAAAACTCTTAAGGAGAAGTTATGAACGCAGTGTTATCACAAGACGGACATCCAGTTGCTTATCACAACGAGAAGAATTCTGACACACATAGGAAATTGTCTACGTATGAAAAGACGATGTGTACCCAAATACACCACAATATTTTTAGAGGTATACTTGGTTATCTTGAGTATTTTTTTTCTTCGATTTCTTCTTCTCTTGGGTTGGTCCTTCGAAATCTCCTCCCCTTTTAATGCAAGCAACGGAATCAAAAATTTCCCAAATCTAATTGACATTAACCGTTGGATATCTCAACTCTTAAATTCAGCTGTTGGATTTTCTATACCCTACAATTCCGCCGAAATAAATTTTCGTGTGAACTATTCATTTCGTCCATTGGATTATTTTGATTACAGCTGCACGATGTTTTTCTTTTAAGGAGATTATAAACAAACCCTCAGTCTTCTTATAACAAAAATCTTCTCATCGTGTCGCACTCTAAAGTGTTCCCTTTTCTTTCCCTTTATGAAAAACCCTAGAACTCAAATTGGGCTGATGCAGACGGTGGTTTAGAAATAATCTACAACGCGCGATTGGGGGATAGAGGAAAAGGACAAAAACTAGATTTTAAATATCAAATCAGGGTCACCCCTTATCTAAGTATTTTACCTAATACCTAATCTATCCCTCACTAATCATGTTTAGTGCTTAATTATAATTAGTAAATTCATAAGATTATTTGATAAATGATTAGTGTATATTTTTATTTGTATTTGGGTGAGTGAGGTGAGAGTAGAAGGAGGGAAAAAGTATCTGAGAGGGAACTTTTTTTGGTGAAAATGGAGGATGATTGTGAAGAGAGAATTGCTGCTAAGAGGTTGAAAATTTGATTTTTTTTCTTTGAATCCACAATTTTTGTAGCTGAAAAAGCTCGGTCTAGGGGGCGTAGCCCCTCCCGGCTGTGTTCGACCTTTAAAACCTATTTCGTTTTGAAATTTTTTTCTGGTTTTTAGTCCACTGCCGGCACTGATAAATTTCTATCGAGCATGCCGGCACTTGGTTACGACATTGAATGTTAGTTACCAAGCATGTCGACACTATTTTCCGGCATGGTCTTCATCAATTCCGGCATGGTCTTCATCACTTCCGGCGATGTAAAAAAAATTATTTCCAACATGGTCTTCATCACTACCGGCATGGTCTTCATCTATACCGGCATGGTCTTCATCATTTCCGACATGTCTTCATCACTTCCGGCATGGTATTCATCACTTTCGGCATGGTCCTCATCATTTACGGCATGGTGTTCATCACTACCGGCATGGTATTCATCATTTCCGAATGTTAAAAAAAAAAATCGTTTTCAAAGTGAGGAGCTGGCAGAGAAGGAGAAGAGAATTTGAAAGGAAGTGGGGAAAATTAAGAATTTAAAAGGGAGTGGGGAATATTTAGGTTTCAAAGCCCTAACCCTAAAAGAGATTAATAAGAGGTGAAGATGGAAATGGGGGATATGATTTTTAT
The DNA here is from genome assembly GCF_003573695.1 of Papaver somniferum. Taxonomy (NCBI): domain Eukaryota; kingdom Viridiplantae; phylum Streptophyta; class Magnoliopsida; order Ranunculales; family Papaveraceae; genus Papaver; species Papaver somniferum. The sequence goes on along the minus strand of NW_020624377.1, from coordinate 4,170,373 downwards.
TTTGAGGAAAGGGTATTTTATTATTTTTGCCCCAAAAACACCCCTTAGCAGACACTATTGGTTGGGGGAAGTAATTTATATCCCCCAATTAGTTCAAGTATCCCCAATCGCGCGTTCATAATCTAACCGATGATAAATAAATTGGTTTTGATATTCTTCCTTAGGGTTTCAATTGAGACAGAGAACTGAATCGAGGCCTAACTCAAATCGGTTCACCAAAGCTGCTCAAAATCGAATCAGAGAACTGAATTGACCTTGATTACTTTTGGCTGATGAAGGTATGTATTAAATTTCTGAATCTCAATCTTTACAGTAAAACTGGATGTTGTGTATGGTTTTGGACTTTTGAGTGAGATTGGATATTAGTTTGTTTGTTTGTTTGTAGTTAATTGATGATTAACAACCATTTCGTAATTGTTAAGTCTGATACAGATGTTTGCAGATTTTAAACATGGTAGGTATCCAAATGAAGAAACCGGTGAAGTGCCGATAACATTTGTTGTGAGTTAACCTCACATTTCAAAGGGTATGTTTACTCTGTCTTACATGGTACAATACTAGAAAAAGACGGCAGAATTGTGAAACACGTCTTACATTTCATAGTTTGGTTCATATGACGTTGCAGAATAAGACCTCGGAAAAGCTGTGGTAGAGGTGATTGAACTATCTATAACCAAACATTGAAACATGGGAGTATTAGAACCTGAAGAAGTGGATCTCATTAGTCGTACGCAAGCTTCGTGGTAACAAGTGATCTTAGTAACATCCCATGAATACTGAGGTTAATTTACTCCTCTTTTACCTCCTTATTGTCTAGCAGCTTACCATTTGGAGCTTTTTATGATTTATCTTATGACCATACCCAACTATGTATGTGTGAAGCTTAAATTTAGAGTAATAAGTTCTTTAGTTGGCTTCACCCGAAAACGATTCATTCATATGATATGCATGTGCCATTTTATTTACAGAATATATGAGATTTTTCCCCTTTTCATCCAAATGGTATAAAATAGTTTCCTCACACAGATGACTCAATATGCCAACAAATAGGAACTTCGACTCCAGTTTAGTCAGTATAAACTGCCCTTGATTATAATTTGGAATTATTTAGATCATCCAGAAATTCATACGACTCTTCCTGTTTCTGTGAAAACATACTTGCGACTATACATTTTAACATTTAGGAATTCTTTCCACAACAAACCAACTCCAACCTCATTAAGTATTATATTTTTTTCCATGCAGTTGAACTGACTGAGATGTCCCAAGAATTGAGTTGTTCCTTAAGTCAAAGATAAGGGCATAATGAACTTATTGCATCTGGAAGGGAAGTGTTTCCCTCAATGCCCTCAGGATGTAGTGCTTCAATGGCCGTTACTGCATCTGATGGTGGTGGCGGCGGAGCAGAAGAAGGAAGAGAATGTCGAAAAGAAAGAAGAATCTAATGACGTAAGTGTTTGTGGGTGAAAACTGTTTCTGCCAATTTTGGTAATTTTGTGTGGACGAGAAACGAGTCGAAACCCTAAACAATGCACTGCATGTGAGTACTTTTGACTCGAGAGATCAACCTGTACAATCCTGGCCTAAACCAAGAAATGGTCGTTCCAGGCTTGTTTCTGTCACAAAGTGAAGGATAAGGGTTGGTCTTAGGGAGGGAAGCGAAGAAAGTGTTGAGACCAGAATCATTGATTCTGAAGGTGTGGTTGTTTATGACTTGTATCAGAAAGTAGTATTGGCTAGCAGAATGGAAAGCTATCATGTGATTTCTGGATACTGTGTTTTTCTCTGACGAAAACTTGTTGTTTGGTGGAAATGGGTGAATCCTATTTATACAAGTCATATTGAAACGTACCCTGGTCTCGTAGGAAGTGGGAACGATTGGGTGATGGAAGAATGGAGTAACGTATAACTGTCAGAAACCCATGCTTCCATGATGAAGGAAGTGGATCCGTTTACACCCGTTACTTCTTGCCGCCACTAATTGTCCTGCTTCATGACACTTTCTTATAACGGGCGTATTGCACACCGCACGCTGTAAACCGCCAGACCAATACCCTGATGAGTATCCCCCAGTTTGTGACATGTTTGATGTCTCGAGCGTTTTCATGGAAAACATGTAGCACTTTGCTACGTGCGGCAAGTCAAAGTCAAGAGTCTTGCCGCAGGAAAATAGCATGTGATGCTATTAGGCACGTCTTGGTTGGTCGCCTAAAACTTTCAACAAGTCCGTCAGTTCAGTGGCGAACTTGGATGGTTGAGATTGCATCTCATGAGGAAGGCCGTTGATTATGGATACCTTCTGTTGGCGCCTGGTAATGGCACAGTGGCGTTTTTGGTGTATGCCAGTGGCACAGCGGCATGACTGGTATAGCTCGTGCATGCCAGTGGCACGGTGGTATAAGTGGCGCCTGGCGTAGCCATGGCCACGATATTTAAGCGGATGGTTGCCTAAAAGATGCCACAAGTCTGTCAGTTCGGTGGCAAATTTAGATGGCTGAGATTGCATCTCATGAGGAATGATGGCCATTGATTATGACCATATCTTGTTGTATAGTAAAATGGCGCCATTGGCATAGTTTCGTCTGGCGTATCCATGGCATAGCGGCATGCCAGTGGCGTAGCCGTGGCAGCTGTTTTGACATATTGGTATTAGACCTAAATTTGGCTATGGCAACATTGGCCATGTTGCTAATTTTAAACTTAAGGCCTTAGGAGAATCACTTAACATAGTTGGCATGGCGACTTCAGCTAAACTAGGGTTTGGCATATCGAAATCTTAATTAGCACGTGCGCTGCGGCACGGTGGCGTGGCTGACATAGCTGGCGCATGCCAGTGGCACGATGATGCAAGTAGCGCAGACCATAGTTCATCACTGAAGGGACAAGCAACTTAAACCAACTCATTTGCTAGGTCGTGGCCAAGCAGTGGTGGTGATGGCCTAGTCCGTATAGGCCGTTCCGTCAAATACATCCAAGTGATGCATCATCGAGTCCGTGGAATGGCATAGTGATGCCTCAGTAATATATGTTCCATTCGTTAGGCTACGCAACTTAGAACGAGCCTTAGGCATCATTCGTAGTGTTCCGGCTAAGTTGTGAAGTTTACTTGGTACATGGTCCGCATATGCACCTTCAACCAACTATCCCTCCCTATATATGTTAATTTGACATTTTTACAACTCAAATTGGGGGAGGAAAAATCATTCATCAATTCCCCAGGCCATGATGGTTGCACCTTACCATTCTGGCCAACTGAGATATACGGCCGTAATGGCTGTATTTTTAGTTCGGCTCACAGGCCAGTTCCCATGCCCGGCCAGGATGGCTGAACACTTCCTGAGCCAAACCCGCTGAAGGGCCGTGATGGCTGTATTTCCGACTTTGGCCCATAGGCCACTCAAATTTCAACTAGATGTTCAGCCAAGATGGCTGTATTATAGCTTTGGCCCATAGGCCACTCCTATGCCCAACCGTGTTGGCTGTACATTTTCCACCCGATGTCCAGCCATGTTGGATGTACATATTCAAGGACATATACCCAACTGGCCTAACGCATCATTTGATGCAAGATTGTCTCTTAGCCAATGTAACCTCCAACTAATGCCATATTGGCCTTATCCATTATGCATACGCGATGTGCCTTGCTTGCCACCGGATATTGGCCCTGGGCCAAATGCATCTCACCTACAACAGAAGATTTGGATGAAGCTTTATCTCGAGCAATGGCGCATCGCGGGGTGTTACAATCTCCGCACCAGTAAGATGACATAATGATGTTAAGAGTTTGTATTTTATTTTGACCGAGGAAGGGGGTTCTTGTTGGGATATGTATTTTAAAATAATTTTTTTGTAATTTATATCAACAATTTGAGCTTGGCCCGGTGGTTAAGCATTTTGAGCCTCGAGGGTAAGGTCTCAGGATCGAATTCCTCCCCCTATTGATTGGGTATATATATATATATATATCATTAGTTCAGGAGCGGGGCCTTGGGGTCTTGGGAGGTCTCTTGAATTTGGAAAGTATTTTTTACTATTTTTGAAAATATTTTTTCAAACCATTTTTTACTGCACTTAATTATGTTTTAATTGCTCTATTTATGGCATGATTTATTTGCCCGTTTTTTGACTGTTGAATGGAATTGTAACTGCAGGAATTAATTCAATTTATTTTCATTAATTCGCATTGATTTCCTGGTTATAAAATCAGTTTTTGAGAACAGAAAGAAAACACAAGTTTTTACACAATTGTTTCCTAAGAATCAAGAGACCAAAAAATATTGAGCAACAATAGAGAGAGTAGAAGTAATCGATTTCTCATTGTGTGTGTGAGAAATCGAAAGGGAGTTTTTCTCGATTGTTTTATCCTGGGGACGTTGTGACGAAGAAAGAACTGCTTGCACAAAACTCAAGGCAGAGCCACAAAACGTCTTAAAGAGAGCGACCTGGTCGTGACTCAGCCGTCACTTTGTTTTGTGATTAATCCTTATTTTGCAGGTGTGAAATCGGCAATTATTCCAACAATTCTCTTATCCAGATGTAGGCTCACCTTCCAAAGTTCCAAATTTTACATATATGTTTATTGTCCATTGTTTTGTTCTTCCAAGTAGTTTCTACAGTTTAACATTCCCTTGTTTTACTAATTTTACTTAAGTTAACGTAACCTAGAGAGATGTCTAGCTAGAATGATTAACTTATGAATGAAAAAGGAAAGTGTATTTGTTTTACTATTGTTGGATGATATGTTATAATGCATTTTGTTTCAGTTTGTCATTTTCTGCGAAAGTAAGAAACACAATTGAAAAGACTAGCGTTTGCCGACGTGCAACGCACGTGCATTCCACTTGTCATAGTAAGGTTCATAATGGTTATGTTGAGTTTGAGAAAAAAATTCATGATTTTCTGAAAAATCAACAAAGAGTTGATCGTTGTTAATGGGTATTTATATGTTATCGTATTTTAAAGATAGGGATTCACCTACATCAGAAGTATTGTTTGAATCACTCATTTGAGTCATTTCCAATCTTCTTTCCCAAATTTTGTTTGTTCTTCTTCTTCACTTTCCTCTGATTTTTTTTTTTGTTCTTTTGATTTTCACCTTCATCACTTCATGATTAGTGATTTTAATCAAGTTTATTATCTCAAATCAAACGGGAGGCATATTAGTCATTATATAAAATATTTGGATAGGGGTGTTCACTATTACTATTTCATGATCCTATGAATGCAGCCTCAAAAAGACCAAGCCTTTTCAAACCTCAATCATAGGATTTTTTTTAAATTAAGAATATTCACTTGTTTTGGCATAAGAAAGAGAATAAGATTCTAGATAAATTTTGTCTCACCGTATCATTTTGTGGGCATACCGTGGAGAGTTTAGACCACTAAAAAAGAATCAAGATTTTCTTTTCTTGCACCTAAAAGCGACTGTCATTGACTTTTACTTATTGGGTTCAATTTTATCTATTTTAACTTTTAAGTGCTTCAAATCATGTAAGAAAAATTTACTATAAAGAAGAAATGGAGATCATTTCAAAAAAACCAACAAAAAAACCAACAAAAAAAAAAAAAAACATCTATTTCAATATGACTATGTTATCATCCAAGTATTGGATTCAAATTTATATGCTGGACTAGTTCAAATTATATAAGTGAAAAACAAAAACTTACCTTAAAGACCAAATGAGAATGATTAGTTACATTGTTCAATTTCCTTTCTTATTACTGATGTTTTGTGTGTTATCTGACTTTCCAGATACCCGCATTCAGGCCCACAAACTTTTAAAGTGTGCATATAGACGTATCAAAAATTCAATTTGAACCGAGCAACAAAACAACGCCAAAACTATTCCTCATAAATTTTCCAATGACCCCACGATAAATGGCCCCCTATTATCCTCCGGGGGGCCCGCCGGGACCCACCATACAAAACTGTGAGAGTCTTTGGGAATATTGTTTTTGTGTGGTGTAACAGCTGGGTCTGTTTAGAACCACTGTAGACGTATACCTAGGGGTGAGCATGGGTCGATATGAACCGGTTTGCGCCTCATCCTCATCCAATCCATTACACTACGGATTTCAAATATGGCATCCGCATCCAATCCATATCCAACGGATTTGCATCCAATAGATGCACGGATGGACAGATTGGATGCAGATAATCCAATGGATTTGTTTTAGTTAAAATTTATAGTAAAGAAAATAAGCTGACACAAATGACTCCTTATAAAACCTACATATCCTATATATGTATACAAATATAAATATGCTATGTACAACACCCCAAGTAAACATCTTAAAAATTGGATATATCCAATAAGACAAAATAGAGTCATTTGGAAGTAAAATAAGCCACCCCTTAATCATATATTTTCTAAATGGCTAATATATCCTTGTTTCATTAACACTAAAAATTCTGATTAGGTTAATTAATTGAGTTTAGATTGATTGAATAGATTAAAACTTAGGAATTGAAGTTATGAAATTTTGTTTTTGATTGAACTTATTTGAGAAGATTTTTGATGAAAAAAATTGTTTTGAGAAAATCTTTTGCAACGGAAATGAAACCACACAACCCAAACACTTCTAAAAAGGGGATTGCAAAGCTGTTGTATGAAATCATACGCAAAATTAGATCATAAATCAACACTTTTAGTTCTGAAAGTATAAAAAGTCGGCAAGGTCGACGATGAAGATCATGCCGGCCAACTTCGTCGACCATGCCGACTTTACTTTTTTGACACACAGGAGACGACAGAAAAAATTTATTAGCCGGCAAGATTTTCAAAAAATACCCTGCCGGCTGTTAAAAATACCCTGCCGACTGTTGAAAATACCCTGCCGGCTGTTCAGAAAAATGTATAAGCCGGCAAGGACCCTGCCGGCCAACTTCGTCGACCATGCCGACTTTACTTTTTTGATACACAGGAGACGACAGAAAAAATTTATTAGCCGACAAGGTTTTCAAAAAATACCTTGCCGGTTGTTAAAAATACCCTGCCGGCTGTTCAGAAAAATGTATAAGCCGGCAAGGTTTTCAAAAAATACGCTGTCGGCTGTTTACTAGTAGGCAAGATCTTCATAAAATACCTTTCCGGCTGTTTATTAGTCCGGCAAGGTCTTCATAAAATACCATGCCGGCTGTTGAAAAATTTACAGTCGCCATGGCTATTATGAAAAGTCGGCAAGATATGCATGTTACGACCTTGCCAGCTATATTGGCCGGCAAGGTCTTCAAAAGATACCCTGTCGGCTGTTGAAAAAAAATTACAGTCGCCATGGCTGTTATGAAAAGTCGGCAAGATATGCATGTTACGACCTTGCCGACTAAAAACACAGAAATCACAGTTTTTGATTTTTAACCTAATATTACAATCAAATCACACAACAGAACGATGGGTTTGAGTTTAAACATCACTTATAGTTTTCTTTTCGCCGGTAGAGTCAACAATTTTTTTGGAAAATCAAAGTTGAATTTTTTTTTATGGTTTGGTTGATGGAAGATGCAGATGAAGAAGATGAAGAAGAAGAGAAGATTAAGAATTGTTTAGTTTTAGAGTTACTGAAATTAAAAAATGAATTTATTTTTAAGATTTAATTAGTTTAAGGGTATTAAAATAAAATCACCCTTTTTAATAATGACACACTATGTCTCCTTGGAATTGGGTATACCCAATTAATATGGGTATACCCAATCAAGCCAGGCTTTGTAGTGTATTATTATTAGCATTATCAGAATTCATCTAAAGGTCCAAATGAACTTCCAAATTCCAATGAATTGGTTTGTACTTCTGCAGTCCCCACTAGAGTTCACGTCTGTCTGTAGGAGATTGGGACGGTACTGGTACCCTATTTAAATACATGGCTCCATGCTGTCACAGTCTCCCACCTATTGGGTAATGCTTCTAGTATTGAGATTCCGAATCCATCAACAACGACATCAACAAAAAGATATAGAGAAACGCTATCCCACCCGATTCTGCAGGATGGCTTTTTTCAAGAGTGATTTTTTTACCGTTGGATGATCAAATCAACGGTTAGATTCACATTCAGGAAAAAACCCATCATTTTTAGGAAATGACCCACCATTTTCAGGAAAGGACCCATCACTTCTCCTAAAGAGCTCAAAACTGTTAGATCTGGGTTTTAACATGATCTAATGGTAAAGAAGTCGCTCTTGCGGGAAGGCAACCCGCAAAGTCGTGTGGGATAGCAAAGATGTATACTCCCTCGGTTGCTCCATTATTACAAAAATAATGGTATTTCTTTTGTAGAAACGGAGGAAGTATGTATTAAGATTCCTGCTAACGGAAGATGTTTTGATCAGTTAATTCAACCAATTTTCTGGGAGATTTTTTGTTACAGTGACAAGTCACACTGTGCAAATTTTCCCTCTGTTTCTACGAAAATAACAGTATTTCTTTTACAGAAGCAGAGATAGTATATATTAAGACTCCTATTAACCGAAGATGTTTCCATCAGTTAATTCAACCGTTTGGGAGATTTTTTGTTACAGTGGCATGTTTCATTGTGCAAATTTTAGGTCAGTAAATAAATTTGGATCACGACACATTATATTATGGCTGCCGAGACAAATTTTGGATCACAATAATTAACCTTGAGGCACTTAGCTGAATTAGTTTCATGAAAGTCAATTTTAAGGGAAATTTTACTTGTAAAGCAATAGACTGCCGATTACAGTGCCAATTTTGTGTCACCTGATAGGTTTTAAGTCCCGGTAGGAATAAAAATAGTAAATGAAAGACAAAGTTAGACTCTCGTGGATAACACATGTCCACAAGCTACTAACATGATCATCATCAGATCAGATCCATTCTTAAAATGCGAGCTAATCAGAGATCTTCTGGAAAAAAAAAACATTAAAGAAGAGAGAGAGTTGTGGGGGACTAAAAATACCTTGAAAAACACCACTTTTTTGTTTTGTTTAAAGATATGGGATTAGGTTAACTTAAGTGTTGTTATTTTAAGAAATTATGAATCATCGTTCAGAATAATGGAAGGCAGTTGATTTGATTCTGTTCTTAAAAAATATTTATTATCGTCTATCTGGTAGGTTTCTGTCAACTTGTCCTCGACTAAATTGCTGGTTTTCATATTACTTAATTGATTCTCAGCCCTATTATTGCTCAAACTCTCGGGAGATGTTGACGCCAATACTATAGTGAACAGCCGTGTAAAAGACGTGAACAAAACAATCAACTGAGAGTAATAGTCATGATCGTAACAACTTGTCCTCTATCATTTTTATATATGGAACGACCAAAATCTGTAATCTTGAATGAACTTCTACTAGCTCTAGAGTTCGTTGATTTCGTTTAAGACTTTGCTTACGTCTCTCAAAGAAACAAAATTATTCATGTGGGAAGAAAAACAAACCAATTCGTGTTGAATTGGCCAATATATTTTTCTTCAAGGTACTATAGATGTACACATCATTTCAATTTGCAACTACAAAAGAAGCCAACAGCTCATGTGCCAAAAATAAAAACAAAAACTAACTCAAATGCTCAAACCGTAGTTACGTTTAGTCCACCAATGGTGCATAACTAGATATCTCCATCTTCTCAGCATGTCACTTGCATCATAACTCAATAATGGCACTATTAAATATACCACTAACTACTTCAACAAACCTCCACTATATAGTGTCACAAATACTGAACCAAAACTTCCATTAAAAGAAAAAATACTGAACGAAAACTTTGATTTTATCTTTTTAAACTTAGATTTCACAAAAAAATGGGTTCTCTTGCAACACAAAAACCTCATGCAATATGCATTCCATATCCAGCTCAAGGTCATATCAGTCCCATGCTCAAACTAGCTAAATACCTTCATTTTAGAGGTTTTCATATCACCTTTGTAAACACTGAATTCAATCACAAAAGATTTCTCAAATCTAGAGGATCTGGTAACGCAATAGACGATTTTCAGTTCGAGACCATACCTGACGGACTTCCAGCATCTGATTCGGATTCTACACAAGATATCCCATCTTTATGTGCTTCGGTTCGAGTGAATTGTTTGGCTCCGTTCGTTGATCTTGTAACACGGCTTAACGACTCCCCAGATGTGCCTAATGTTTCTTGCATCATTTCAGATGGGGCTATGAGCTTCACAGTGAAAGCCGCAGAGCAGCTCAATATACCGGAAGTAGTTTTTTTTACTACTAGTGCTTGTGGATTCATCGGATATGTGTATTACGCTGAGCTCGTTGAAAGAGGTCTAGTACCACTTAAGGGTAAGTAGTCACCGGAACTTGAACTTTTTCAGTAGCGGTACCGGTACACTGTTATGCAAGATTTTATTTGCTGTACTTTTAATGTCCGGTTCGTGGATCTAACAAGTTTGATATTGACTTGGTAATTGTTCAGATGAAAGTGATCTTACGAATGGATATCTTGATACACCGGTCGATTGGATTCCTGGTATGGAAGGAATCATGCGGTTAAAAGATTTTCCGACGTTTATCAGAACAACCGATCCTGAAGCGACCATGCTGACTGTTAATATTGAACATACAAGTTTGGCAATGAGAGCTAAAGGTGTAATACTCAACACTTTCGAAGACTTAGAACCGAAAGTTCTGAAAACAATCCGATCTACATATCCTGAGGTTCTCACCATTGGTCCATTACATTTATTGGGACATCAAATACCAGAATCCGAGTCGAAATCCATCGGGTCAAGTTTATGGAAAGAAGATGCAAGTTGTTTGGAATGGTTGAATCAGTGGGAACCAAATTCAGTTGTTTATGTGAACTTTGGAAGTATTACAGTTATGACAGCACAACAATTAACTGAATTTGCTTGGGGACTTGCTAACAGTAAACACCCTTTCTTGTGGATAATCCGACCCGACATGGTATCCGGTGATTCGGCAAAAGTACCGGAAGAGTTCTTGGAAGAGACTAAAGGAAGAAGCATGATAGCTAGTTGGTGTCAACAAGAACAAGTCCTTGCCCACTCATCTATTGGAGGATTCTTAACGCATTCAGGATGGAATTCAACTCTGGAAAGTATTTCCGAGGGAATTCCAATGATATGTTGGCCATTTTTCGCAGAACAACAGACCAATTGTCGGTACGTATGCACCGAATGGGCAAATGGTTCTGAAATTGATGCAGATGTGAAGAAAGATGAAGTGGAGAGGTTGGTTAGAGAATTGATGGATAAAGACAAGGGGAAGGAAATGAGAAAGAAAGCTTTAGATTGGAAAGAAAAGGCTCAATCAGCTGTTAAACCAGGTGGATCTTCTTACATGAATATCGAAAGACTAATCAATCATGTGTTACTTGGAAACAGTAATGCAGTTGCAGAAACAAATGCCAATTAGTACAATCTGCTGTGTCCCATTTGACCAGTCTGTCTGAAAGTTAAAATTACTAGAGCTGTTGCGATTGTGGGCTAGATCCGGATTCAATTCCTGCGGCTGCGTATTTCCTTTCAAAACTATCATCTTTTGGGATAAAAGTCTTATGCAAAATGTTTACATCCAGAATAGCAATCATCTTGTCAAATGTGTGGCATCAGTTAATTTGTTATTTAGTTCTTGTTATGGAACCTTTCTTTGTCGCCCTGAATAATTTATTTGTACCCCCTGAATGATTTGTACAGAAGTATTTTAATTCTCCAAAGCATTAGTACTTGTAATTGGATATGTTTATTGGCAGTGGTTAGCCACACACCTACTTCATGATTTACCTACCATCTTGGGCTGGTGGAGCTGATACTGGACATACCATAAACCACCACTACTTGTGTTCAGGGTAATAAAGGCGGAGGCACATCGATTGGGAAATGTCACTCACCACTCACAGGCATAGACCACAAATCCAACGGAGAGATCATTAACATACAAATTTCACTGGAACAGTCAAACAAGACGCCAAACAAGAATAATCAAATTTATAGAAAATGACCCGAACAATGAATCTCAGCACATTACCATGCAAGTAGAATCTAGAAAGCAATAATAACTACTTTTTAACAGAAAATTACCTGAACAATGCCGATGATGCACTTTATGTAATGGCCCTACATATTTGTAGTGAATAGCTAATAAAGCAGTACTTGCCTGGGTATGGCCTACGGGGTAGATATAACTACCCAGGTTAGAGGGCCAAAGGCAAAGAGCCAAAGACCATATCAACTGGGTTTAATTTAAGTTTGACAGTCCCGGCAAAAACACAGTTTCAGCCAGGATATACAGCAAGTAACAAAAAGAGAACAACAACAATAGTCTTCATCTTTCTTTTCTGATGATTAAATGACCATTGCACAGACAAGTTTCAACCTATGGTGGTAGGTTCAATTCCCTACGACTTTACCATCTCTACTAGACAGGCACCGACAGTATTCGGCCAACACTTCAACAATGTTGGACAACGATTTTTGTGAATCAAACTTCATTCATACTCAAATCACAATTCACTACAATATACAAATTTAAGATATAGGAACAGAGAGATGTTGATTAGTTCACCGAGAATGAAAGACTCCTGAAGTACACAACAACAACAAAAAAAAAAAAAAGGCATGCTGACTGTTATCACTAGGTGCCTCTTTCAGTGAGACAGTAAAATCATAGGGAGTTGAATCGGCAATCTACACCCTAACTCATACATTACCACTAAAAGAAGTATGCTACTAGCATAAAAGTTCAAATGCACTTTTGGAACATGCTCATAACAGTCTCTAACAAAATCCAGGACAAGGAACCCCCTAAAAATACCTATCTGCTTAACATTTCAATACGTACAAATCAAGAAGAAAAAACTAAATTAGAAGTTCAAATATATATATAAATGGAGAACGAGCACAAAACCAAACAAGAGACTGAAATTCGTTAATTTGCAATTTATGGATGTGAAATGGTTACATCTCCGTTTCCAATTATTGTAATTTTTTCGAAACTTGTTCTTGTCTCTCTGTCACTCTAGTATCTGGTACTCAAGTAAGCAGTTTATTGTAATGGCAACAAATGCAAGCGAAGAAACGAGAGAAAGGCAGATGCTGACAAATTTAATTTTGAATAAAAGAACAAGTCAGGAACCTATCAACTAAGCATTGCATATACAAACCTACATTACCTATACCAACTTCAAAAAGCCAAAAAAAGAAAGAAAAAGAAAAGGCAAGTACCGTAACCGGTTATTCACAATTAGCGTTCATAGTTTCAGAAGCTCTGACTAGCCATTGCCAATTGCAAAGCAAGTGTATATCTGACCCTCTGTGCATTCTCATCGCCCTTCCCTCCAAAAACAGGGAACTCCTCTGGCTCCATATCATACTCACCCATGAATTCATTTGGCAATGGTTCGCTACAATTCAAGAGAAAATTATGCAGCAAACAAGCAGCAACAATAACATATGGATACGGCTCAATCGATTCCTCTTTCCACTTGGTCAAAAGAAGTCTCCATCTAGCTCGAACGCTTCTAAATGCTGTGTCGACTAATTTCATTCCTCGATTATGAACAGAATTATACACTTGAACTAAAGACGGAGAATTATTCTCACTATCAACACCATCACCATCCTTCAGATAAGGTGTTAAAAGCCATGGCAATAACGGGCAACAAGAATCACCTAATATATACTGCGGTATCGAATTACCATCATGAAATTCAAATGAAGGACCATTCAAAAAATCCTTAGATTCTTCTACCCTAGTATACAATTTCGAATGATTTAAAATCGCAGATGGATTCATATTATTAGGCCAACCAGATGAAACATCTAAAAATCTACCTTCTGAATCAACCAGACACTGTACTAAAATCGCCTCATCGCCGCCCAAACCCCCAGCTGATTCAAAGCCAAATCTACTAAACCCCAAAACACCGCAACAATTCGGCAATGAAATCCAACCAAACCCTACAATAATCCTACTCAAATCATTCGGAGAGAACTCAAAAAAATGTCCTAATCGATCATTAACAGCTCGAATTACCTCATAAAAACTCCGACACGCCACCGCAGAATCAATCCCAAATCTTATGCCAACAGATTTAAAAGACGAACCATGAGCTAATCGAAACAGCGCAGAAGCAAGCATATAATCAGGTGGAATCTTCGTATTCGAATAATTCTGCAACGACGGAGCTAAAGTCTGCAGCAATAGAATAAACGAAGTTTTCGTCATTCGAAAAGCTTCAATCCATCTCGAATCAGATTGATCCGACTCCGCAGACAAAAACCTCTGAAACCAACAATCCGATTGAAACACATCGTTGTTCGCTACCTCGGGCGACGGAGATGGAGATGCAGGAGGCGGTGATTTGAATTCATCAACCACCGGAGGAGAAATTGGGGATTTTACGGTTTTAGATTTGGATTTGTGTGATTTTAGGGTTTTAGGAATAGAACTAGGGTTTTCTTGTTGTTGTTTCTGGATAACAGAATTGAGCCGATTGATTGAAAGAGTAATTGAAGATAGTTTAGCTTCTAGGGTTAGGGTTTGAGAAGGATGAAGATGAAGATCGTTTTGAGATACAAATGAATTGACTACTGATGTTGATGAGATTACCAATGGGATCAATGGCTGTAGATGTTTATGATGATATTGAGGTCCTGGTATTGGTCCTCGCTTGCTGGTTCTTTGGTGGTTGGAGTTTGGAGTGGTGGTGGTGGTTTTGGATTTTCCGCCACCGTTTTCAATCGGAGTCATTGTGGTGGTGGTGGTGGTGGTGGTGGTGGAATTCTCTGCTTGATGTCTCCGAGAAAGTTTGAAAGATTCGTTTTATTAGTTTTTGGTGGTGGTGGGTCTGTGGTGACATCTGTGGGGGTGTATATCATTTCCAAAGATTTTGATAGAGGTGAACATATATTTTAGTGATTTATTGATCTACTCGAATATAACGTGGGTGATGGAAACTGGCTATTTGATTGGAGTATTTTGGCAGTTTACAGTTCTATTAGGAATCAATAATGATCATAAGTACCGAATGCAAAAGTGGTACTCACACAATTAGATCTCATGTACTTCTTTAAAATTTGTTAGAGGTATAAGATTCGTGAAAATGAGATTCTCTTCCTACGATCTAAACGTGCCATATTAGTATAGAATATTCCTAAATTATACATTCGATGCATAGTAATTAATACGTATAAATGTCAGTAGTAGGTGTATTCCTAAGCATCTCAGATATGAGTGAATATTTTCACGAGGCTTGGATTTATATTACCCCACGTAAAATCACTTTTCTGAGAATGGACATTCTAAACACGAAGATGAACTTGGAGCAGCTTATTATCTCGGTCAAGTGGACAATGTATAAGTCTATACACACAAAGTAGTTTGAGGGTTATTCCTTTAGCACTTAATCCATAATTGTAATGTTTTTATTGGACACAACTAACTATTTTTATCTCTTTCTTGATTCCATCTCTTTGATGAGTGATGATCTTAATACATTATGCCCTTTTCTTGTTGAAAAAAAAACACAGCAGGATGTGAACATTATTACCAGAAGAATTTAGTGAAACATGAATATTCAATGGGCTAAGGAATTAAATCTGGAGAAAATGGAGTTTGAGCTTGATTCAAAAATATGAGATTCTTAATATGTGCGTAATTAATAAATGATAGTATCAATTAATAATCGTAGGTAATAGGACTAATTAATAAACAATATCAAGCAATAATGATCATAAGTATTGAATGCAAAAGTGGTACTCACACTATTACACTATTAGATCTCATGGTACTTCTTTAAAATTTATTAAAGGAATAAGACTCGTGAGAATGAGATTCTCTTCCTACGATATAAACATGCCATACTAGTATAAAATTGGATCTGAGTTATAAATTCGATGCATAGTAATTAATACGTATAAATATCGGTGGTAGGTTTATTTCTAAACACTTAAGGTGTGAGTGAATATTTTCACGAGGCTTTTACTCCACGTTATACTGTTTTTCCGAGAATGGACATTCTAAACACGAAGAAGAACTTGGAGCAGTTTATTATCTTTGTCAAGTGTATATAATGTATATGTATGGACACACAAAGTAGTTTGAGGGTTATTCCCAAGATAGTTAATATCATGTATCGGTATCGTATAGGTCGGGTCTTGTACACCTGTACAAATGATAATATCTGATTTTATAGGCGATACATCATTAGGATTTTTTTAATATTTATTATTTATCAAATAAAAATATATATCGATATAACCATGATGGAAAATAATAATTGTAGTAAACATACTTCAACCTTACAAAATTAGAGGTGGTTGATTAGAGCCTTATACTATCAACAACGAAACCGAGCATTGAATGTTTGTTAGCCCATCGACATCACATTTACGGTAATTACATCCACCATAATCATATATGAAGCTAGCAAAATTAGTGGAGTTACTTTCTTGAACTAAAAGTTTAAGAAATCATAAGCAAAAGACAAAATGCATTAGTGATATATCAGTGTACAAGTTAAACCTATATTATCAGTGTACAAGTGAAACCGATATATCGTTCCGTACAGGACGATACACGCGTTTTTATCGTTTCTCCTTCGTATCGCTGATATTTTCAGTACCGTAAAGGTTTTTTTCCAATATCCTATAAAAACCTTTAATATCGGCTTGTACAACCGATATTGACTACCTTGGTTATTCCTTTAGCATTTTAATCTGTAATTAAAATGTCATTACTAGACCAACTAACTATTTTTGTTTTTCTCTTGATTCTATCTCTTTGATGAGTGATGATCTTCATACATTATGCCTTTTTCTTGTGAAAGAAAAAAAACACGAGGATGTGAACATTATTACCACAAGAATTTAGTGAAGCATGAATATTCAATGGGCTAAGGAATTAAATCTGGAGAAAATTGAGTTTGAGCTGGATTCAAAAATAGTTGTTGATGCAGTGAATAAAGTCTCTTTTAACATAGACCGGAGATTTCATAATTTAGTTTTAGACATAAAGTCTTTATTTAGTACTTTTACCTTTTGGTGTAACTATGTGCCAAAAGAGAAAAGTAAAGTTGCAGATATTCTGTAAAAATTTACTAGAATTGAAAGATTATGTGTTGTCTGGTTGTTAGATCCTCCCAGTAATATCATTGCTCAGTTTTAGGAAGATAAAAGCTTTGTAATCTCTTTTCAATAATCAATTCAATCTATCACTTTCAACAAATAAAAATAAAAATAAATGAATATGTGAATCCGGACCGGACCGGAAACCAAAATGCACCATATGTATATAAGATACTTTCTACAGCATACCCGAACATCAACATACAAAGGCCTTTGGTGATTTGTGTTGCCTTAAGGTTATATATTAAGAGAAGAAGATAAAACAAAATATTTTCGGTTGTTTCCCGTTGTTTTTGGCAAATTATACGAAAATAATTCGTGACTTTACTAAATAGGAATAGGACTAGTAAGTAAACAAAATCAATCAATAATGAAATTAATTTGGGAAAATAATCGCTTGGTCCTTTTTTAGGTGGTCCCATGTCTGTTTAGTCATTTGGGAAAACGCCTTTACTGTTTAGTCCATAATTATTTAAAAATATTAAATAGACCAAAGTACCCTTCTGTGTTAATTTCAACTTATATTTTGTAGTAGTTCATTTATCAAAATGAAGTCATGTTAATTCTACTTAATTTTTGAGAAAACCTATATGAAACCAGAGTTCATTCCAGAAATGAACTCATGATAACACTACACCAAATTCTCGGATTCGTAACGGCTTAGTGGCTGTTACAAAAATCCCCTTACAAATGGCCGTTACAAATTATTCGTAATAGGCACTATCCGTTACTAAGTTTTTTTAAATTCGTAACAAAGGGTAGCCGTTATGAATATTTTTATAGGCGTGCCAGTCGCACGCTTGGTCACACTTGGGTCGTAACACCTTCAGAAAGTGCGTGTGCCATTCACATGCGTGGCATTATGTTTCCACCCACGATGAGTTATACCAGAGGATATTTCCTCCCATACGTGTGCGATTCACATGCGTGCTTTTGAGTATACCTTAGCTTTTTTTTTTTTTTTTTTCCGTTCTCTTCTGCTCCTGCTCCTGCTTTTGTTCCTCTCCTCTCCTCTCAGGCGATGAAACTAGGGTTTTATCACTGAAATCGTATTAGCCAAGAAACCATCACAGAAATCTTTTCATTAGAATTCAATCATCTATATGTGTAAGTATGAATCTTTTCAATAGCCTTCAATCATCGATCTGTATGAGTTTTACGATTTTTAGGGTTTCATTTTTTTTTTTGCAGTCGATCTGTTTTTTAGGGCTTCATTTCATCATTTTTATTGGGGATTCATTTCAATCGATCTGTTTCATCTTAGTTTCTTTTTGTTAATCTTCTTTATATAAATCTAATTCGATTTTTTTTTCTAATTTTCTGTTAGGGTTTGAAGAATTACTTAAAGGTGGAGTCGCGATACGTACCCATCGATTTCCTCCACTTATACCATGGGGATAAGTTCTTGCAGAAGGACATCATGATGTTGTTGTCGGTGACGTTTCATTGAAGGAAGATGAAGATAACTCATTGACCCAAACCCAATTGGGTTTTTTACACCATACAAATCGAAAGAAAAAGGCTTCAATAAAGATCATGGATCGTCAAAATGGGTAAGTTCTTCAAACCCAAACATCATTTTTCACTTCATTTCACATCTATGTTTTTCTATTTTGGTTTAATCGCAACATTGAAATTTAGGGTTTTTGTAAAATTGATTACAGGGTTTTGAGAATTAAGGATTTTGTTAGTTTAAACGAGCATAATTAGGTGAGGTTATTTTAATTTTAGCTTGCCTCTGTTTTATTTTTCTGGGTTTTTAGTTGTCAATTGAAAATTTGGTTTTATTATGATTATAGGAGCTGTAACAGTTTCAGGGGGAGGTGCTTTTGTAGGGGCTTAAGTAGATTCTGAAGCAGAGGCTGAGAATGAAGACGAATTCGACAAATTAAATTCAGAAGTGAATGATTAAGATGATGAAAAGATGAGAGTGGTGGAGAGGTTTGTTTTTTGAAACTGTTAAGAGTAATGTTTCATTATTTCTTTGAAGTCATTTAAAATTATTAATATTTGTTCTAATTTAGGTTGTTTGATTTTGTATGAAGATGATGACTAGAAGGAAAAGAAACTTTAGTCAGTTTTCTAGATGTTCCTCTTAGTAATTGTGCAACTTAATTCTCAGTTTCTAAATCCAGATATATGTTGTTTTATATGATGCAGAATATTGGAGCAACAGGGTCTCGAAGAAGAAGAGGTACAAAGAGATAGAAAAGACTTATCAGAAGAAAGTAACATTTGTTGTGTAAATTCGTTATTCTGGCTGCAGTTGCTGAGTATATGAATTTCCAATGAACAAAGAATTGATGATTGGCTTGCTTTCAGCTTTAAGAGAGATGGAGGCATTCATATTTTGAAGGATAAACAAGTTCTTCAACATCTCACCGAGACTGTTGAGAAAGCAAAGATGGAACAAAATGACAATGGAGCTAAAAAAGTTGTTTTGATAAGTGGATCACCTGGCATTGGAAAGAGTACATCAGCAAAACTGGTTATCCAGATGCTTGGCTTCCAGGCATAAAGGTTCTGAATTCATGAGTTATCCTCCATTTTCAGGACGAAAACATTATCTTGTCCAGCGCTCGCATATGGAGTTCATTTCTAATGCTCCCACTTTTGACTTAGCAATTTTGTACCCTGTTTCTGTATTTCAGGTCAATGCTAGTAACAGCCGGGGAAAAGATGACTCGAAAAATTGATGGAAGCATGGCAAACTCTATAAAAGAACTTGTCAGCAATGAATCTTTGAGTGTTAAGATGGAACGGTTGGTCTTTTTCTGTAAATACCAATTCCCCTTGTGTGCTTACTTGGGGAAAAAAAAGAAGATTTAATCTTTAAAATTGATCTTGCAGGTCAAAACATCAAAAGACTGTGTTGATTATGGATGAAATTGATGGCATGTCCTCCGGAGATAGGGGTGGGGTGGCTGACCTTATTGCCAGCATCAAATTTCCAAAATCCCGATCATCTGTATTTGCACTGACCGTCATAGTCAGGAACTGAAAAGTATTCTCAACTACTGTTTACTTCTCAACTACAGGAAACCAACAAAACTACAGGTCTTAACCACCCTGGATAAATCTTGCCTAAATCATCTGTTAATTAATTTTCCTAAAAATTGCGACACAATTGCGGAACTTTTCTCTCTGCAATCCTTGATGAACGAATGAGCATTTTGATAGCTGGCATGATAGAATCTATTTTACGTTACCACTATAAAATTTAGATCAATGTGAATATGCTGACTGAGACATTATTTCAAATGAATGATAGATGGCAAAGAGGTTAATGCAAGTTGCAATTGCAGACGGCATCAAGGGTGACGAGGTACATATGTAACTAAACTTGCTTGTCGGAATATCTGCGTTTTCTGAAATTATATCCAACAGATCTCTCACAGCATTATGATTTCTTTGTATAATCTGTATTTACTTTTATCAAACTAAAAAATAATCATCAATTCTACTGACATATTTTTAGACTCTTCAAATTCGGTGTATTGAAACGAACATAATTTTTTTTTCCCACTACCCCTTTAAGATTTAATGTTGGCGCTCACTAGACTACTAGTAATGTATTTGATCTATGCTTTCTATACAACATGCTTTCTATCCAAAGCTTTGTTATTTATGGTTTCTCTGTGCAGTTTCAGGTCACTTATTGTTACCTACTTGATTCATCTAATGATACCTCATCAGTTTGCTTTACTACGAGTTCAGACTTTCCATGAGCGTTTTTTCTTCGGATTCTATGATGATCTTATTTGCTGCTGATCCTAACCACTCAACAAACAGATGGTCTTCAAGTTTATAATGAGGGTAACTATGTTTATAACCATTAATCCATGTTTACATTATTCCGATGCATTCGTGTTCTCTCAGTTACCCTTGGTAATTAGGTATCACCTGATTCTGATATCTATGGTCATTTTCATTTTAATTCAGAATAACACAAAGGCGCAGGGGACTATGTATGAGGATAAAAGGTTGATGAGAGAGTTAGAAACTCGAGGAGAAATCGAGCAGTAGAGTAAGGAAATAGAGAATGCAATGGCTTAATTGGGGAGGTTACTTATCTATGAAGCATCAAGGGATTGGTTGGTGAGTTTTATTTTTGTTGGTTGAGGATTTCTTTGGCTCATGCTTATGGAAATAATTTTCTGATTTGCAATTTCTCCCTAAGCTCATGTTTATCCTTGGTTTCTCATGTGTTATGTTAGAGATTGGTTGGTGAAATAGCTTAGTTCCTACTCTATGTAGACTAGAAGCATGTGATTTTGTTTGCATAGAGCTTCAGAGATGGAGATACTTCTCAAATTTGCTTGGACCTTGAAGAGGTAATTGTTTATCTGGTTTGTGGTGTTGATACTGCAAGATTTCTGTTATAATGTTTTTCCTTATTTGGTTTGGTCTCGAACCTTACTTGTTCTAATGTTGATAATGTTTTTCTTTTGGCAGTGATTACAGGGGCCATAAGTTGTTGGGAATAGCAAAATGAGTTGCAGCTGGGATTGCATAGAGATGAACATTGTAGGGAAGTGCATCACCAGCAGCAGCTCAACATCACCTGCTCCTTCTAGAGTGTATATGATGATATTACAGTTGAGATTGGTTGATGTGTAGAGTGTACGGATGCTTAAATTGAATGGGTTGCTTCTGAAATAAGCTGCAGAGATGATGTTTCTGCTAAGAAAGTGATATGTGTAAGTATATCAACTGCTTAATCTAGTTAGAGTGAGATTATGTTGGATTAGGATATTCTTAATCACTCACCGAACCTGTTTCTTACAATTATACTCAGTTCTGCTGAGAGAGCTTATGGACTTTGGTTTGTTGCAGGACCAAATATAGTGCTAACTTGTGAAACTTCATCTTACCTGGTTGCAGTTAACTAGTTAAGTATCTTTGCCTTTCCTAATTTCATATTCTATACTGCCAGAATATAGATGAATGACTAGGAGTGAAGCTCTTAAAACTCTTGACCTGCAAATTAACAAAGCAATATGAACATCTTGCTTAGCCAGGGGAAACATCTATCCAAATAACCATGTTAGTTCCAGTTTAGCTGGACATCTATTATTCAATCTCAAATGCTTGGCCAGGGAGTTTCATGTTCGCTGCTTCTTAAGGACTTGAACAATTAATCATTCATGTCTTAACTCTACTAGAACTGAAGCTTTCTGTTTTGGACAACCTTGGCATTGTCTGAGAAGTGGTGCTGACACATACATGTTAATGTTGATATGCAGGGCTCCTAAAAAAGAGAAATATGCTTCCAGGAGAGGGATTCTCCCTATGCTTCAAGACGAAGAGGATGAAAGGTGAAATCTACACTGTTGCAATTGTCTATCTCTGACTTACTTGAGGCTACCTACAGCAGTTAGAGTGTACGAGTGCTATTTACTTGTCATAATAATGTTGCCTGTTGTATTTTGCAGGATTGCCTACAGCGACTTTTCTGATGCTCAAGCTTTCAACAAAGCAAGCCTGCAAAGGATATAATGAACTAGCTGTTGTTATTTGAATGATGCTTTATTTCATCAGAAAGAGTGGAGAACAAAGGAGCTCCAAGATTTGTAAGTTCCATGTATTCAAGTTTGTATTTGTTCCGTTAGAAATTTGGAACCTTCCATGTATTCCTTGAGAAATTTGATACTTAACAAAAACAAAAAAAGTTTAGTACTTGGAGAAATTTCAGTTTTTTTGTTGTATGAACCTGAGATGAATTGAATGAATGTTATTTTGCTTAGATTGAAGAAATTGTTGTTGTTATGAATGTATTGAAAGGTATATGAAGGGTATTGAATTTAGAATTCCGTCTTATTTCCTGCAAAAAAATTACTGCGGGTCAACCTTGACCAATTTTGACCAGGTCAAGGTTGACTGGCAATAATTTTTTTAAGTTACAAAAAAGTTCGTATAGGCTTAAACGGTTACAATCTGCCACGTAGTAACGGCTTAAACTGTTACAATATAACATGTAGTAACGGCTCGCCAGCGTTACAGTTCTTTTACAAATAAATTTCGTGACGGCCCTTAGCTGTTACCACGTGGCAAATTCGTAACGGTTCACCTGTTACGAGGGACGTTACAATCCAAATTCCTAACGGCCAAAGAGCCGTTACGAAAAAATGTAACGCCCCGTTTTACAACAGGAAGAAGCCGTTCAACCCAATTTCGTAACGGTTCAGGTCTGTTACGGATCCCAGAATTTGGTGTAGTGTAAAAACCTATATAAACCAGAGTTCATTTCTGGAATGAACTCCTGGTAAAAACATATAAACCAGAGTTCATTCCAGAAATGAACTCCTGATAAAAAACTATATTAAACAGAGTTCATTCCAGAAATGAACTCCTGATAAAAACAAAGTTCATTTGTAAAAATGAACAGCATCGTCATCATCATCTTCTTCGACGTCTTCAACAGCAGCAGCAACATCGTATTCATCGTCTTCATCATATTTATCGTTTTCATCATCTTTAACAACAGCAACAAAACAAAAAAGAAACAAAAGAAACGCAAAAAAGTTCATCGCCTTCATCATCTTCATCGACTTCAACATCATCACCGCAACATCAATACCAGTAAAGAAGGATAACCCTAAAAAACTCCATCGTTCATCATCTTCTTCAGCAACAAATTTTATAAAAAAGTGTGTAAATCAATCACTGTCTTCAACAGCAACAGATCTCGAAGTCTTCATCATCTTCGACATCTTCACATTAGCAGATCAAATCTTTCAATCAAGATTCATTGTCAGCAACAACAAAAAAACAACAGCAAAAAGAAAAAGAAAAAAAAATGGAGAGAAGAGAAACTAGATCTGAAATAAAGAGGAGAGAGAAAGTAAAACTGAGAATGAGATATTTTCTACTAAATTTTTGTATATATGTGGTCATCCTAGGTCCAAACCATTATTTTCTAGGACCAAACAATAATATAAGGGTATTTCTGCCACAAAAAGATGATAATTAGATCATCCATGATGTCATCCTAGGACCAAACCATTATTTCTAGGACCAAACTATAATATATTTTTCCAAAAGGACTAAACAAATACATGACTGAGTCAACTGGACTAGACTCATCCTAATATATTATTTTTAGGACTAAATGGTATTTCCTACATTTAAGTATGGGTAGGACTTACTAACATATCAAATGCGAAAACGATACTCACACCTTTAGCTGATGGTACTTCAATTCGTTAAAATTTTTGGAGAAATATTATTCATGTAGTTGCAGGAAACCCTACACTACACCCCTCATATGATTTCATTATTACTCAACTCATTTTTAGATGACACTCTTAATTTTATTGATCAATCTTTGAATGTTCTTACAAGAAAAGATAAAGGAATCAAAAATGACCTCTACTCTAGACTTTCTTTCTCCTATTTACTTGTTTCTTACTCAAAAAAGATCTCTCTCTTTTCTTTACAACTGAACAACTGTTTATAGGGAAATACATAGTGGATGACAGCTAATCTGTCCTTTATTTTCGGAAATGACTTGCGATATTCTCGCAACCTTACAAATCTTAATCTCGCAAACTCTCTAATTTTCGCAAGACCATCACATCTTTCTCATGATTTTAGCTGACGTCGTTTTTTATATCATTTCTGAAATTGTTCTGCGACGCTGTTGTGTTGTGTTGTGTTGTGTTGTTGATAATTTCGCTAAGACATCATTGTTGCGAGATTCTGATTCTGCATCTTGCCTCTTCTCATATCTTTTATATGAAGTAGAGAATGATGTTAGAAATGCCGCAACTGTTCATCTCTTCATATTCTGCATTTATCACACGTATTCTTTCTTCCATCTGTTTCTTGACACGTCTTCTGTAACCGCTGCTTTTCAACCGCTCACGTCTTTTCGTCTTAATGATGTTTATTTCTTCGAGTAAAAAAAATCTCCTTTATATAATCTTCTTACTCTTCTTTCCACTTTCTTTTTACTTTCTCTTCTCTTTTTATTCTCTCATCTCTGCAACTCTGTTATTCTTCTGCAAGTTCTGCTACTGTAATTTCCCCCCCTTAAATCTTCTTACTTTCTATTCATTCCCATACTCTATATTCAAATATGGCTCCAAGTGGTCATAGACATGAGAAGAATTTAAAACATGTCCAAAAAGATCTTGCTGATAAAGGTTTCATACTCTCTACCATTCCTGGTGAAAATGCCAAGTCAATTCTTTATGTCAAACTTTTCTCTGATCAGTACTGTGATGATCAATCAATCATAATTTCGCTAGGTCAGATTCTCGCAGGTCTCCCTATTCCTCTTTATGACCCAGATCTTCCTTTATTCTATGAAATTCTCGCTCACTCGGGATTTTCGCGAGCTATCTTCCAACTGAGTGGGGACTGCATCCGTCTGATGCTAGAGTTCGCTAACCGTGATGCTGGTAAGGGATCTATGTACTCCAAAGAACTTAGGGATCCTAAATTCGTAGACCTAGAGATAATTGCTGAGAAATACAAAGTAGCGAGTTTCTTTGAGAACTATGAACTTATCTCCATGAAGAAAGAGAATACTCCTTGGGGTATTCGCTTAAAAAGGAAAGATAACATTGATGAATCTAAAATTCTCATCCAAGATATTGGCTGGAATTCTGGTAAAAACACAAATCCTCGCCAATCCAAAGATGATAAATGGTGTGTTTTTCCTTTAATGCTAAAATGACCTTACATTGCTGGGTCAAATGTTCTTCCTGCGAATCTCGCTGCTTATCAACCATGGGTTTTCTCTTGGCCCGAGAAGGAGAAAGAGGTATGTTTCTTCCCGTTTATCTCACTTTATATTTCTGTATTTGTCTTTATTATTTTGTTCGCTAACTCTTGCGACATTCTGCAGATCCAAAAACTGAAAGATAGTTATAAAATGATTGGGAAAGCTAGTACTCTGTTAGCTCTTCGCTCATACACAGATGAGGTAATAAATTTTCTCTTATGATTTTAAACAGTATACTGTTGCTTCCATTTCTTATTTCTATCTGTGTGTGAAGATTATTGCTGAAATAGAAGAGCCTGCTGATGTTGCGAAGACTGGTGATAAAGGTAAAGGTGCTCTTCGCAGAGAAAAATCAACTGCTCCTCCTTCAAAGAAAAGGAAAGTCGTTCTTCTTCTCCTTCAAATATTCCTCCTCATGAAAATTCCGAAAGTGACAAGGATGATGAGGACAATGATGATCTTGCCGCAAGTGAATTTCCACCTGAATCTTCTATGGCTAAGCTCTCTGGCCTCTTTTCTGATTCTCTGCAAGGAATGGGAGATAGCCAATTCGCTAACACCTGCAAGGCTCTCGCTACAATTTGCGATGTCCCTTTGTGGATGGTGATAGTTCTCTTCGTGGAGTTTCTAGATCAGTGACTCCCGACTTCTTGCATTCCCTCAATAGTCTGGTATATTTTTCCTTTTATTCTTCATTGTCATAACTCAAAATTTTTTCTATATTAATATTTTTTATATTTTCTCGCAGGCTGGAAAAGCTTCTTTCGTGTTGCCTCATCTAGAGAGGAGACGCGAAAATCTTGAAAAAAGAATCTTCAATTTTTCGCACAAAAATGAAGAATTGGAAGCTGAAGTTAAGGTCTTCGCGAGAAAAATAGACAACTAGAAATTGATTCTTCTTCGTATAAGAACAAAATCTCTAGTCTTCAGCAAGCTAATAATCAGCTTTACGGTATGTTACTTTTCTCTTTTCCCTTCATTCATTCATCCTGTTGTTTTATCTTATTTAAATGATCCTTTTTGCAGACATTTATGGTCTTTCTGATGAAGCTACCCTTCTTCGTTCATTTCCTAATGCCTTGGATAATGATACCCTTCTTGAGCGTCTTAATAATTCCTTAAATAGTTTCTCAAATGATAGAATTTCATCTCTTTCTCTAAATGAGCTTAGATCTAAATTTCGCCTCTTAGAAATTGACCATAGATCTAGTTTAGGCTTAGCCAACCGATTTAAGCGTCTCTTCTTGATTCTAAAGAGAAAACCAATGAGTTAAGAACCAAAATTAGCGGTCTCATAGATGATAAGGATCGCATCTCTGATCAAGGTGCTAAGGCTTTGGCGAAATTCCAAGAGACTCTTCTTGAAGTTCAACTTGAACGAGATGAAGCTAGCCGCAAGAACATCGAACTCTGCGAAAGGGAAAATCAAATTCGTTCTCGTCTTCTTATAAGTAATGAGGATGAATTTGTTTGGGCTGCGAAAATCTTAGATGATGCCAGAAAAGATTTAGGTGTAAATGTTAGTCTCCAAGTTGAGCATACAGCCTTGATTAGAGATATGATTTCTGACAGAGAAGGTTACTAACTGCTCTTCTTTACTAATCTTTTGCTTCTTATGAATTTTCATCAAGTTAATAATTGATTGTCTTTTGCTCGCAGATTCTGAAAGTAGATATCGTGAAAAGATTGAGGAACTCGAAGCTGAAAAGGAGGAACTCGCAAAGAATCTTTCTTCTCGCAACGACAAGTATTCTAGATTAAAGAATCAAATCAAGATCACTGTTGCGAATTTTAAGAATGATGCTATGCATTTTCGCAATCAAACTATCCAAATGGTTTGTGACGATCATAATATCCCACATTCTGATTATCCTTGTCTCTTGGAAGAATCCCACAGAATACTCCCAGTCTGATTATTCTGATAGCGAAGCTGATGATGAAGAATCTGATGGTGATGAAGGTTCTGATGGTGATGAAGATTCTGACGCAGACGAAGAAGGGAACAAGTCTGATGAAGATAATGAAGGATCAACTAGAAGTAGTCTTTGTTTCTTTTTTGATTCTCTGTAATACTTGTACATTTATTCCTTCTTTCTGTATATTTGTGTTTCTTTCATTTTGACCTGCATTCATTAAAACAATTCTTCCTTGCAATACAGTTAATCAATATAATCATTAATTTTTGAATCTTTAGTAAATCTATCATATGGAGACAAATAACATTTTCTAATTTCATTCATTCCCATACTTGCCTCTGTTATTTGTATCCAAATGAGAGATTTTATAAATTTTTCTTATTTTATGCCTCAATTTCGCAGTTAATTATGTATAATTTCGCATCTTATGCGAAGTGAATTTTGATTCTTTTCAAAATCTCATTCCTGTGTGGTCTTATTTTGCCTTCCTAATTAAAGGTCTTATTATGCCACCTCTTGTCATTGCGACAAAATCGCAGGACGTCCTTGCACTTTCATGCAAAAACCCATTGATCTTGCCTTAACTTTTTCTTTTGTATTGTGGCCTCTTCAGGAATGTTGCGACAATATGACAGGCCTAAATATTCTTGCGAAAATAAAGCCCCATGACATTGCCGTTGCGACGAAATCGCAGGACGTCTTCGCACTTTCATGCGAAAACCCATTGATCTCGTCTTATCTTTTTCTTTTATTATTGCCTCTTCAGGATTGTTGCACAAATATGACAAGCCTTAATACCCTTGCGAATAAAAAGCCTCATGACATTTGCGTCTTAAGACACTTATCAGCTCCCTAATGGAGGGTGCCGCCCTTATCTCCCCCCTGGTTGCCCCTTCAAGGAGGCGTACTTCTACCATACAAGGTTAGCTCCTCCCATCCAGTCTTAACAACAACCAGTTGTTTTCGCAGCCTCTTATCCCTTTTACCTATAGGGCTTATGGTTACGAGACTGCACCCTAAGTGGGGTTTTCTTCAGGCCGAGTGCAGTATAAGCCAAGACTTGTCAAGAATGGCAAAGTACGCTTCAAACGTCCCTGGCACTCTTGACTCAACCGTGTACCTCGGCGCCTTGATCAGATCTGCACTCCTTGGGAGAGTCCTTATTACCTTAGTCGCCCAACCTAAGTCATATGCTTAAGCTGAGAATCCAAGGTGCCTCTCCCGGATGGGCTTTATTGACCCCAAATCTCCATGACTCAGGTTCCGGTGGCGGTGTAGCCTTTCCCTGAGCCATGCAACAGGTACCCCCTTATATGACGTACTTTAGGTCTTACATTTGCCTCTTGCGAAATTGTATTCGCGAACTAGGGTGTACGCCATAAAGGTTTTCCCCTTTCTCTTTTGTCATTTTTCTCTGATTGTCTTCTGTAAAATTCATTATCTCTACGAGAGTCTCGCACATCATCATATTATATTTGGATTTCACAATCTCAATTTTGTCATTCAATAAAATGTATTCTTGAGAATTTTACTTATTGCAAGAGTGTCGCAACAACTTAATCATTCATATATTTCCTGTTTTTATTACCTTTGCCATCCTCTGCTTCTTTATTACTTTCTACTACTGCTTCTTTGGTAGTGGTATGTTCATCATTTTTATTCTGAGCTAGCATTAGTTTCACAACACCTCTTCTTCTTTTGTTTCGATTGCATCCACCATCAACCTGTCACTTCTCTGTGTATCTTTGATTTTGTGTCGCCAGTTTTCCTTCTTGTTTACTCTTCCTTCGCAAGATTCTATCTCAGTTTCGTAACACCTCTTTCCTTCAACCCAATCTCCCTTTATGATTCCTATACCACTGGGGTGAGGGAATTTGATGCACTGGTGGAAAGTTAAAGCTACACCTAGAATCCCATGTAGCCAAGGTCGACCAATTAACGCATTGTAGGGTGATTCTACATCAACGACACAGAATAAGATTTCGGAAGATATTCCCTTCAATGGAATTCGCATAGTAACCTTCCCTTTAAGCTTGTTAGCAGTACCATTAAAATTAACCATATATCTTATATGTTGATGGTATAAGATCATCATCTCTTCCACCCATGGTTTTATAAGTATGATAAAATAAGATGTTCACAGAGCTACCAGTATCGATTAGAATTCTATTAATTGCCCATGAATCTTCAGCTTCATCATCCTCATCTTCTTTCGGTTTTGGATTAATTTCTAATTTTACTACCAATGGATTGTCATGCACCTCTTCTCCTTCGGGAATTTCTTCTGCGGTAAAAAAAATGATTTGTTTCTTCCATTCCTCTAGTGGCGAGATTTTCGCAATATTCATAATTTCTCATCCATCGTTATCTCTTGCGAACACTCTACTCAAAACATTGTCATGAAAATCTTCAATAGTCTTATATGAATGTACGATAGAGTGACATAATAGATTTTTTGCATTTGCACCAACTTCTATGAAGAATGTTTCCTTCTTTTTCATCGCGTTCACTTTGTGATGCTCTGGTGGTGGTGGCAGTGGTTGAGATTGTGGGTGCCCTACCAAAATGTGGTTTAGTTTTCCTTGATCTATCATTCTCAAAATAATTCTTTTTACATTTCTGCAATCATT
This sequence comes from Papaver somniferum, assembly GCF_003573695.1. Classification (NCBI taxonomy): domain Eukaryota; kingdom Viridiplantae; phylum Streptophyta; class Magnoliopsida; order Ranunculales; family Papaveraceae; genus Papaver; species Papaver somniferum. Next base: position 4,140,032 of record NW_020624377.1, on the reverse strand, counting down.
TGTTGTATGTCCATGAAAATGATGATAAGAACAAAACTCATGGCTTATGTGGTTTGGAGGTGGTTCCATTCCCATGATCCATGATGTTGGTATATTCTCCATCAAAATTATAGCTTCCCATATTTTCTCCACACTTGCATATAGAGGTGGAATCTTGATTTCTTCCCATACTACCTTGTGACATCCTTGTCCTCTATTATAGTTTTGTCTGTGACCTCCATAAGTTTATTGTGGTTGATCGAGTCTTTGAATCTTGTTATTTCCACCACGATTGTAGAAATTTCTTTCTCTTTCATATTCCTCTTGATCTCGGCTTCCCATAGCCACTAGTTTCTGTTGACTGTTACCCGTCACCTTCTCTTGTTGTACTTGCGAAGTATTCGCTACTGTATTTATTAGCTTGGGTAATAAGCTTGCATTCGCTGTTTGTGAGTTGGTGTTCGCAACTGAATATGATTCCATTTCATTTTGCCTTTCCTCTAGAGAAATATATTCTTCTTGAAGTTCTCGCAATTCAGTCATTGTGATCGTATTCTTGACTCTGAAAATTTGGACATACAATAGGTTTGTTGCAAACATAGCATTGATAAATGATAACATAAGATATCTTTCATCTACACGGCCAGCCATTTCGCTACACATAGTTCTCCATCTTTTAGTCAGGTGTTTCAAACTTTCGCCAATCCTCTGTTTTAATCCAAACACATCTTCTATACCAGGTCCCGAAGAATTATTACTTATATATGCCCCTAGGAATGTAGTCTGCAAATGATTGAAGGATGTTATTGTATTCTTTGGAAGACCTTCAAACCATTTTAACGCCTCTCATGTTAAGCTGGATGCGAAATATTTGCACAATACAGCATCATGATTTTCCCATTGCAACATGCACCTCACATAGGCTTTAATGTGTTGAATTGCACAAGTTGTTCCATCAAAAATGCTGGTTAATGTGGGAAAATTGCATTTCTGTGGTATTCCTCCTAATTGTACTTCCCTTGTAAATGGAGTTTTCGCAGCTTCTTCTATTGCTTCATCCAATCGTCTTCTGCCTACTTCTCCTCTATTATTTAACATTCCTCTCATTTCTTCTAACTCTTTCAAGATTTGTTTATTTACACCTGAATTTTGGTCCATTGGTCTTTTTAATTTCGCTTCTCCTCTTCTGCGTTCATGTCTTTCTTCTCTCGCGAAATTTTGCATTTCTTCTTCATTATTCTCATCTCGTCTTCTTCAGCGAGTTTCTTCTTCATCTCTATCTTGAATTCGCAAATGATTATGTCTCTCATTTTCCCCTTCATGATTTTGTTCATTTCTTATCAATTCCATTCGCTGTCTTTCAACCATCCTCTGTAATCTATCATACTCTTCATTGAGATTACCGTTATTCCGGTTTTGTATACGTCTTCTTTCTTGATCGTCGTGATTGTTCTGGCGAATTGTCTCCTGAAGCTCATGTTCTTTCATTTTCGCTCTCAATCTTTCACGTTCGCAGATTAAACGTGCTTGTTCAGCATAATGTCTTTCAATTTCTTCTTCAATCGTTTGTTGATTTCTTTGAGTTTCTCTTTCATGTAAAATTCTTCTTCCTTCCTCTCGATTTCCTTCGCCATCTTGGTCATTTTGTCCCTGACGTTGTCCATTCTCTTGATTTCTACCATTTTGCCCATCATCAAAAGTTTCATTTTGTGGAACGTAACGATCATCAGCTCTTTCTCTATTTTCGCGATATTCTTCATTAGGATTTGATATTTCTTCTTTAATATTGTTTCCAGCATTGATTGTGGGTGAGTTTCGCCTCATTTCTCTTCTAGTCGATCTTGAATATGATTTTGTAATACTTCTCGATCTTCTATTCTGTAGTCTTATATTCTCCATCCTTAATTCGTGATTTTTCCTTGTTAGATTTGCACGTTCTTCATGTATTCTTCGTCTCAATGTTTCTAACGCTCCAATTTCCTCATCTCCATGAATTATTCCTTCATCTGCTTCTTGATTTTTCTCTACCTGTCTATGGTTTCTGTTTTGTTGCTCTTCTTCTACTTCTTCTGCCGAATTTGATTGCCAAGTGTGTATACTCACCCTATCATAATCTGTATTCCTTCCTTGTACTAGTGTTTGTTGAATTGGTGGTTGAATTTGATTTTCTCTATTACTTCTCATTCTAGTAGATTTTCCCATTATCTTACTTGTTTCTAGCGCCATTATGTAGTTGCAGGAAATCCTACACTACACCCCTCATATGATTTCATTATTACTCAACTCATTTTTAGATTTACACTCTTAATTTTATTGATCAATCTTTGAATGTTCTTACAAGAAAAGATAAAGGAATCAAGAATGACCTCTACTCTAGACTTTCTCTCTCCTATTTACTTGTTTCTTACTCAAAAAAGATCTCTCTCTCTTTTTTACAACTAAACAACTATTTATAGGGAAAATACATATTGGATGACAGCTAACCTGTTCTTTATTTTCGGAAATGACTTGCGATATTCCCGCAACCTTACAAATCTTAATCTCGCAAACTCTCTAATTTTCGCAGGACCATCACATCTTTCTCATGATTTTAGCTGACGTCGTTTATTATATCATTTCTGAAATTGTTCTGCGAGGCTGTTGTGTTGCATTGTGTTGTTGATAATTTCGCTAAGACATCATTGTTGCGAGATTCTGATCCTACAATTCCCGAGAATAAGATTCTCTTCCAACTAACCAAACACCCCTTAGGAGTGTATAAAATTGGAATTCGAGTTCTAAATTGGAAGGTATAAGAGTTAACACATGCAAATATGTACCAAAGTAGCGTATCCTAAACACTTAGGTTGTGAGAGAGGACATTTTCACATAGCTCCGATTTATTTCACTCCACCTTAAATTGTTTTTCTGAGAACGGAGGTTCTAAATATTAAGACGTCAATATTACGAGAAGAATTTAGGAAAGCATACATATGTGAATCCGGACCGGAAACCAAAATGCACCCACATCTGGATCCTTACTAGCTACTACAATATATCCGAGCAGCAACATATTATGACCTTTGGCGTTTTGTGGTGCTTATGCTTATATAGTAGAAGAAACAAGACTTAACAAAATAATTTCAGTAGTATTTGGCATAAATATCATAGAAATCAAGAGCTTGAAAGTTATTTAAGTTTTCCACATCCAACATAATCCGGCACCGGAATGTTACCAAGTCACCGGATGGATGACGCCTCTCTGGTCGTTGCGCACCAAAATAACATTATCAAACCTCTAAATGCACTTCTTCCTTCCCCTGGCTTGAAGTAGAAAAGGCAGGACCATGAGCCATTGTACCAAAAGCTCTAACATGATCTTTGAGTGATCTTTTATGCTTAAAATCAGAACCACAAATACACAACCAAAGTTTCCCACAATTCTTTTCATGGGTTCTCCAATCTCCTTTGACAGCCAAAAACTTGCCACATTTCCTACACATGAACGGCTTGACTCCATGTTTCCTTTTGTAATGAGTTTGAAGTGTTCTGAAATCTTTCAGTGGTTTAGCTCTTGGATGATTTATATTGTTCTTACATCCTTCCGTACAACAATAACAAGGTAAGTTTAACATTGCTCTTGGCTGTCCTCCTTTTAAAGAATCCGGTCCCTTTCGGTACTGAGATCCATGCCCCCACATGTGCATCTTCACAACAACAAGAAAAATAATATCAAGTTTGTAAAATAAATACAAAAAACTCGAAAGAATCAGAGAACCACTTGAACAATTTGGATTTAAAAGCTCGATGAGCTAGACGCGGTGGATAATAGTATAACATCGTACGTAACGAGTAGTTACCTGTAAATTGTTGTATCTGTTGAAAGATTTCTTACAAATATGACAAGAGAAATGAGTGAAACCAATAAGTATTTGAGCAGCAGTGGGTATCCAATATTGTGTATCCGTCGCAACTATTTCTTTCTCTCGTTTTCCTTTCAACTTGGTTGAGATTACATCGCTTGAGGAGCAATTTGGAAGACCAATACGAAGTGTAACATCATCATGCTCATCATTTTGGTTGTATATCGACTGAAAACCAAGCTTCTGTTCTGATTCTTGTTCCGTTGTGGATAGCGGTTTACGAAGCAAACAATTCAGTAGTGGTAGAGGTTCAAGAGGATCAGAGTTTACACTAGTTTCTAACGGTGTTAAGAAGTTGGGTTCTGCATCACTCTGTGATTTAGTAATAGCTTCTAAGGGTATTGAATTACTTGAAGCTGAGGATGATGAGGATTCCATCATGCACGCAACAATAATATAGAAGACTACTCTAACATCTAGCTATAGAGATAGATTACTATGAAAGATAGAATACAAAGTTTTTTGCATGTTTCTTGTACTTGAATTTTAGGGCATTTTATAGCTAAGTTTTGGCCACATTCTAGTGTTGTGGTGAACTAAACTTGGTAAAACTACAAAATGGGTTGGTTGGGAGTTATGAGTTATGATGTTATTGGAGAAGGAAATTATTCATCCAAGTGTGCTGGTAAAAACAGGTCGACACTGTCCCTGAAAAATATTACGCTCTTACCGGAGCCCAACCGGTGAAAGGTTCGGATCTTCGGATCTCGCCGCTGCTGGAAGAATAACACAAGCAGCAAACCCATTATAAGCAAACAAGCCAGGTTTAAAGTTGCAATTCCATCATTTGTCAACCCTGAAATTTACCATAACTACTAGTTGACCACGGCCAAGTGAAATTAGATCACAAGAAAAAGTGATTACTTTTTACCTGGTGTCAAGGTAGGTAACCAGAGAGCGAGTCATTTATTGAGTTGAGTAAAAAATATTTATCAACTAGATTAAGACAGTTACTTGAGAATGTGTTGGTTGAAGGAAAACAACCTTTGTTAATCATCTCATTATATTCTCCTGCTAATTCAAAATTTCTGCTTTTGGGAAGTGTAGACTAGTAGTTTAATGCCTCATGGCCCATACTATCTCTACTTGGAAAGAAAAACTAGCCAGTTGGTTTCTGAAACCATGGGAATGGTAATTGTATACATCTCGTCTGGTACACAGTCTCAAGTTCTCAAGAATCAACCTTCACTGTAAGAGATGTCAATCCCATATAAGTGAGAGTAATGAATGCTTGATTGATTTCTGACTTGAATAAGGCTCAGAATTTTGGGACCAGTCATTTAAACATCCAGAGCTTGTTACAGTTAATGCAATTGCCAACAAAATGAATAAGAATGTATGCTGGGCAGTACTATTCAATCTTTTAGAATAGATAAAAATTTAACTGTTTAATTGTTAGAGAGTCCGCCTCAATCATGTACCAGAAGATATGTTATTCACCAGACAACTTGATACTAACTGAAAATTCACAAGTCAGGCAGGTATAAAGAAAAAAATCAAGAAACTTGCAATTCTATCAAGTGAAATGCCCAACACTAATCCACTTATTTTTATTCCCATGAATATAGTTATGGGCTGAAAATTCCCAAAACAATGCCTAATACTATAAAAGCTAAAAACCTACAAGAGTTCGAAATAAACACGTATATCTAGCTAACAGAAGAAAGAATAAGAAATTTATATAGCCGCATAACTACCTTTTAGCATTTGGGGTTTTGGCTTTGTTAAGTTCAGCAAGCTCTTCGAGGAGCTTCTTTTCTTCGCTGCTCAATGTCTTTGGTATTTCAACTAGTACACGGACTAACTGATCACCCCTCAGGTTGTTTTTGCTTAGAAAAGGAACACCTTTCTTGGCCATCACTAGTGTCGTGCCTGGTTGAGTTCCGGCAGGGATCTTCAAGTCAACCGAGCCATCCACTGTTGGAACCTTAACTGTTGTTCCTAAAATAGCATCAAGATATGACACCTTACAAGTACAGAGGATGTTGGTACCCTCCCGTTTGAGTACTGGGTCTGGGATAACTTTAACGTTAACATAAAGATTTCCAGGAGCCCCACCTCTCCACCCAGCATTACCTTCTGATCGGACCCTTAAGCGGCTTCCTGAATCCACACCCGCAGGTACTTTAAGACTCAAACGCTTTGACTTCCTAACTCTCCCATCTCCACTACACGTAGTGCAAGGGTCTGAAGATTCTCCTGAACCTCTACAAGTGGAACATGTTGTTACTTGCTGGACAACACCTAGTGGAGACCTAGCCGACGATATAACCTGCCCCTTGCCCCCGCATGTATTGCATTTAGTTGGCTGAGTCCCAGGTTTGGCACCTGAACCATTACAGGTATTACATGTCTCCAAACGGGTTATTTCAATTTCTTTTTCTATGCCAAAAACTGCTTCCTTGAAATTTAACAACAGAATGTAATCTTCGTCACTGCCATCAACTGGTCCAGTTCTGGGACGAGTAGGACCATTTATGTTGAATAATGTATTAATAAGATCAAATGGGTCGCGGAAATCCTGGTGAAACAGAAAAAATTTCCTAAGAGAGATACAGTGCTAACAATATTCAAACACTGAAATCTATCCTAAGTTCAAAATTGAACATCAAGCCTTCAAGAGATAAAACTGATGATAAATCTCTTGATCATTGCCGTGATTCCGAGAAATAACTCACCTGTGGTTCCACGTCATAAAATGATCGTTTTTCATCGTCCGATAAGACCTATAGGAAATTATGTGTTATTAAACTAAGTAGTCATAGGCCATGACTGGTTCAACCACAACTACTCATCAAGCAAAATAATCTTGAAAACAGTTACCTCATACGCATTGCTTATCTCCTTGAATTTTTTCTCAGCCCCAGGTTCTCTGCAAATAAAATAAAACGAAATTCACTATGGCACACTCAAGAATGTAGCTTTTTTAACTATAAAGAGCTAGAAAATCGAGAAGATGTTACATTTAGTATTTCACTTAGCAGTAGCAGAGGAAAATTCAAAGCTACAGTATTGACATATGAGTTATCCACATGCGTCAGGCTGGCAGAGAAATGGGGAATGAAAAGAACGAAATGAGAAGTAAAGATTATATGCCTAAAATCATCAGTTTCAAAGTACCATCCTACAGCTTCCAATATTCCACAAGTAGGAAAATACTATTGAGGCGGTCGATGGGAAAAACAAACTCAAGATACTATAACCAAACAAAGTCTAGCGGAAGAACAACAGTGTAAAGCAGATTATTAATCAAATAAATGGAGTAAGCAGAAATCATAAGAAAAGATATAGTACAAATCGTACTTACTTATTGACATCTGGATGATACTTCCTAGCAAGTTTACGATAAGCTGTCAGACATAGCGCAAATTATCAATATGGATCTTTTTATTAGTAATTATTAATATAGATATAGTACTATTGACAACAAAGAAATAACTGTTATAAATACAACTCTCTGAAGGAGGTTTAATGGCAAGGACAATAGGCTTTTACTCAGTGGCAATGTTCTCAGGGACAAACTACACAGTATTCAAGTTTTCGTTTATACCGAAGTTTAAACATCAAATGATATGTGAGCATTGAAGGGAACTTCTAAGGAACAAAATGATAGGTACGTTATGGATTAATGATCAATGCAGCCATGACCTTGGGATCTAAACCACACTCTCTGGACCAGTGACTGCAGTCAACTTTTATATCTCCCAATTGTGATACTTGCTAGACAGCTAACTCAAATTAACGAAGATTTCCAGCCTATAGATCGACGAAGCGAGGTTTTAATGAAAATCAGTAGATATGTTCCATTGCATGTCCACCATAAATAAAATGCTAAAGCATAAAACCTAACTTTTAAAGATTATGTTAGCCTTGTGTGAAAGCTCTCCAGGGTTATATCCTAATTCCCATCTAGCAGTCTACTGTGAAGAGCTCAAGACGGTATATTTCAGGTAATAGGTCCTCTAATATCCTAAGATCTGGATGGCAACAACCTAATTGAACTTGGTGAATTCAGCAAGTATTGCAGTTTGCTCTTAGGCAACGTAAACAGGAAACACTGGGCCAAGTGAAGAGAAGCTAGAGAGCAACTGCAAACATTTAATAATAGATATCTGAAAGAGAATAGGCGTAACATGCACAGTATAGTTAACCAGGTATAGCATGAAAGCTGTTGCGAAAAGAGTCATAATTAATATTTTGGTCAAGTTACGTTTTTAAAACCCCTGGTGTTAGTAATGGAGATGTTTCAGCATCTCCAAGCACAAATGTATTTAGATAGCTTACCACTCTTTATGTCTTCCTTGCTAGCATTTTTTGATATTCCAAGAACAGAATAGTAATCCTGTAAATAACCAAATAATAAAGTCAGCCACTTTTGTCACAGAACGACATAGTGAATGGCTCCTCTGAGGAACAAAACCAGAACAACTTTTTACATGATACAATCACGTTGCTTAAGAGATTTCCCACTGTCCTACCAACCTAAACTTCTACTTAAATATCAATTCAACTAGCACTACTTACGCAACGCCAATATTTTTCCTTAGCAATCAGGAAAAAGTACAGTTATACTCTGGAGTATGTGATGACATCAAAGAACATACCGTTACGTACCCAAAGGAACAGAAGAAAGTAAATTCATTATTCATACTCACACTATCAGCTCTGACAACAAATCCTGTTCCCCGGCGGGGATGCTGAGTTCTAGATGAACCCGCTCCAAATATTGCGTGTACTGAATTTTGAGAAAACGAGGTTGAACTTGTTGAAGCCAAGCACCGCATCTGAGTTGAAATTCTGCAGACAAGTTGAAAATTATGGGCGCAGCTAATCTTCAACATAGAGATACAATTCACAACACATGTAAATAACTTGTGTGTACTAACAAGCTCGAAACTGCTCAAAAGGGATAATGGGACCCAAAAACTAGTTTATCTTGGCTTCTTTTGACCATCTCTAGCAAATCAAACTTCCAATTGGAATTCCGTTACCTCTGGGTACTATTTCCTTACTGCTATATAAGGAACCAATTGCCAGGGAAGCTGGCATGCTAAGATGGGATCACCTACGACTACATAGACAGATAGAGAACGGAATTACATTCACTCTCCAATAGCATTTTATAGGCCTGCCTTTAGACATTTCCATTTCAATAATGGATGCTGAAGCTCTATAATCATAAACTTAACACAAGATAATTACACTTTATTTTACCGCCAATTCAAACAATCGACTAGATTATGTATCAGAACATACCGAACAAGTAACCAATGAATTGATTAACCAATGAATCAACAACGAACAACAGTAATCTAGTCAGATTATTTCAAAAAAAAAAAAGTCTTAATCACATTCTTTTTTGAGATGTAGCCGTTTGATTAATCACAACTCAATAGCTCAGCAATACAACACCATCTTCAGCTATTGCTTACAGTATCAAAAACTGCAAAATATACTAACCTGTAATCGGATGATCGCAGCATCATCTTGTTTATAGAAGCTGAAGAAGATCTGAACGTTAATCGAGGACGAATCCCACATTGAGGTACAATCGCACTACCACATGGAGCCATTGCCATCGTTCTAAGGAACCTGGATTCTTCTGCTGCTGATGATTCTGTGTGGACTCACTTTCTCAGTCCCTCTAGGTTTTTCTAGAGGGAAAGAGGGAAGAAAGTGGAGGAATTGCCGAAGACTCTGGAGAAATATTGAATCATGATCCAGTGCTTTTCGATACTCTAATTAGTTCTGGTTAACTAGATTTAAACCGTTGGATGTTGGTCATGGTCTCAGACTCTCGGTCTTTTTTGTTTTCGTTTTGATCAATTCGGACTCTCGGTTAATCGACTTTAATTTAGAACGATTTTTTGGGATCATGGTCTTTTTTGGGACCATGATTTTATTTTGGATAAAAAGACATTAAAAGTAATTTTAGATCACCCCATATCTAGTTATTTATTTAATACCTAATTTATCCTCTTAATTAATTTTAGATTATGATTAGCGAATGATTTAGTTAAAACAATTAGTGAGATTAAATTAAAAGATGGGTTTATTATTAGTTGAGTAGAATTATTGAGAGAATAGAGTTAGAGAAGATGAAGGAGAAAAACATGGAAAATAGATTTTTTTTCCAATTCACTAAGTTTGAATATTCAAATGATGAAAACTCATCTGATTCTTCATCTCCATCCTCTCCTAGAATATTTGTTAATCTTCAAAATGATTCGGATTTGAACTGGATTTTGAGCAGTTCGGTTACTTTATATGAAGAACAAGTAACCGAACTCACCTGAAGCTGTAGTTCGGTTGCCACGTGAGATGAACAAGTAACCGAACTCATCTGAAAGTGTATTTCGGTTACTTGTTCCAAACACGCAGGTTACCGAACTCTCTAATAGTAGAATTTCTAGGAGTTACAGCGTTATGTTCGGTTGGTTCTCAACTAACCGAACTTTGGTGTACAAAGTTCGATTGGTTCGCAAACTGCATGCACTTTTGATCTAACCGAACTTTACGTAAAATAAGAGTATATAAGTTTACAAAGTTCGGTTCTTTCGCAAACTTGAACCTAACAGCTAACCAACCGAACTTTGAGTTCGGTTTCTGCGATAAAATTGTGAAGTTACCGAACTTAACAAACAAAAAAATGTGAAGTTCCAGCGTCTATTGGCTAAGTTCGGTTACTTTGTAGTTTTAAATTTTTTTGCGAACAAACCGAACTCTATTGGCTAAGTTCGGTTATTTTGGAACTCAACATAGTGGCCACAACAACATAGTTCAGTTAGACTGGATTTGTTTTTTTTTCGGTTCTAAGGGTGGAGTTCGGTTACTTTGTAATTTTAAATTTTTTTGCGAAACAACCGAACAGAGAGTTAGGTGACTTAGTTTTAAATCCAATAGAACCGAACTGTTCTTCGTGTTCTTCATTTTCAAGAAGTTCGGTTAGTAAACTAGGGTTTTTGGAAAATCGACCTAACCGAACATGGCTCTGTAACTCCTATTAAAATCCTATTTTGATGATTTCTATTCGATTGAAGCAATCAAAATCAAATTAAAGCGAATGGTTTGTTGGAAAATACCTCCGGAGTGGTCCCATGGCAGAATCAGGTTGCGGCTGGCGTATTTTATACTCGATAAAATTATTATGTAACTGAACTTAATTGTGATTGCATTGATGTTGTTACATTTCTTAAACAGGCGGTGGTGGTGGTGGTGGGAGGAGGTGCTGGTGGTAATTGGTGGTTGGTGGTGGTGATAATCGGAGGTGGTGGTGGTAATCAGCGGTGGTGGGCGGTGGTGGTGGTGGTGGTAATCGGTGGTTGGTGGTGATGATAATCGGAGCTGGTGGTGGTGGTAATCGGCGGTGGTGGTGGGAGGAGGTGGTGGTTATATATATAGGTGGTTATTAGGTTGGTTTTAAATTAAATTAAGTTAAGGGTAGGTTAGTCATTTCAATGTTTTAGGACACCCCTTATCACTATAGGGAAGGTGGCCTAATAAAACCATGGTCCCCTCAAAAAAACCATGGTCCCTATAAAATCATTCTTAAATTAATCATGGGTTCTGATGGAGTCTCATGAGACTAAAAGCCCGGTAAAGATTTTTATTTTACTTTTTTCCCATAAAAAAGAACCATCATTTGGGACATACATAGAAATTTTGGGGCATACATATATTACCCTAACTAGTGTGGGATGATAAGGGGTGTCTAATGATTGGTTAAGTTACTTAAATTCCCTTGATTAATTAATTAATTTTTAATATAAACTTTTTTAGTTTATTCTTTTTTTTAAATTTGATTTTTTTTTCTTATTGCATGGAAAATCTTTTTACGACAATTACAGAGCATATTTCAGCTAACAATAAAATCAACATTATCAGCCGAACTTCTAATTTTTTTCATCCTGAAAGTGTCGAGAACAGTTCGGCTGATAATTAAACACGAAGATGTTAGCCGAACTTCACTTTATGAAGAATATTATTAAGTTCGGATGTCCTATTTTCTTTATCGAATCTTCCGAACCTAGGTATGTTTTCACAAAACACAAGTTCAGCTGACATATTATCAGCCGAACCTACGTATGTTTAGGTTCGGCATATCACTTGTCCGCCGAACTTAGATTCGCAAATAAATAAAAAATTAACAATCTTTTTTTTTTAAAGTTAAAAATTAAATTACAAAAATATTTTTTTTTAAGAAAATAGTTTTTATTTAAATTTAAAAATAATTAAAAAAATATAAATAACAAGGGCATTTTTGCCATTAGGAAAATGGCTAGATAAGGGGCACCCTAGAAACACTATTCCCACTTATGTTTTTGTCTTCAAGAGACCCAAAATCTTTGGGTATGCCCCAAATGATGGTTCTAGAAAAACACTTTAAACTAGAACCATGTTTTAGGGCATACTAAAAAATTTCAGGGCATATCAAGTAATGACAAAATAGGGTCATTAGATAGTAATCCTTAAAACCCTTATCCAGATATTTTTCTTAATGACAAAACTGCCCTTTTTATTTTTTTATAATTTAATTGAAAAACTTTTTTTTGTATTTTTTTTTTTATATATTTACAGCAACACACTAGGTTCGGCTGATAAGATATCATCCGAACTTCCGGGTATAAGGAGTTCGGCTGATAACTAGTCAGCCGAACCTAGGTCTCTAGAAACATACCTAGGTTCGGATGACATGTTAGTAGTCGAACTTCAATCTGTAATTACCGAACTTAGGTTCGGCTGATTCGAAGAAAAAAATAGGACAGTCGAACTTAGTGTTGTTTTTCGTAAAGTGAAGTTCGGCTATCATTTTTGTGTCTAATTATCAGCAGAACTGTTCATCAACACTTTCAGAGGGAGAAGGAAATGAGAAGTGCGGCCGATAATTCTCCGAACTTCATTTTGTAACTATCTGAAAATTCATGTTTTTTTTATTTAAAGGTAATCAAATACAAGAAGTTAATTTAAAAAAAAAAATAGTCAAAAAAACTTTTATAAATGTCACAGTGTCAATAGTATTCATTACACAAAATAAAAAAAAAATTCTAAAAGAAGGGGATTTCGAGTGTTGTACCCACCGTCTTTGAGGGTAAGTGATGTCTGTTTGGGAACTTCGAGTGTTGCATTTTGTGATGTCTTGGAAGGGGATGGTGGTGCTGTTGTTGTAGAGTCGCCTGGTACTCTCTCTATAGACCTGCTCAATATTGTTTTCCAGAGGTAGTTTACGGCTGTAACATGCATTCCCGATCAGTGTTGTTTATCATTTTCGAGATCTTTGAAAGCCTTCCTCGACAAGGTCATCATTAATCCAACTAATGAGACTACTTGGATGAAGCTAATTTTGCTTCCCATTTGCACGTTAGCTCTTTACAAGCCAAGGAGTTCAGCGGAGGCGAAATCAGGCAAAAAGAGCCGAATGGTTGCTTTGTACTGGTTGACAAGATGCTGCAACTCTTTATTCGTAATGGGTCTAAGAAACATGATGAGAAGAAGCAGGGGTTGGCTAACGTGTCAGCTTGCCGAAAGAAAATGGGTTGTGGTCAATATGCTGCTGCATTTCGGGTGCTTTCTTCAAGTGGGGTTGCTCCATGTAATGAACAAACCTACTCTGAATTGCTAGATAAACACCCATCAGCACCTCCTCCGGATGTACCTTGTGATGATATTATAGCGGACCCAATTACAGTGGATAGCTGAGCAATTTTGGGAGCAATTAAGAGCTTCCCTAAGGGTACATCATGTGGTCGAGATGGACTTCGGTCTCAGCATTTGGTTGATGTTATGAGTGGGGATGCAGCTGCTGTTGCAGAAGATTTAATCTCTTCTATTACAGGTGTTGTCAACCTTTGGTTGGCTGGTAAATGCCCCAAAGTTTTAGGCGAGTTCAATGCTAGTGCACCCTTAACACCGTTACTTAAGCTTGGAGGTGGTCTTAGGCCTATAGAAGTTGGCACGGTATAGCGTAGATTGGTCTCCAAAGTAGCGGCTTTCTCTGTCGGCAAGGATATGACTTCCTATTTAGGTGATTACCAATTCGGTGTTGGTTTGCCTGTTGGGGGGAGAGTATTTTACATGCTGTAAATGGCTTATTGGAGTTGAAAGGTCACTCAGACAAGATGTAAATGTTACTCATTGACTTTTCGAACGCGTTCAACATGGTGAGAAGATCTCAGTTCATTCAAGAGGTTCGTCTTTATTGTCCATGTATTTCTCGTTGGGTAGAATTTTGCTACTTGCGACCTGCTAAACTCTATTATGACCAATATATTTTATCTTCTTCTCTTGGAGTCCAACAAGGTGACACTCTCGGTGCCTTGCTATTTGCCTTGACACTTCACCCTCTAGTGAATACTATTGCTTCCAGCTGCAAGCTCGATCTACATGCTTGGTACCTTGATGATGGTACAATTATTGGTGATACACTTGAGGTTGCCAAGGCCTTACGCTTGATTGAAACTGAAGGACCAGGAAGAGGATTACATCTCAATATAAAGAAAACAGAAGTCTTTAAGACTTCGATTGATCCCAGAAGTACTGTTGATGGTATTTTTCCTCCTGATATTGGTAGACCTTCTAATGGTGTTAAACTTTTGGGTGGTCCTGTGAGTATGGACTTGTGCTTTATTAGTGATATGATGTTGAGCAGGGTGAACAAGACTGTTCAACTAATGTCTTCCATTAAGAAACTCAAGGATCCTCATAGTGAGATGCTATTACTTCCCAATTGTGCCTGTGTATCCCGGTTACATTTTGCAATGCGTACTACCAACCCGACAGCCCTTCATCAAGCCACTGAGCTTTTCGATAATCATTTGCTCAAGTACCTAAGACTCTTTATCACTGGTGACGGTCCTGGTCTTGGTCCTTTACAGCAGAGATTGTCTACCTTGCCCATCAAAGACGGTGGCTTGGGTATTTATACCATGGAAGACACCCGTACTTATTGTTATCTAGCTTCTCAGAGCCAGGCTACTTTGGTGCAAAAGGTGATCCCTGGTAACTTATTCTAAACAAACAAATGCTCTTCTTATCAGTTGGATCTTCAGAACTTTATCCAAGTATGTGGATTACCTTCTTCTTATTGCGTCGATGATACTGGCCCTCTTCCATGCATTATTTTGATGCAGTTAAGAAGCAAATCCCAGACCAATTTTCTATGTCTGTAAGAGATTCCATTTTGTGGCAGTGTAACCAAGTTAAGCATGCACAAGATTATTTATTAGCCGTACCTATTAGTGGGCTTAACCAATGCCTCGGGCCTAGACAATTCAGAGCTGTCCTTTGTTACCGCCTTGATATCCCATTGTTTATTGAGAATGGTTTATGTTCATGCTGTAACAAATCTATGGATATCTGTGGAGATTACGTGCTCCTTGCTGCGTCAAGACTGATAATCGGGTCGTCTGGTAACTGAGTCGTCGATCCCTGAACGGATCGCCGGCTTCTACCGTCTTGATGTCTGGGTCGAAGCATGAAATCGATGGTCGAAAATTGATATTGTAACTGAAAGATCAATCTCCCACTGTGGTCTCCAATTGTTTGTGGGTAAAAATGGTTTCTAATGATTTCGATAATTTCGGGTGTGTGGGTGAGAAACGAATTTAAACCCTAAAAAATGTACTGCAAGGTAGTACTTTAGATTCGAGAGATCAATCTGTACAAGTCCGGCCTAAACCAAGAAATGGCCGTTCCAGACTTGATTCGGTCACAAAGTGAAGGAGGGAGGGAAGCAGGGAAAGTGATGAGACCAGAATAGTTGATTTCTGGAAGAGTAGTTGTTTTCTACGACTTGTATCAGAAAGTGGGAAGCTAACAAAATGGAAATCTAGCAAATGTTTTCTGAGTGTTGTATGCCCCCTGACTGAACTTTTTGTTCGGTGGAAATAGGTAAGACCTATTTATACAAGTCGAAGTGAAACGTACACTGATCTCATTAAGGAATGAAAAAATGTGTGAGTAAATGGGAGGAGGTGGTAACCGATAACGCATGGAATTGATGTTCCATAAAAAAGAGTGTTTCACCATTACTCCCTGTATTTACTAACCGCCTCATCCTTATGACATTTCCTTATGACGGGCGTAGTGTACGTCGCACGTTGTAAACCGCCAAACGAATACCCAAAGAGGAGCCCCCAGTTTGTGATATGTGTTTATGTATCGAATGTTTTCGTGGAAAACATGTAGCATATTGTTGTTGCCTAGAAAGTAGAGCTTGGGAGACTTGCAGGCTTGGTGACCTTCGACGGTCGAGATTTTGCATCTTAAGAGGAAAGGTAGCCGTTAATAATTGCACGCTTTCATTTTTGGTGGCCGCATATGGAAGGCCAGCATGGTGGATCGACTAGGTTGGCATGCGTTGGCGCGGTTTGGCGTGGCCAAACTAGGGTTTCGGGTCAAAGGTTACCATGCGTTTTCTGGTAACCTTGGACGGCTAGGATTTGCTCCTGGGATTGAAGGGCGACAGTTGATTGTCGCACACCTTCATTTTGGTAGCCGCATAGGGAAGGCCAGCATGGTGGCGCGGCTAGGTTGGCATGCCTTGGAGTGGCCAAACTAGGATTTCGGGCCAAAGGTTACCATGCGTTTTCTGGTAACCTTGGATGGCTAGGATTTGCTCCTAGGATTGAAGGGCGACCGTTGATTGTCGCACGCCTTCGTTTTTATTGCCGCATAGGGAAGGCCAGCATGGTGGCGCAAATAGGTTGGCAGGCCATTGGCATGGCATGCCTTGGCGCGATTTGGCGTGGCCAAACTAAGGTTTCGGACCAAAGGTTACCATGTGTTGTATGGTAACCTTGGACGGCTAGGATTTGCTCCTGGGATTGAAGGGCGACCGTTGATTGTCGCATGCCTTCGTTTTGGTTTCCGCATAGGGAAGGCCAGCATGGTGGCACGGCTAGGTTGGCATGCCATGGCGCGGTATGGCGCGGCCAAACTAGGGTTTCGGGCCAAAGGTTACCATGCGTTGTCTGGTAATCTTGGATGGCTAGGATTTACTCATGGGATTGAAGGGCAACCGTTGATTGTCGCACGCCTTCGTTTTGGTATTCGCATAGGGAAGGCCAGCATGGTGGCGCGGCTAGGTTGGCATTCCATTGGCATGGCATGCCTTGGCGCGATTTGGCGTGGCCAAACTAGGGTTTCGGGCCAAAGGTTACCATGCATTGTCCGGTAACTTTGGACGGCTAGGATTTTCTCCTGGGATTGAAGGGCGACGTTGATTGTCGCACGCCTTCGTTTTGGTAGCCGCATAGGGAAGGCCAACATGGTCGCGCGGCTAGGTTGGCATGTCATTGGCATTGCATGCCTTGGCAAGGTTTGGCGTGGCCAAACTAGGTTCGGGCCAAAGGTTACCACGCATTGTCGGGTAACCTTGGATGGCTAGGATTTGCTCCTAGGATTGAAGGGCGACCATTGATTGTTGCACGCCTTCGTTTTGGTAGGCACATAGGGAAGGCCAGCATGGTGACGCGGCTAGGGTTTCGGGCCAAAGGTTACCATGCGTTTTCTGGTAACCTTTGATGGCTATGTGTGTTTGGCATGGTGGGGCCAAGGGCTTGTCATGTCGTTTGGCACATGGTCCGGCTCGCATGGCTAGGTGCGTTTGGCATGGTGGGGACAAGGGCTTGGCATGCCGTTTGGCACATGGTGCGGCTAGCATGGCTAGGTATGCCTTAGCGCGGAGATGTGGCTGGCACGGTTTGCCATTGGCACAGTGGTGCTGCTGGGATGGTTGGCATGCCTTGGCGCGGAGATGTGGCTGGCACGGTTTGCCATTGGCACAGTGGTGCGGCTGGCATGATTGGCATGCCTTGGCGCGGAGATGTGGCTGGCACGGTTTTCCATTGGCACAGTGGTGCGGATGGCATGGTTGGCATGCCTTGGCGCGGAGATGTGGCTGGCACGGTTTGCCATTGGCACAGTGGTGCGACTGGCATGGTTGGCATGCCTTGGCGCGGAGATGTGGTCGGCACGGTTTGACATTGGCACAGTGGTGCGGCTGGCATGGTTGGCATGCCTTGGCGTGGAGATGTGACTGGCACGGTTTGCCATTGGCACAGTGGTGCGGCTGGCATGGTTGGCATGCCTTCGCGCGAAGATGTGGCTGGCACGGTTTGAAATTGGCACAGTGGTGCGGCTGGCACGGTTTGAAATTGGCACAGTGGTGCGGCTGGCATGGTTCACATGCCTTGGCGCGGAGATGTGGCTGGCACGGTTTTCCATTGGCACAGTGGTGCGGATGGCATGTTTGGCATGCTGCTGGCACGGTAGTGTGGGAATTAGGGTTCGGTCTATCGGAACCCTAATTAGTAAAAAAGAAAAGGTACCCCGATAATTTTTACGTAGGCGTGTTAAATGGTTCAATAAATGTGTCAGTGGTGGCAGTGACGTCATGCCAGGTGTAAGGTTTTACGGTTTTAACCCTAAGCTAAAAACCACCATCAACATTAAGTCCCCTGCTTAGCTCGGAACAGGGGCATTGTTTTGAGGTAAGCATAAGATGGTGACAGACAAAGACAGAACCGAGACGGTAAGTCATGAAAGAGGTTCAGGAAAATTCGTCTAACATTTTTTCGAGAAGTAAGTAGAATCTGTGATCCTTGCGCCTGATAGCTTTGCGTAAATCCTTCTTGTGGCACTGCCGGTCAGGCTGCGGAGTGATGGAGGCTGGTTGAGATGCAAGTTGTTGGCTTTAATCTAGCATGGTTGTGCGTCTTCATGGCTAGGTTTCGGAACGCGAGGCGGAGCCGCTAGCGTAGACTTGGTGTGAAAGGAAACCATTAGCATGGATTAGCTTGAAACGGGCGTTGACTTAGCATTGTATTGGCATAGCAAAGGCGCGGACTGCTTGGTGAAGGTGCAGACTGCCTGGCGCGGGAAAGGTGATGACTGTTTGGCAAGGGAAAGACGCGGACTGCTTGGAAAAGGTGCAGACTGCTCGGCACGGTGGTGGCTTGTCTTTTCAGGCCCGATTACCTCTCCTCCTTACTTAGCCAAAATAAGAAACCCCTTCCTTCTTCAAATTCCGAGAGTATTATGCTTTCCGCGTTTCTCACCAAACTCTAATCATCTTGTATGGACATATGTGAAACTTTAATCATATTTGCTGGTAGAATAGGGTTTAATTAATAATCTGATGTCACGCCTTAATTCACGGCTGGTAGAAGTCTTTCATTTTTCGGGACCTTACTGCCCTGCTGTTTATAAGAGATAATCTTGGATCCCTCGTTCGCACAGGTCATCTTGAAATCGTGCCCATCTTCTTTCACATGTATCGTCTCGTGTTTTGCACTGGTTTCCCATTTTATCTTCTTTCTTATGTAGGTTGCCGGTGCAAACAGGGTGAAAACTTATCCTTTTCTTTGGTTTTGTAGCGCGTAATGGGATCTTCCAGCGATGATCAGACCCCTAACTCTTCGGGGAGAAATTTTGGGATCGGCGAAAACCAGTTTTCTTCTCATGAGGAGGCATTAAATAGAATTGAATCTCTGTTCCGTGAAGCCGGCGAAATTATCCGGGACATACCTTCTTCCTATCTAGGGGAGGTGCGGGTGTGTGTCCAAACCCTCTTGGCTTCGGTGAACATGGAGGAAGAGTGGGAAGATGATGAAGTATCCCAGTGCATTGAGAGGCTTTAGTGTAACAAAACTTCTTCACGGCCAGGTGCTAGGGCGGAACGGTCCGCCTCTCGGTTAAAACGGAAGAAAACTAAGTTTGTAAAACTTGTAGGAGAAGGCCGTCATAGCTTCCCTGTCCAAGACGGTGTCATAGTCCTTGATTCTGATGCGGATGAATCGGAGAATCCTCTTCAAGAGGTCGCTGAGGATATTTTCGAGGAAGATGACGCTGCGTTTGTCGATGAAACTGAAACAGCTTGTGGAGCGCGCAACGAAACTGTTGTTGGTGACGTTGGGGGAGTCATGGTGGCCTATGATGGGTCATCTGTTGAAGCGGATGTCGGGAAGAAGACAGATGTTGTTGTCGCTGAGACTGTTTCCAGGTGGGATATTGAGGTGTCGACTACTGCTGATGCTGCTTTCGGATGGAACCTTTGCTGCCCGAGAGATTGTTGGGGAAAGTGCTTGGAGAAGCTCTGACAGAGGAGTTGGAAACTCGTGCGTCTGCTTTTGATGACCAGTTTTCCCTTTTTTGTTGTTTCCCTTTGTTGCATAGACATCTTGATGCTTTTGCAGACTTACTGTTATCTTCTTTGTATTCATGGCGAAGTTAGGGTTTCGCCAATTAGCATCCCGCTTGCGGTTTCACATCTTTGAATAAAACTTCTCATTTGAAAGACCTCAATCTTCCATTAGAATAGGTTGTTCTACCTTCCGTTCCCTTCAGAGCTCTTGAGTAATTGAATAAGGCATTTCTTGTATGTTTTCGGCTTTTCTGGTCGTGATTTGATGGTTGATCGTGTCTTCTGAGCTTCGATAGTGAAGGGATCCCGTGTAGATTCCCAGTCCCCAAGTGTAGTTTGCATGTTTCCATCTTGTGTGGACGGTGGGTTGACCATGATAGGGATATCACCATCGTGTGTCCGTACTTGTAATTTTTTTACTTCTTCCACGTGCAATTGAAATATGGAGGAGTACAGGTTACCTTTACAATGATTGTTTCCATGGTGAAACTCTGTATGGTATCAACAAACTGGCGGAAATAGTTCTTTTCAGCAGATGTGATTAGAAGAGACTGTCCATGGAAGTAAAGGGATTGGATGGATGCGTAAGCGAGCAAACTGTCTATGACCAAAATCTTTGGTGGGATGGAACAAAAGGCGGCCATGACTACGAAGATTGGCTAGCTGTGATCATGATCCTTGACATGGGGAGCGTGGTGGTACTACCCTTTGCAGGAAGAAGCGGCGTTGAAGCAGCTTCGGCTCTTGGAGAGGGTGTTGAAACTTAGGAAGCAAAACGCTAAAGTTTCGGCTTCGGATCATGGAGCAGCTTATGGAGAGAACGCTGAAGCGTAGCGGTTGCTGGAGCGAGCGTTGAAGCGAAGAAGCTTTCCGGATGAACGTTGAAGCGGAGCGGCTGCGTTAATCAGTGTGTTGTCAAACTGTACACCCTTTAAGCGAACAATGGTTAGGAATCCCCAGTTCCTTCTATAAATCGTGATTTCCAGGAGAGGTTGGGGTTTGGGAACGACTTCTCTGGTTGGAAACAGCTGCTTCCGTGATGCAGTGCGGTTGAGGGCTGCAAATATGCCTTGACATTGCGCCTTGGGGAAATATAGAATCACACATAAATGTCTCGTCATAGACTGCACGATTTTGTGGGCGAAGTCCCCAGAAATCATGCATCTCCTGACAGGAAGATAGTCTTTGTGAACTCAGGGGGTTGTTGATTTTCTTTGCCTCAATTTTGGAGAATCCATTCATGATCTTTACGTGTTATGAAATTGGATTACTAATTCCCTTCTACTGGTCGTTCAGAAACAACGCTGGAAGAATGCAAGCTGTTAGCGCTGGAAGGATGCAAGTTGTAAGCGCTAGAAGGATGCAAGCTGATGTAATGATGCAAGTTGTAAGCACTCGAAGGATGAAAGCTGCTGTAATGATGCAAGCTGTAAGCGCTGGAATATCACCGTAGTAGTGTCGTCTACCTCATGAATAATGACTGGTAATCGTTATTATGCAAAGTAGGTACGTACGGGTAGGTGACTGATTCCACGAAGAACTGGGTGTTATGGTTTCTCTGAGATCCAAAAGTTGCAGGCCGAGATGACCGAAGGTCCTTCCGCGGACGTGGTCAAACAACAAGAATCGGAGGTCGAAAGGCTGTCTAAAGAGTTGGAGATGAAACAGGCGGTCCTTCAAATGATGAAGGGTGCGTTCTTTGAGAAGAGCAAAACACCATTGAATGGCTTCCTTTGAATGCACTTCTGTCTTCTGAAATTCTTCTGTATTTATTTATTTTTATTTTTTTTGAAAGGCAAATGGAACACCTGTCTTATGGTTTTGATTTTTTGGATTTTTGGTCTGATAGAAAAGTGTTACCTACAAGGGTTTTGGATTATTATTCTGGATAAACTGTTTTAGGATGATGTCGTTTTTGGTTATGATTTTAAGTAACACAAACATCCCATGGAAGATATGGAAACATGAACGTTGCGTGTCGGTAGATGACATGGGATGAAACATAACATGGCTATCGGTTTTATCATTCCCGTGAAAACTTGAAATATTAAACCATGTATTTTATCTAGGAAAGACTTACTCAGTTTTTGGATCTGCTAACGAAAAATAAGTCAGGTGCAAGTCCGACTTTCGTGGGAAACACCGCGATTGTGGAAATTCCCCAGTCGTTCCTGATTCACTTGATAATCGAGTCGTCGATCCCTGAGCGGATCATTTTATTTTAACCTCTGGGAAGTTCCCAGTCGCCCCTTGCCGCGTCAAGACTGATAATCGGGTCATCTGGTAACTGAGTCGTCGATCCTTGAGCGGATCGCCTGCTTCTACCATCTTGATGTCTAGGTCGAAGCATGAAATCGATGGTCGAAAATTGATATTGTAACCAAAAGATCAATCTCCCACTTTGGTCGCCAATTATTTGTGGGTGAAAATGGTTTCTACTGATTTTGGTAATTTCGGGTGTGTGGGTGAGAAACGAATTTAAACCCTAAACAATATACTGCAAGGGAGTACTTTTTCGAGAGATCAATATGTACAAGTCCGGCCTAAACCAAGAAATGGCCGTCCCAGACTTGATTCGGTCACAAAGTGAAGGAGAATGAGTTGGTTTTGGGGAGGGAAGCAGGGAAAGTGATGAGACCAGATGAGTTGATTTCTGGAAGAGTAGTTGTTTTCTACGACTTGTATCCGAAAGTGGGAAGCTAACAAAATGGAAAGCTAACAAATGTTTTATGAGTGTTGTATTCCCCCTGACTGAACTTGTTGTTCGGTGGAAATAGGTAAGACCTATTTATACAAGTCAAAGTGAAACGTACTCTGGTCTCATGAAGGAATGGAAAATGGGTGAGTAAATAGGAGGAGGTGGTAACCGTTAACGCATGGAATTGATGTTCCATAAAAAAGAGTGTTTCACCATTACTCCCTGTATTGACCAACCGCGTCATCCTTATGACGGGCGTAGTGTACGCCGCACGCTGTAAACCGCCAAACCAATACCCAAAGAGGATCCGTCAGTTTGTGATATGTGTTGATGTCTCGAATGTTTTCGTGGAAAACATGTAGCATATTGTTTTTTATTGGCAAGTCGAGCTTGGGAGACTTGTTGGCTTAGTGACCTTCGACGATCGAGATTTTGCGTCTTAAGAGGAAAGGTAGTCGTTGATAATAGCACGCTTTCATTTTTGGAGGCCGCATAGGGAAGGCCAGCATGGTGGCGCCGCTAGGTTGGCATGCCATTGGCATGACATTCCTTGGCGCGATTTGGCGTGGCCAAACTAGGGTTTCGGGTCAAAGGTTACCATGCATTGTCTGGTAACCTTGGACGACTAATATTTGCTCCTGGGATTGAAAGGCGACCGTTGATTGTCGCACGCCTTCGTTTTGGTATCCGCATAGGGAAGGCCAGCATGGTGGCGCGGCTAGGTTGGTATGCCATTGGTATGGCATGCCTTGGCGTGGCCAAACTAGGGTTTCGGGCCAAAGGTTACCATGCGTTTTCTGGTAACCTTGGACGGCTAGGATTTGCTCATAGGATTGAAGGGCGACCATTGATTGTCGGACGCCTTCGTTTTGGTAGCCGCATAGGGAAGTCCAGCATGGTGGCGCGGCTAGGTTGGCATGCCTTGGCGCGGTTTGGCGTGGCCAAACTAGGGTTTCGGGCCAAAGATTACCATACCTTGTCTGGTAACCTTGGATGGCTAGGATTTGCTCCTGGGATTGAAGTGAGACCGTTGATTGTTGCACGCCTTAGTTTTGGTAGCCGCATAGGAAAGGCCAGCAAGGTGGCGCGCCTTGGCGTGATTTGGCGTGGCCAAACTAGGGTTTCGGGCCAAAGGTTACCATGCGTTGTCTGGTAACCTTGGACGGCTAGGATTTTCGCCTGAGATTGAAGGGCGACCGTTGATTGTTGCACGCCTTCGTTTTGGTAGCCGCATAGGGAAGGCCAGCATGGTAGCGCGGCTAGGTTGGCATGCCATTGGCGCGGAGATGTGGCTGACACGGTTTGCCATTGGCACAGTGGTGCGGCTGGCATGGTTGGCATGCCTTGGCGCGGAGATGTGGTTGGCACGGTTTGTCATTGGCATAGTAGTGCGGCTGCCATGGTTGGCATGCCTTGGAACGGAGATGTGGCTGGCACGGTTTTCCATTGGCACAGTGGTGTTGCTGGCATGTTTGGCATGTTGTTGGCACAGTGGTGTGGGAATTAGGGTTCGGTCTATCGGAACCCTAATTAGTAAAAAAAAAAGGTACCCCGGTAATTTTTACGTAGGCGTGTTAAATGGTTCAATAAATGTGTCAGTGGTGGTAGTGACGTCATGCCAGGTGTAAGGTTTTACGGTTTTAACCCTAAGCTAAAAACCACCATCAACAGTAGGAAATTTAAAAACTATTTTGAAAACCAAGAAAAATCAAGTAAACCAGATCAAATGTAAAGACTCGTTGAGATAATGGTAAAAACAATTCTTGCACATGCAACTTTTTTCCGCAAGTTCTTACTTCATTCTAAAAAGAAGAAGGAAAAATAAAGAAGAACAAACACACAACAAATGAAAAACGTTTTCTGAACATACCTCTACCAAGCGCATTTTTACCTGTTTTCTGTTTTTCTGTTTTTAAAAGCAGAAGACTTTTTTTTAAAGTTCATACGGAACACGACTAACAGTCTTCACAGAAAGGCCATCAATCTGTGTAAAAGAAAAAATTACTAATTTGCAAAAAAAATGCGGCACAACACAACTGAAATACACTTTTCTAGAACTCACGACATACCAATCTCGCCTAAAGTCTTGTGGGGTTTAGAATCGAGATCCACGGTGGCTTTAATTGAAGGCTAACTCTTATGATATTCAAGGAAAAATAGTGTGATATGGTTAGCGCATCTGTGATGATTGATTTAACACAGAGAACTTCAACCATTTCCATTGCTAAGCCAACTACTTAAACTATCAATGAATGTAAATGATACCGATGTTTTTTCTACCTCAAACCATTACATGCTTCGATACACTAATAAGTATCGGTTAACTAGTTTTAAACTGTTCGATGTTGGTTATTAAGGGTGAGCATTTGACCTGAAGTCCGTGGTTTGCACCTGGCCCGCCGTTCACTAGTGGATTGGATGTGGATGCAACTTTTGAGATCAGACGGATTTTGGATTGGATGCGGATGCACTCTTAAAAATATGTTAAGACATCCGCATCCGTTGAATGTAAATATTTATAAGACTTTTATAGTATATGGTGTTAATTATGTATTTGTAATTGTAAGGACCCTCAAGCTCGTCAACACTATTAGACCAGTCAAGTGACGAATTGGACGATAATAACTCGATTAGGTTAACTTGAATACTAACTAATAGGAATTAATCTAACAACGATTAAGATACGAAACTAGGATCATTAGATAGGTCTCGAAAAGTTACGCAGAATAGACTATTCGAACGTGTCAGTCGGATACCGGACACAGAAGAATTTATCAGATTAGTGAGAAGGGAAAACTAGTCTTTTAACACTCTAACCGACTTGGCTGCCCATTTTGTTTGGGAAAGTGGTTTTATCATTTGTCCTCGACCTTATAAGCCCAAATCGAGAGGATAACTCTCATTCTCTTTTCTTCTTCATTTTTCTTTCTTCTTCTCTTACATTCTTCTTCTGTTTCTCTTCTTCTGCGAGTTTGAGATATTGAATGGGAGCTTTGTCGTCGGTAAGAGATGTAGAAGATCATGGAGTACTGTCAGTGATGGTGTTCGTATCTGTTGTTGATTTAGACTCGATGAAGAAGTGAATTGGAAGTTAGGGTTTCCGAGTTTTGATAATTGATTGAAGATTTATGAGAAACTGAGGATGGAATCGAGTAATTAAGAGGGGTTTCTGGTTAATTGATGTGGTGTAGCTGTTTTGATGAAGAATCGATGAACTAGGGTTTACAAGAGATTCAGAATAAGAGTTTGAAGATGAAACTGGAAGTTTATAGGGAAGATTAGAAGATTTGTTTGCTTGAGTTGAAGGTTTGCATTGATGTTGTGAATTCGAATTAGGGTAAAGAGGATTGAGAATCGTTTTAGGGTTTTACTGAAAAAAGTGATGCTGGTGATGGAGATGATTGGGTTTTGGTTAAACTGAATTGGTAGATGGTTACTTTCTTAAGATGAATTGTTGAATCAAGTCAAGCAAGAAGAAGAGTTCGATTTCAATTGTCTTATCTGAGATGAACTACTTTGAGGTAATTACTGATTTAAGTTAACTTGGTGTTCATTTTGATTATTGAGTGTGTGATGCTAATGGAGCTAAGATTGGAATGGATATGTGAATCTGTGATGGAATTGTGGGTTTAGTTTAGGTATGTCTAATGAATTACAGGCGAGGATTATTTGTTTGAGATGTAGAAGTTGATGTTCTGTGTTGGGTTAGTTGTGTGGGTATGGTGTTACAGATTTGAAGATTTGTAGTACCGAAAATGGTTTAAGTTATTATTAGTCTGAGCTGCAGGTGTTAGTGCTAATTTGCTGGATGGAGTTGAAATCTCGGGGCTAAGAAGTACTGAGAGTATGTGTTTGGATGGTGGTGTTAGTTGTGATTCTGGTGGAGCAACAGAGTCAATTTGTGCTCGTGGAGCTAATGATAATGAGGATGCTATACGACTGTTAATGGAAGAATTGTAGTGATGCTGTGGAAGTTAATGAATATGTTATGATGTTGAAGTTTATGCTTTGGAGTATGTTGAATTGCAAGCAAGAGAAATGGAATTGCAAGAATGTGAAGTAGAGGTGTTGTTGGCTGGTGCTGAGATGGAGTTGCAGGTGAAGTTGGTTTGGTATGTACAGGGTCTTGGAGATGTTAAGGAGTTGAATTGCAGAGTTGAGTAGTTACAGTTGGGGAAATGTTTTGGTTGTTACAGAGGTTTGTATTAGAATGTAGTGAAACTGAATGAAGAGAAGTTAGATGGTTGATTAGAGTGTAGAAGAGTCTATGGAGTTGAATCTCTCTTGTAGAAGCTGGGAACTGCTGAATTGCAGGTAGGCTTTAGTTATATTTGTAAATTGATTATGAAGTTTTAAATTGAGAATTATATTGATTTATAGTATACAGTTTAAATAGAAATCATAGCTAAGAGTCTTGGTGTGTTGCACCATGATTGTGCGTTAGTGTTGTTTGGCCTGAGCAAGGGCCTTAGCTTGTATAAACCTGAATCAGTCTTGTGGACTGAGTTAACTCACTGAGTTACCTGTTTGACCCACGTTGACTCAGTTGACCGATTTAGACTTGACCATTGACTCTTATGGTCGAAATTAGTGAATGTTAGATGACCAGATGGACCGGGCCTTAGTTTAATGGGTTGGCTTAGTTGTTTTGGGCTTTATGCCAGAATTCTCAATTAGTGTTAGTTGGACCCTTATGGTCGAAATTAGACTTTGACTTCTTCTACAGAATTGTAGATATTCATAAGACTTATCTAATGGACTAGAGAAACAACCTAATTGAATTATTAAACCTTTAAATATGCAAGAGATGGATAACGAAGATGTGTAGAACCTTAAATGGGCCTAGAACCATTAGATAAAATTGTATGATTCTTGTGTGAGCTATTATGTCTAGAATCTTAGAGTTCTTGTGTGATGAACAGTTAGTTATTAACAACGACCGATTCAAAGGATGAACCAGTGGATCGTGGATCTCGAGGTAGGCGTGGCTTGTCATCAAAAGAGGTGGGAATTTATATTTAACTCTCCTATGATTATTGTTTTTTTCTTGCAAAAATTTATGTTTAACAAATTCATGCATTATCTGCTTGTGTATTCCTTGCATTGTTTTATTTTGAATTTCGAAAGTATTGTGGTTTCTTTTAATCTTTCCATTGCTTGGAAGGAATTGTAATGCTTTGTATGTCTTTATGAAATGTTTGGGAAATAAGAATTTCCATTTGCATGCTTAATAGGTGTGTAAGGAATTGGTCGACACCTATTAAGAAAATGATAGGTGTGTAAGGAATTGGTCGACACCTATCTGGAAAACGAGAGTATTTCCACGTGTGGTATATAAGATACGCTCATTTATTTATATCTACATGAATTCAGCTTTTATGCTTATGAGGTGTGGAATTGGCACTAATATAAACTAATAGGGTGTGGAAAGAATTGGTCGACACTCAATATCGTACATTGTTTGAAGAAAGAGTTTGTCCATATACATGTTTGTTTATTTCAGTGACTTAGTCACTATTTAGTGTTTTGGAAAACATGGATTGTTTTCCAAATCTTGCTTATGACTACTTGAAAGTTAAATATTTATTCCTACAGGGCACCCCTTTAAGGGATGATGTGCTCACCCATTCCCACTTTCAGTTTCAGAGACAGATCATAGTTGCGCAGCGGAAGCTTCGAGGAGTTGAATTTATTAGTTTGATTAACTTCGGCTATGTTATTATATTGTATGTTTTATTTGTAAACCAAATGACTATTGTATATATGTATCATCCGAGAGAAGTTATTATATTTATATGTTTCTGAGCAGGGTTAGTTTTGGGTTAAGCTTTATAGCAGATTTTCGTAATTGAATGTTTAAGTAAATGGTTTAGATTTCTAGTGCCTCTTATTTAGTTAATCTCTTAGATTAGTCGGCTGCTAGTTTAGGGAGCGCTACAGTAATAGTCCACCATATAGTCGATTTATCTCTTTATCATTTTCTTCCATCAAACTTTTAGAGCTTGAGCTTGAGACGCAAAGTTAAATCGTATACTTCTCTTTTTATTCCTTGATCGGTCATTACGTACTCAAGTCATTATTGTTAGTTTTAATTTTTTAGTTTTAAATTTTAATTACAAAAGAAATATATTGAATCACCTGCATCCAATCTGTTCATCCGTGTATTCATTGGATACAAATCCGTTGGATGTCGGATTCGATGCGGATAAGGTAAAATCCGGCCCATATTGGCCCATACAAATCCGTTGGATGTCATTTGATGAACGACTTTTTTGGGGACTATGGTTTTTTTGGGGGACCATGGTCCTATTAGGCCACCTACCCTATAGTTACAAGGGGTGTCCTGAAGCATTGAAATGACTAACCTACCCTTAACCTAATTTAATTTAAAACCAACCCAATAACCATATATATATATATAACCACCACCTCCCACCATCGCCGATTACCACCACCACCACCTCCAATTATCACCACCACCAACCACCGATTACCACCTCCACCACCGCCGATTACCACCACCACCACCTCCGATTATCATCACCACCGATTACCACCACCACCTCCGATTACCACCACCAACCACCACTACATATATATATATATATATATATATATATATATATATATATATATATATAGCTTAATTTAAAACATTAACAAAGATATTCTCACAAACCCATTACTTGTCATTCGTTTTTGGTTGAATAAATGAGAAGTAATCATTAAAATGAATTGAAAATGGAAGTTGCATAGAGATTTAGTGGAGGTTTGTTTTTTCAGAGAAAAGTTCGGTTATCAAGAATTAATTTTTTCTTAACCGAACTCAGAGTTCGGTTGATTCGCAAAAAAATACTTTTAGCCGAACTCCTTGTATTAGAACAACACAAGTCCATAAGTTCGGTTCCTTCTCAAAATAAGGATATCACCGAACTTTAGTTTACGAAAATAATGAGAAGTCCACAAGTTCGGTTCGTTCGCAAAAATGTTAAGTTTTCTTTGTAACTGAACTCTACCTTTGAAACTTCGTAACCGAACTCTACCTAATTCGCCAAGAAATAAATTTCGTAGTAACCGAACGTTTACTTAATTGCATATATGCATATATAAGCCCAGTTCGGTTGATTCGCAAAATATGTTGAAGTTTGCGAACCAACCGAACTTCTAACACTAGATTACTTTTAACCTGCAGTTCGGTTGGGAACTTGGTTGCGTTGAAGTTTGCGAACTAACCGAACACACAAGATGTACCCAAATAAATTGTTAAGTTCAAAGTTCGGTTACCTACCATTTTATACTAGGTAACCGAACATTACACTGTACGACCAAAATCTCCATTAACGAGCGAGTTCGGTAACCTGCGTGTTTGGAAAACGTAACCGAACTACACTTTCAGGTGTGTTCAGTTACATGTTCTTGACATATGGTAACCGAACTGGCCCAAATCTACATTAAAGATTTCATTTTTTTTTGAAAGTTTGGAGTAATTCAACCAACATTATCTAAGTTTGAAGTCTATCTGGGTACCCAAATACCCTTCCTCCGGTTGTGGTTGGTAAAATCCATCGTTTTTCATGTTTTCCTTCTTCATCTTCTCTAACTTTACTCTCTCAATAATTCTACTTCTTTAAAAAAAAAAGTCATCTGATTTTTTAATCTCATTAATTATCTTTAACTTAATCATCTCACTAATCATTACACTAACTATTATTAACACTAACTAATCATCACCCAAAATTAATCAGGAGGATAATTTAGGTATTAATATAAATATCTAGATAAGGGGTGACCTAGATTTACTTCTAATGTCTTTATCCAAAATAAAATCATGATCCCAAAAAACCATCGTCCCAAAAAATCGTTCCATTTTATTATGTTCATTGGGATCGGTTTTTTATATAGTCTCACAAGTCCAGTGGACTTGGTATTGGGCTTGTATCTTTTCTCTTCTGTTTAGCAACTTTTTGGCTGTTTTGGCTCTATTAGGCTGTTTGATCATTGATGGGAGTTTTCCTTCTATAATTAGAGAACATAAAGCGGTGAGCATACGATCTTCACTGAAAGTCTGAAACGTAGAGGAGGTATAACCACGTCATAAAATTACAACCTCAAAATCTCTGTCCATCCAAGTGTACAAACACATCCCATTCTTTTTCTTCAACTGGTTCATTTGTAAAAGGTGTACATAAAATCCTAGTAGGGTGATGAAGAACTACAACAAACAATACATTCCTACTATACAAAAGAATTAATATACGTCGAACGTACTATTTGCATGTAATTCCAAGAGAAAACCTATGCTTTGAGTCCATTATATCTGGTTTGAGTCTCAAATCCTTGTCTCAGACTCCAGACTCCAGAGTCAGCCGGTGTGCATTAATTTTAAAAAGCTGGTTAGATAAACTTTGTCAGTCGGTTGATTTAAACATCGATCGTCAACTCCGTTGACATCTTTCCTACGCAAATAACAGCGGCATAAACACGGAATCATTGAATTCAGAGGTTGGATCTTGTCTATAGAATGGGATCCACCAGACCTTTATGCTACATATAATTGTGTTATCTAAGTCAAACTGACAATCATTTGTTGTGGTCACTCATCATATTCTTTTCTAGGGACCGTTTTTCATTTTCATTTTCCTTCTCCTTTCGTTCTTCAACTTTCGGTTCCAGCTTTTGAAAGTTACATTCAACGTAATTGAACGGCATATATTAACCAAATTCAACAAGAAACTTTTCAAAAATATATGCATGTTGCACAGCAACACTGCCATTGTGGTCCGAATAGAAACCCCTAGAAGTGTTTGTAGTTCGTACAACAACGCTATCATTGTGGTCTTATATTAACCATTCAGAAAACTAGTGCCGGCTAATTTATGTCAGTGAAGATATATTCATGTAGACGCGTAAGTTTCTAGTTCAAAGGAATATCTTTTAGATACTGACCATTATATTCTTATATTCATAGGTGGCATTTTCTTGTTGAGTTGGCCCCTGAATCTTACTCATACCGACTTAGATGTGACAATGTGGATATCTCTGTCTCGCGATCTAAAGCGTTAAAGTGGTTTTAATACGGGCAATCGTGAGTTATTTTCAGATGTCACTAGAGCAGGGCAGTGGGTATCGCCTTCATTTTGAGGAAAGATTATTTTTTTTATTTTTATTTTTTTGATACGGAAGAATATCTTGAGCTAGTGATATTCTCGAAAGTTAATTAAACACGGTATATGAATGACAATATGCCATCTGGATAAAAGAAAAACAAAGAAATTGAGGAAAAGTTTATGTTTAAAACTTTTTTTTTTTAATAAGTCGAAATGTATTCGAAAGGACTAACTTAGGGAGTTAGTAACCCTTACATCAATAATAGTAGAGCCATCTAATGTTGAGTCAAGGGGTTCAACTCTAACATTAGATTTGTCTACTTCTAAGGCCTGCACAATGCAAGGCGGGGGGACATTCCTCCAGTCAACAAAAGTACTGTAAAGTTTAGCTTCTTTATCCAGTATATCGGTAACATTGTTTGCTAATCTATGAGCATAAAAAAAAACCCAAAAAGTGTTGACAGAGATTGAAATCTCTCTTTATTTCATCCATTATCTTCTGATTTTGCCAAGTGATTTGAGAAGGTTTCCCACTCAGATAGTCGAAGAGGTTTTTGCAGTCACCTTCGACACTGAAGTTTGTTATTCCTTCCTCCACTGCCCAAGCTGCTGCTTGTAAGAGACCTAAAGCTTCTGCTTCTTCTGGGGATGTGGCTGAGATGGATCCTGCTCTTCCTTGGTCGAAGTTCCCTGCATCATTTCTGATAATTAAAGAGAAGCTTGCTGGTTCATTTACTGAATCCCAGGATGCATCTATGTTAAGCTTTTTTTTGATCATGTCTAGGAGCTATCCATCTAGGTTTTTCCTTAAATCTAGTAGAAGTATCTTTTGTCTGATAAGAATCTTTGTACCAGAAACTCAAATGTCTTTGTATTTCTAATGCTAGATGAGAATAAGTTTGCTATGTCTTTTCAAGAGACCCGTTACATCTTTCTTTCCATATGAACCAAACTTTTGTCAAGATGATTTCTAGAGGAACAATTGGATTGTCATTTTCTAACCAATCTTTGCATATGTCTAAGAACCTTTTGGAGTTATCAAAGTTTATGTTTAATGGAGAAGGCTCGTATGCCCAAACAGATTTGGCATAAGGACAGTGAAATAAGAGATGTTTTATGGTTTCATTCTCTTTACAACCAAAAGTGCAGTTAAGAGAGACATCCTGCATGAATCTAGATAATTTAAGATTAGTAGAAACTTCATTTTGTAAGCACTTCCAAATAAAATTTTTAATTCTTTGAGAGGTATTAAGATTCCACAGATCTTTCCAAAAAGAGTCAGATTTTCCTAAATTATAGTGATTCACAGTTCTTTCATTTAGCTTGTTATACATGGATTTAACTGTGAATTTTCCTGAATTAGTGAGGAGCCATTTGAGGGCATCTGACTTGGCATTTTTAAGTTTTTATCTAAGGTAATTCTACTGTTACAAATATGACTAGGAAATGAATCCTGAACTAAGGAGGAGTTCCACTTTTTTGAGATAGGATCAATAAGATCTTTCACTAGGATTAAGAAGGAATTAGATGGAGTTTTGAAATTACTGATATTCTCTTTCAATTGAGGGACCCAATTATCCTCCCAAATATTAATCTTTGTACCATCTCCTACTTCCCAGATGGAATTTTTTTCTACTAGTTTGACACCTTGACTTATACATTTCCAAATCCAAGAACCATGAGTTGGGACTTTGCTTTAAAGGCTGAAGATTTTCTGAAACATCTAAGTTTTAGTTGAGACAACCATAGAGCTTCAGGCTCATTTAAGAGTCTTCGAGACAGTTTAGTAATCATGGCAAGATTGAATTTGTGGGCATTCCTGAAACCTAGTCCCCCTTTACTTAAAGGTTTACAAAGACAAGAATAAGATCTAGGGTAGTAACCTTTGTAGTTAGTTTCTTTGCCCCACCAGAAATCTCTTTGAAGAGCATCCATTTTCTTAGTTATTTTCTTAGGAAGAATGAAAAAACTCATTTGTTAGCCGGCCATGCTTGCTAAAGTAGCTTTATTTAGAACCATTTTACTAGCTTGTGTTAAGATTTTTCATATCCAACCTTGAACTTTTGCTCCTTCTTCTCTATTATTCCTTCAAAAAGTTTAATTTTAGCTTTATCAATGAAGAGGGGTGTTCCAAAACCGTTAGTTTGGCCTGGACAGGTGGTCGTTTGCGTTTAGCCTTGTTTTTTCTCACATGGGAGATGGTATAGCATGCAGTGCCCACTTTCATGGTAGTGTTTCGGGGTGAAGGAGGGTTGAAAGACCCCGTAATAGGAACAAGTTAGATCAAACTGGTAGTGCTCTTTCATTTTGAAGGAGAACATACTACCCATTGTCCTTGCTTTTAAGACCAGCATTACATTGCTGATGAGTAGGTGTAATTGTTCCAAAACTGAGAGGGTGTTTGAATAAATGTATAGAAGTTGTTTCTGACTTCTAGAAATTAGAAGTCGAAACTAAATCGATTTCTAAAAGCAAAGAAGTTCACTTTTTATGATATGAATTATTTTTGTTTCTAAATTCTGGGATTGTCATTTGTATGCGAAAAGCAGAGCATTTTCTTCCAATATCCAAACAACCTCTAGTTGTATTATCATGTATTCCCGTTAAATTCTTTAAAATCAAAGTAGGAAGCCACTGTATCCTGACCCTTTCCGAGTAATTTTTTGGCATCGTTCGAGACTTCACCTACCTTATGGTTGTTATCTGCTATTTCACCATGATTATAAACTTTCCTAGTAAAACATTATTTTAGCCTATACTATGCGCATCAAATTACAACCTCGAAATCCTTGTCTATCCACGTGTATAAACATATCTTTTTCTTCTTTTCTTTTCAATTGATATATTTCAAACAGTGGCCCATCCAATTCAAGTACATCCGTAAAGAAATGCAACAAACGATACAAACAATGATGAACATTCCTACTAGAAAAATACTAGAATATATCAAAAATACCAATTGCATGTAATTCGAAGAAACTTATGCTTTAAGATAAATGTTTTAAAATCTTAATACAACCATTTTGATCTGAGCGTCTTCGAACTTCAGTTTTCCATTGAAAAAAAGAATGCTCATAAAACTGTAGATACACATCATATCATATGAAACATCCGCGATAACATGCTTAAACCTATGATCATAAGTGAACAAATTATTATGCAGTATGTCAAAGATCGATTTGAAAACATAATATAACAACTAAAATTGGTCCACTGTGCACCATTTTGGAGTGAACTTCTTATACAAGGAGAGATATTACATAACCTATAAAACAAAATAATCTTGATCACCGGATTTCTGTACTGGTATCATCGTGGCTAATGTTGGCATCTCCGTTGCCAATCGTGATGCCAATCGTGAGAAATTAATCTAACATCAAAATCAAACTAACCATCATTTATCATGCCAAAAGAGAGTGTTACCTTTTTGACTTTTCCCATATGAGTAAACTTTGTTAGTCGGCTAATTTAATACCGATCGCCAACGGGGTCGAAATCCCTTCTACGCAAATAACAGCGGAATAAACACGGGAATTCAGAGGTTGGGAGCGCTTATAAGTTATAACCCTCTTTTGTCTATTATCTAACATTAATCATTTGTTGTGGTCACTCGCATTCTTTTTGGGACCATTTTTCAATTTCCTTCTCCATTCATATTTCAGCTTTCATTCCACCTTTTTGAAAGATATCCAGCATAATTGAACGGCACATGTTAATCAAACTTAAAAAGAAACTTTTCAATAATACATACATGCAGATTTGGGTTGCACCGGCACAGACACGTAGAGACCTGGACACGAAAGATTCTCAAAATACTTACGACACGAAAAGATAATACTATAAAATCAATGATATTTTTTACTAAAATGTATATATTATGAATGTAATTTCTCAGCGGTGCTAATAATTGATAAACAATAATTCTATGAATTAATAAATATATTAAAGTAATAGTATATGGACCTAAAACGAGGCATAGTTAATATATTTCTACATTAAAACAGTGTGGGGGCATATATATGCATATGATATTAGTGATGTTTATGATGCAAACATATCCGAACACCGAACAATGTCCTATTGCGGACATTAGACCATTTTAAGAGTGTCCATATATGCGCGTGTGGTCCGAATGGCATATCCCTTAGAAATGTACCGTACGTACAACAGCACTGTCTGAATGTCATCGTCATATATTAACCACTCCCAAAAGTGGTGCCGGCTAATTAATGTGAGGCGTTCATGTTGCTGACAGTTGTCAGCTCTTTAACAAAGACGCGTAAGCTTCTAGTTCAAGGAATCCTCGGAGACATTGACCATTTACCCTTTTTTAATAGGTGGCATTTTCTTATTCACTTGGCCACTAAATCTTACTCATCATGCTTTAGTGAGTTTGATGTGACAATGTAGATATCTCTGTCTCGCAGTCTAGAAATGTTAAAGTGGTCTTAATACGGCAACTCTGAGTTATTTTCAGCTGTCATTACTTGGGACAAGCATTACATTACCGGTGAGAAGCAAGTGCCACAGCCGTTCCAATCTAAGTGTACTGTCAAACCACTAATCACCGAGAGCTTCTCCAATTGAATCTGTGTAGTAAAAAGTCTTAATTCACGTAGGATACATAACCATATTTATAAAAAAAAACATCTCCAACCCATTGAATTAAGGATGACGTGGCTAAAAAAAAGTTACGCATCCTCTAAGTGAACCTCCAATTTTAGACATTCACTTAGAGGTTGTCTTCACATTTTTAATCAAAAATAAAAATGGAAATATTTGTAACCAATTAAATACCTGCAAAGAAGTGAAAGAAAGATATTAAACTTTATGAATTGGAGACAAAATTATTTTTTCCCTAATATTTAGGATTGTATACATAGAGGATGTCTTAAAAATGATGACACGTACATTTATCACCGGAGAAGCTCTTAGCTACTACTTTGTTTCTTAACTTCTAATACAGAACCGTCGTGGTATTTAGCTGACATAGGTTATCGGAATGAAATGATGTATGCAACAAATTCCACATTGTGGTATCCATCGCAACCACATGAAAGGATACCAAGCAACGCATAACTTGACAAATCATGTTGCAGATGAAAGCCAAATGAGAATCCTTAAAATTTGAATGGTCCCATCTTTTATAAACCAGTTTATAGCAAATGACTCAATGGGAAAAACATACTTTCGTGCAATCGCTTTCTAGTTGATTAATTCCACTCATGCTTCCAAAAAAAAAAAAGAATAACTTGATGAGTATATTTAATTCGCATAATATATTTCGAAGCTACTGGATATGCCATTTCGTTCGCCCATGACGTGACTTTCATTGAAACCCTTTATCTGGGAGTGGTGAACCATTTGAAGTCCACAGTAGGTCCCGGCTGAACATCCATAAACCAGAATATTTGCGACACGTTATGGGGAAAACATCTTTACGCACCAATCATCTCGATTATCTTTAAATTAAAAAAAAATCAGCCAGGATTGGTTGATCCGAGTGAAAGTAATCAGCAATTCAGACGCGTATGCGCCCAAGTCGGAGTTCCCAACACCAACTTAGATCACTTGATTTGATTTGTTACCGAAGACAACAACTTGAATTGCTTTATCAGATATTATAAATATGAGTTGAGTATATATCTTGTAAATATATAAAGACGAAGGATACTCTCACATGTTTATTCTCACAATATCTCACACTTTAGAGTATTTTTTGTGAATAAAAACCAAATAGTTTCGTATTTGAAGCTAATATTTTGGGAATATGTTCCTCTTGCAAAACTCTAAGTTTTTACCAAAAATGAGTGTGTCCCGAAATACTAAACATCACCATCTACGAATCTTAATATCAATGGTTAAAAATCCGTTGATTAATTTTTAAAATATTAGATGGTTGTGTTACACGTCTCCGAATGCGCTCATTTTTGGTAGGTATGTACATCTTTGTAGGAGGAACATATCCCTGAAATATTAGCTTAGAATCCGATACCATTTGGTTTTTATTGACAAAAAATACGATTAAATTGTGAGATATATGGTGTAAGAATAAAAGTTTGAAGGGATCCCATCATATATAAATTTTTTAACCATTTTATATTATGTTAATTATATTATTTGGGAATTCATACAAAACTTTTGGTTGGTAGCCTAGCAACAAGCTGAGCTCCAACACCTCTTTGAATAACTACACCTAATCTATGAAAAATGAAACTACCTATGCCACTACTGGCATCATTACTAACTAAACAATTTTTCAAACGCTTAAAAAAACACAAAGTATCCTCACCAAGCTCTCCCAAAGTAGAGAAAGCTAAAACCCCCAAACCATAGCCATGCAAAACACATTTGTCCAAGTATTTAGTGCGTTTTCGTAAAACATCACTCGAGATAGATTTGCCAGGGACAAAAGCACTAACACCTTCACCAGTGAAGGGTGAGACCTCTGTGACATCCATACAAACATCATTACCACTCTCCCAATTTAGAACAAGAATATCGGCGGGACGCAAGTCTCTACCATCATCAGACAAAAATCCAAGAGCAACCTCCTTACGGGCAGGCGCACCAGCTTTGTAACAAATGTCGGTGATTTACATCACGAACTAGGTCATGTCGAAACTTGATTCCAACATACTTAGCACAATGAAGCGCATGATCACCAAAAATATCCATAGATCTGTTACAACTAGGGCAAGAACTATTCTCCACAAACAAAGGGATACCAAGACGATAACAAAGTACAGCTCTGAACTGTCTTGGGACAAGGTATTTTTGAGCCCCCTAATGGTCACATCCATCAAATAATCTTGTGCATGTTTGACACGATTACATTGCCACAAAATGGAATCTCTTGCAGACATAGAAAATTGGTTGGGGATTTGCTTCTTAACTGCATCAAAATAAGTAACTGTCAGGGAATGCATAGAAGGAGGGGAAGTATCATCGACGCAGTAGCTAGAAGGTAATCCACATACCTGGGTGAATTTTTGAAGAGCCAGCTGATAAGCAGAACCCTTGTCTGAGGAGAATAAGTCGCCAAGTATTACCTTTTGCACAGAAGTAGTCTGGCTTTGAGATGCAAGATAACAGTAGGCGCTAGTATCATCCATAGTATAAATACCCAATCCACCATTTTTAATAGGCAAGGTGGTTAATCTCTGCTGCAAAGACCCAAAACCCGCACCATCTCCAGTGACCAAAAGTCTCAGATAACGAAACAGGTGATCATCAAAAAGATCAGTAGCTTGTTGAAGAGCAACATGATTGGTAGTACGCAATGAAAAATATAAACGAGATACACCAGTGCAATTGCGAAGTAATAACATCTCACTTTGAGGGTACTTGAGTTTTTTAATGGCATTCATTAGTTGAACTGTCTTGTTCACCCTATTCAAAACCATATCGCTTAATAAATTCATTTCCAAACTCACTGGTCCTCCCAATAATTTGACGTCATTAGCAGGTCTACCAATATCAAGAGGGAAAACACCTTCAGCAGAACTTCTAGGACCAATAGAAGGAAAAAAGACCTCAGTCTTCTTTATATTTAGATGCAAACCCCTACTTGGCCCTTCAGTTTCGATAATGCTCAAAGCCTTGGCAACCTCAAGAGTATCACCAATAATAGTACCATCATCAAGGTACCAGGCATGCAAATCAAGTTTGCACCGGGAAGCAATAGACCTCACAAGAGGATGAAGAGTCAATGCAAACAACAGGGGACCAAGCGGATCACCTTGTTGGACACCGAGTGCAGACGAAAAAATATATTGGTCATAATAAAGTCTAGCAGGCTTCATATACAAAATTCAGCCCAACAATAAATACTTGGGCAATGGAGGCGAACTTCCTGAATAAGGTGAGAACGGCTCACCATGTTGAAAGCATTAGAGAAATCAATGAGCAACATTGACATCTTTTCTGAATGTCCTTTCAGCTCCAAGAGCCCATTTACAGCATGTAAAATGCTCTCACCACCAACTGGCACACCAACACCAAATTGATAATCACCCAAATAAGAAGCCATTTCCTTGCCAACTGAAAAAGTTGCCACTTTAGAAACAAGCCTTCGCCACACAGTACCAACCGCAATTGGCCTAATTCCACCATCGGGTTTTAGTAATGGTGTTAGGGGTGCACTAGCTATGAACTCGCCTAAACCATTTGGGCATTTACCCGCCAACCAAAGGTTGACAACACCTGTAATTGATGAGACCAAATCATCCGCGACTGCCGCTGCTTCCCCACTCAAGACATCTCATAGGTGTTGAGCACGTAAACCGTCACGGCCGCAATAGGTACCTTTTGGGAAACTCTTGATGGCACCAAGAACTGTACGAGAGTCCACAATGATGGGGTCGGTGTTGACATCATCGCAAGGGACGGACGGTGGAGGAGCGCCTGGATGTTTTAGCTATAAGATTTAATTTATAGAAACGTAATTTAGGATCGTTGAACTTCATGATAATCACACGATAAAATATGCAAGAATTGTTAATGGAAAATACCTGGTAGCGCTAATCTGTGTTACGATACCGATCATCTTTGTAGCAGCGGTTATACCTTGTGGAGGTCATGGTTTCTCTCTCTTGACCTTAGCCGTAATGAGTAAAATCCTTGGATACAATAGTAATGGTTATTGTTTCCCTTTCATAGGTAGAGAGAGGACCAAGTTCCTAGGGTTTTAGTATTAAACATTAGATCTCGACCGTCCATCAAGGAAGAGCATAAATAGGATACTAACTCCTTATATAAACCATGGATTAGATATTTAGCAATATCCTAAATATAACCAGATTCTCACATGGGCCCAATAGATATAATCATCGTATAAGAAATTATCTTACATTCTCCCACTGGTCCATGTGATAATCTATAAATGGTTAATTGCAGGAAACATAAGGCGCGCGTAATTGCTAAATAATAACTTTAGTGGTTAACGTAATACCTTGATCAAATAAGCTATTCATGCGGGTCATAGAAGTTGCACATTGTCTTGTTATCAACATGTTCCCTTCCATGTACCACAACATGAGTACCTTGCTCAACTAGGCCTTAAATAGGATTATCATAATGGTCCAGTGATGTCTTTGAGAAAGACGATTTCTGTTAACATTCATCCATTCACATAAATGTATACTAAACATGGATACAAAAATAATTCAGAATAACATTAATAAGAGCTCAATAAGTGTCCAAAAGTAAGCACATAAATTAGCTGAGTTCAATAAGCAATTACTCCCGCAAACCTGAGATTTTAATCTTTTCTTAAGAGGTCTTAAAAGATAATTATTCATTAAGTGCATGGACGAATGCAATTGTGCTTAAGCGATAAATGAACAACTATTGTTTCTGAATTTCCTAATTCACGCATATAAACTCAAGGTTCATGTGTTTTGTTCCCTTCGTATACATATCGTGCTTTGATGCTGCGAAGCTAAAAACGATAAATTTCAGCAATGTAGAGACTAACCTTAAGTCTCTAAGTCTCGCAGTCATAAATATTCAAACTCAATTGTGGGACTAGCATTAATGGATTCTCCATTTATAGAATCCATACATCCACAAAAATGAAGTCTGAAAACCCAATCAACTTTAATTGGGTTTACTGACTAATTATAAGACATAAAATTTAAGATAGTATCTCAAAATTCTTTATATCTTTCCCGTAATTTGTTCTTCGATTCTTAAGGCATTTAGTTAACATATCAACAGCTTGTTATAAGTTTCATATCAGAATTAAGACGTAATGAAGATTAAATTTATATCTTCTATCCAACATGAAATAAAATCTGTTAAATATATGTTATTATCTCAAAATTCTTCGAATATTCGATATATGCCTTATATGAGAGATTTAGTAATCCATATGATATTACTATCACATGGTAAGCTTCATTGATATCCTTTATTCAAAAAATATAGAGATATGCATAAAGTCAAGATCACTACTCGTAGGTAGTATGTCTTAACAACAAGACCAAGAGTATGAATTTCTCCCACTGATCTTGAGGTATATGCATAAATCTGTAATAATTTCATCCAAAACTTGAAACATTTATAGTTTGTTGAATTTCATATACCATTATGGGAGGGCTTAAATTTCATACTTTGATTTCTAAAATTTGTAGACTAAAATTTATCATTAATAAAGGCTTTTCACATTTAATTAATGCAACTCTTAGGTCATACTGAGCTACTAATAATACTATGAAATTCTGAATAATCTTTCTTTGACACGAGAGAAAAACTTATTTATAATCAATGCATCGTTTCAGAGTAAAATCTTTGGCAATAAGTCTTGCTTTATACCGTTTAAAATTGCTATTACAGTCGTATTAGGTCAGAAAGACCCACTTTCATACAACTGATTTGTGTCTTTCGAGCAATTAAACAATATCCGAGACTTGACTTTCAACCAATGATTTTTGCTCACATAGCATCAATCCATTAATCAAAATTATTACACATAATATTTGTGAACCTAAAACCGAGTCTTTGCCATTCCATATCAAAATGTAATAAATTCTTGTAAGAAAATCACTGAAACAACATGAATAACTTTCTTTCAATCTCTGTTGAGACCTTCTTAATGCTGGTTCATGTTGTTATCAAAAAATTTCTTTATTGGATTAGTTATATTATGGAGTATTGGATCAGTAATTTGTGGTCTTTCATTATCTAACATTTGATAATGAGAAGATTCACAATATCTGTAGAAATCTTAAATAAAGGGATCATTATCATGATTTCTTGAACAGATATATCCACGTACTCCCACTGATTATGCCATCATTAAAATTTATATTTTCGATTTCAATAATTCCCATACTACGGTTAGAACATTAATGAATACCATTTGGATTATTTAGGAAAACCAATGATCCAAATAGTTTTCAAATCCAATTTTCATTCTTTGGAATGTAAGCCCTCACCTCCAACTGAAAACCATAACTTAAATTGATTTAAACTAGGTTTCCAGCCTTTCTAGTCCAAAGTGTGTCTTTGAAACTGCTTTACTGGAAATCTATTTAAATTACACAGTTGTTGAAAGAACAAACATCACTGATATGTATCATGCTCAGATCACTTCTAACCATTTTCATAAAAGTATGATTTACTTTTGATATACACCATTATGCCAAGGATAAGTTGGCCTTGTGTATTGAGCAAAAATTCCAAACTTTTGAAGATACTATGCAAAAGATTTAGGATATTATCCTGTTTTGTCATACCTTTCACAATATTCACCACCTTTGTCAGACTTTATGATTTTCACTTTATCTATAATTGCCTCTCAATTTCAATAATGAATGTTCGATAAAACATCCACGGATTGGATTCATAATGCAATTGTAGATGTACACAGTAACGCGAAAAATCAGGTGATAAACAATTTTATCTTCCAAAAAATGGACCATTAAAAGTCTACAAAATAATCATAATCAACAATTAATAAGAACAAAACTGAAATTTATAATAGAGATAAATGACAATTAAGCTTACAATAGTTACATACCTTCAATAAGATTCTCCTGTGGGTAAAACCTTATCAAGGAACAATGTGAGACATGAAAAACATTAGTACATATTTTACCTTCTCATACACACAACATTATGTTTGTTTAATACCATAACTAGAATCACCTGTGGGAAACTCACGTCCTAAAATGTATTAACAAACTCCAATAATTCTAAATATGTTCAACCTAATATAATGTGAGTTGTAGTCACCTGTGGGTGGCTATTATTTCACATGTATATGAAACATTTAATAACTTAATGCTTGTTTAAATTTGTGAACCAAAACTACTTGTGAGCAGCATTGTTCTAATAGTTAAATCAAACTAAGAGGACTCAAATATACAACACTTACAAGATAAGAATTTAGCATCACTGTGGCGATAACTAAACAATCCAGCAAATATGTAGAATTGCAAATATCACACTAGCTTTTCTTGTGACGTTGCATGGTCCTAATCAATGATATGGACATCCTTGATCTGATCATAAAATTAGTCGATTATAAACAATTATGAGTAACCCTAAAACATTAATCATAAACCTTTACTCAAAGGCATGTCATCATACATAAATTGTAAAATAATAACACCCTTTAATTGAAATGTCCAAACATAATGAACTTTTCGTAAAACAAAATCGAGCATTAAGCAAGTCTATAAGTATAATTCAATAATGAAATTTCGTTGAAGAAAAATTCTTTGATGCATCGCTCATTTAAATATGTACAAACTTAAAGATCATGATAAATAACGGATATATGATGAATTAATATGAAAGGTGTAAATAGTCAACGAGTATCATTTTCAAATATGAAGAAATTTATCAAAAATAAAACCTCAATTTCATAGAGGATGCAATAAGTTTTGGACAACATAATAAAAATATTCATGAAAATATGAAAAAAATCGTAATAGGTTACTCAACTCGATAATGAGTTAATTTATGTAAAATTTCTTTTATGCACTTTTAAGAAATAACGTTTAATCATGTTCCAATTATTTAATTACCATAATGTATGATCAGATATTGTACACTTCAATGGTATCTTAAACATGTGAACTCAAATTACATGTGGGTAATTGTTGTTCTAATACATTTAAGAAAAACAACATTATAAGCACTTGACATAATAACGATTATGACTGGAAAAATTATTTGACATCACTGTGGTAATTTCCAAACAACTCAAAAATGCCATAATAACTACTAAACCTTTCCTTTACGGCTTGGCGTATTTGTGCTTACAA
Organism: Papaver somniferum; assembly: GCF_003573695.1. NCBI lineage: Eukaryota > Viridiplantae > Streptophyta > Magnoliopsida > Ranunculales > Papaveraceae > Papaver > Papaver somniferum. Next base: position 4,095,429 of record NW_020624377.1, on the reverse strand, counting down.
TAAAATTATTACTATTGCTAAGATAAAACACTCTAATATCACTGTGGTGATAACTAAAGAATTATGGCCTAAGAATCATAAGCACAATAATTTTATACGTACAACTAAAATGATCATCAACAATGAGAGAAAAGTGAAACATAATGACACTAGACACCCTCAAGATTCAAATCCGTTCATATCCATATGATCAACAATCATATCAATCAGTGTTTTCTTAAATATGTGAACTCCAATTTCCTGTGGGTAAATTTTGTTCTGATATATTTAAGAAAAACAGGATTACAAGCATTTGACAAAAATTTTGATTATGACCAAAAGTGATTTGACGTCACTGTGGTGATAGCCAATCGACTAAAATAATGTCATTATCACATGATGTCGATAACTGCTAAACCTACACTTTACGGTTTGCAAATTCATGCTTGTAATAACATTATGATTATACTGATATATAACACTCTAGTATCACTGTGGTGATAACTAAAGAGTCCCATAATAATTTTAAGTATAATCCCATAAAATTTAAAGAAAAACAATAATGCGAGAGAAACTATATAATAACGCACAAGCACACACACAAACCATATCATAATGCACACACAAATTTAATGGTGTCAAAAAATGGTTTTGGTCATAAAATTTATAATGAAACTCGATAAAAAATCGTGTTAGTGTTTCGATAAAGCGGAAGCGTAAGTTAATTTACAATAAAAATTGGTTTCATTAGTTTTAAAATTAATACTGTCTCTTTATCTTAATATTAACTAACACGTATACATGCCCACAAGAAAATATTAATGTTTCCAATTTTTAGTGTCTTAATAACCATTCACGTGATGAAAATATTATGTTTATCTTCATTTGCTTTGGAGCACTTATTGATTCATGCCATAAATATATAATGCTCAATAAATATTTTCTCATTTATATCATATCTCCAATTTACCTCTCTTTCACATACAAGACAAGTAGAATATATAGACTTTAGTGGAACAATTATGCATGTTTATGACTACATGATGTCGACATTCTTCCATTTCATTTATCATCATTATTACGTTCATTATTACCTCATATGCTCATTATATGCCATTATTTAAAAAATAATATTTCTAAAATGATTTTCTTTTATTTACATGCCAAAAATAAAACCATTCGGCCAAAAATAAACTCAATAAGTAAGATATATTAACTTATTTACATGAAATAAAGGGTAGGACATTAGTATTAAATTAAAATATATTTTCCCAAAAATTAAGTAGGTTATTAATGTTGAAATATATTTTCTTCCAAAATTAAGAAGCTAATATAAAAGTATACAAGAAAATCATAAGTGATATTGGCCATAGGATCTTAAATTTTACAGTATACCATAATTTTCAACCGATTTGATTTTGATGAGATAACAAAAAATCAAACATGAACATGAAGTGTGAGCATGATATGGGTCAATATAATTAGATGTGAAAAGTAATGCAATTCCATAAGAACGATTATGTTCACAGAAGGGGAAAACCAAATATATCAAACCCAATTTTATTTTATTATTGCATATGATTAACGGACGATCATGAGTTCTAAACACAAGCTCTAGATGCCAACTATAAGGTTTAATTTATAGAAACGTAATTTAGGATCGTTGAACTTCATGATAATCACACGATAAAATATGCAAGAATTGTTAATGGATAATACCTGGTAGCGCTAATCCGTGTTACAATACCGATCATCTTTGTAGCAGCGGTAATACCTTGTGGAGGTCATGGTTTCTCTCTTGACCTTAGCCGTAATGAGTAAAATCCTTGGATACAATAGTAATGGTTATTGTTTCCCTTTCATAGGTAGAGAGAGAACCAAGTTCCTAGGGTTTTAGTATTAAACATTAGATCTCGACCATCCATCAAGGAATAGCATAAATAGGATACTAACTCCTTATATAAACCATGGATTAGATATTTAGCAATATCCTAAATATAACCAGATTCTCACATGGGCCCAATAGAGATAATCATCGTATAAGAAATTATCTTACATTAGCTTCAGTTCCGAATAGGTATTCTCATTACTGGGGGCGACATCGTTCGAAGAAAGAACCCAAATAGCAGCAATAAAATGTCTGCAACTCATGTTCTTGCGGCAAGCATTTTTGTTAGCTGTTTATTGCCTCTTATTAACTGCCTGCTTATTAACTATACGGCTGGGAATTTCCAACAGTTTACTAATCAATGTGAAACACTCATTAGTCTCCTTCCAGACAGCTAGAGCGTTGTTAATAGCCGCAACTTGAAGACCTCTTCTATTACCGGACCTCTCCTCAGCTGTGGACTTTGGTTTGTACAAAGTCAGGGTGCAAATTGGGAGGAGAAGGAGCTGAATCCAGGCAGACTGGTTAGCAGGATTTAACTAAAGTAAAAATAAATAATAAGGAAATGAACATTTCAAGTTATCCCACATCAACTAGTATAGATTTTTCAAATAGGTTGCGTTGCAAACTAAGATTCATAATATGTGAGATATTGTGCATATTACTGATGTGTTGGTAGGGGGAAATACTCTTTGTAACTGATATTGGATGAGGTAGAAGAACATTTCATGATTCGTGTGTTATGATTAAGATGAGTCATGTGGAGATCACAAGATATCACGATGAATGTGTGTTAGACACGAGAGGAACCGAGGCTCTTTGCATCGACGATGAGGGAGGAACTCTACTGGCGAGTCTTTTCCAGATAAACGTGTGGGATACTTGAGGCCTAAACTTGAGAATGAGGCTTATGTCTGAGGCTTAGGAAGCCTCAATCTCGTTTTTGTACGAGATAGACATGAGCTTGCAGAGATCAAGGATCACGAATTCAGCTTGGACATGCTCATGAGGCTCAAGTCACATGGAGCCAGCTTGGAAATACTCAGATGAGATTGAGAGCAAGGCATGTTTATGTGCATGAGAGTGACGTCTCTTTTTTATATATGTGACTATGGAGCACTTGATTCAAGAAGATGAATCAGGCGGATGTGTTCCTAGGTTTTGCAAACATGTTCATTTCCTAGATTTAACCAATGTAACTTGCAAGGAGTCAGTTGTGGGCCCCATTAACAGTCATGACCAGCGTATTTTGTTAGGATGTAATAAGATTTAGACATGAGGCCCGTATGACTTGAGTGGTTCTCGTAAAACTGAGGCGTTAGTCGTCCTTATCGGAGACCTAAATCTTGCCCATGCTCAAGAACTCATCCGTGAACACGCCATGAGTCAATGAGTATACATGGCCAGTGTGTCTCGTGGGGATGTATTAAGAGCCATGTGTATAAATGTTGAGGCAAAAAACTAAGTCTCGGGAGGTCGGGATACGAGGATTCTCTGTGAGAGTTGAGTCACTAGGTTCCGTGAGCTGAGTCTTACTAAAAAGACCGAGAATGAAGTCTCGCTCATGACACTGAGACTTTGGGTTGGGCATATAACTCTAAGTTTTACGACAAAATTTAAACCAGATCTTAAAATGATCGTCTATCCCAAACGTGTATGTTTCCTACTGATGTTAGAATTTGTTGCGCCTCCGCGTTTGTGTCGTGTCCTGTCTGCGTCTAGCATTCGAGCTTGTGCTTCCGAAGTCCATTATGCATCGTTTTGCTATGGACTTGTTATACAAGGAGAGAAATCCAACTTCAAAATCAAACTACCGAATAATTTATCATGCCAAAAAGGAATAGAGTTACCATTTTGGCCGAGCACACTCCATTTTCTTACATCACCTATAAGAATACTGAAACTCGGCCAAAATCTTAGGACATACTGTAATTAACACCCGGGATGAAAACATATTTGAAATTTTTGAAGAAATCAACCATAAATATTCTTTGGTTTGGGAAGAGAATTAGAAAAAGCTTGATTTCTCAACCGTGATTTATGAAAGGAGATACCAAATCTCTGAGGATGGATACCATTATAAAAATCTAACAATTATGATTCTTTCGTTTTATATGAAATGGTATCTCCTCACATGAATTTGGTATCCCTTCATAAATCATGTTCTTAAGAGCAAATCTTATGGGTAGTGTCACTTTTTCATTTGAAAGAGTGCACTACCAATTTGCTATAATTAGAGGCTGTTATGGGTAGTTTTTACCCCACGTTCACCCCCAACACGTTCATATGAACGAGTAGTTGGTAGTTTAACACTTGACGGGGGACTGTCCCCCGTTCGAGAATTTGAAGCCAAACGGGGGACAGTCCAACGTGTATCAAAAAAAAATTGGGTTGGACGGGGCATGGTCCCCCATCCATATTGCTTTTCACTAACTCACGGGGGACTGTCCTCCGCGAATGCTTAAGTTCTGTTTTTAAAACTTTAAGTTTTCCCTCCATTATTATTTTACTAGTAAATTTTAAAAAAGAAATTATTAACGGGGGACTGTCTCCGTTTGACTTCAAATTTCTTTTCTCATGGGAGACCGTCTTTCGTGTGGTGCTTTTTTTTTTTTGTCCATAATGGGTTCACTCGTTCATATGAACGAGGAGTCATCATATGGGCGAGTTAGTTTCCAAATGGAGACTACCCATAACCTTTGCTCTAACAAGAAAAAAAAAAGAAAAAGAAAAGAGGATCAGTTAAATATTTTTAATATTATCTATTTTATAAACTTCTGACCAATAAGTTCAGTCCATTATTTTGTTGTAAGGTGAGCATTAATTTTAAAAGGCCAGTTAGATGAACTTTAAACGAATTATAAGCTTTTGGCCTTTATATATGGAACGGATAGAATATACAATCGCTGTTGTGTGAGTTTGTTAGTCGGCTAATTGAATTTGGAAACGTCAACGGAGTTGACATAACATCGGAGTAAATGAACACGGAATCATTGAATTCGGAGGTTGGAGCTTGTAACTCCTTTTTTGTCTGTAGACGAATGGGATCCACCAGACATTTATACATGTAATTGAGGTTGGAGCATATTAACAATCATTTGTTCTAGTCACTCATCCACATTCCTTTCCGAATCATTCTTCATTTTCCTCAAATTTCAAACTTTCAACTTTTCAAAATATTCCACGTAATTGAACTGCACGGATTGATAAATTTAATACTACCTCCGTTTCTGAAATAGTGTTACTTTTAATTTTGACCTATTTTTAGACTAAGATAAAAAAATGAAATCAAAATTAAAAAAATAAAAATAACAATTTTCCGGAACAAAGGGATATTATGCGGGTCCGGTAGAGGTCCCTGGATAGCTTACCCCTAAGAAGTGCATGTACGACGCTACCGTGGTCCTCTAGTGCCAGTGCCGGCTCGCATTGATTTATGTGAGATATAGATATTGTTGTCCATGTTGCTGACAATTGTCAGCTAGTTAACAAAGACGCGTAAGCCTCCTCTACTTCAAGGAATCTTTGGGATATTGACGACCATCTGCTCTTTTTTCATAGGTGGCATTTTCTTATTCACTTGGCCCCTAAATTCATCTTTTACTCAAACTGAAGTGGAGTTAGATGTGACGGACAATGTACATATCTCTATCTCGTCTCGAGGTCTAAAATGCTTAAAGAAAGTGGTCTTAATAATACGGCAAAAGTGAATTGAAGCATTCCCCAATAATTGTTGCCGCTTTTAAAACCATAAAAGTCAATAATTAAAAGAAAAGCTCGAACAACGAAAATGATATATGTACAGCAGTGACCGGAGCCAATATTTTCAGGATGGATGTGCAAAAGTTTACATATTCATTAAGCTAGCTAGGTCAGGAGGCGAAAACAAGCAAAAATAAGCTTGAAAGCAGGTCAAATTCCAAAATTTTCCTCTAATTAGGCTTAAGAGCCGGTTTAGCATAGATATAATTGCACACCCTTGCATTAAGCTGGCTCCGCCCCTGATCTAGTGATAGAAAATTCTGAAATATATCCATCCCCAGAGTTACCCTTTCATTTCCCTTGATTTCCTGCTCGGATTATTTGATGGGAATTTTCTCGATGGGTTTTAGTATGCATTTTAGTATTGTTGCTTTAATAAAAACTTTTGTTATGGTATGCAAGTATGCCTCATCATCTTCTACTTGGCATGCTAATCAACCAAAGCTAGATGATGACGATGGAGTGTGAAGTGTCAACCAATTTTCCCATTTGTGTTCTAAATTATTTTGGTGGATAAATATCAACTGGATATTTCTTACCTAGCTTCTTGAGGAAACAAGTAAAATTGGAGTTTAGCTGATTTCATCCTCCACCTATTTGTCTCTATCCTTTCCACTGAGTTAGTCATGGAAAATCAAAAGAGTTAGGTTTACAATTTTTTGACCAATTTATGTTAAAAAATTATTTGGATGTTAGGATACCAGAAGCGAAAGCATAAATCAATCATAAAAATGAGAAGTAAATCTATTTTGTTTTTAAAAATTATTCTAAAATGTTGTACCAAAATAATTTATGAGTGTTTTGCTTTTCAGAGTAAGCATTATGGAACGAGACTGAGAGGTCGAAGGTCAGCCGCTTGGAAAAAAGTTTGCCTCTCGAGCATATTTTCAGTTTATAATATCAAAGCACCCTCTAAAACTGTTAGATTACATAATTTACGTTCGCGCAATTATTTGTATTATTATTTCTTTTTAAAAAAAAAAGTCAGCCGGCATTGATTGAACCGGGTCGAGTTGTGGTCCAAGCCAGAGTTTCCTGACACCAACACTTGATTTGACTCGAGAAACCAACTTTGAATCGCCTTTATTATCATCACCGTCAAGAACCAGAGGATATTATAGCATGGGTTTTCAATATTTCTTTTAAATTTGTCAAATTTATTATAATAAGGAATTGGAATTGAAGTTACCCGGCCGGCCGGCCCACATCAACTAGTATAAATTCGTACAAAAACTAAGCTTCTAAATCATTATTATTTGCTCTCTCTGTCAGCCTTTCAAAACCCACAAAACCCCTGCTTCTGCTTCCTCTGTTTTCTCCTTCTTCCTCTGTTTTATCACAACCATGGTGATTTACTCAAAACCATCCCTGTTAGAACAAAACTTCTCAACACCCATTAGAACCTTCATCAAACACCAGCAAAAGACTATCATTCCAGTAATTGATATGTCAAATCCATATGCAAAACACCATATTGTCAAAGCTTGTGAAGAATATGGATTCTTCAAAGTCATTAACCATGGCATACCAATGGAATTAATGAGTGCATTAGAATCCGAAGCTGTTAAGTTCTTCTCACTGCCTCAATTCGAAAAAGATAAAGCTGTTCCTGCTAGTCCATTTGGTTATGGGAACAAAAAAATTGGACCAAATGGTGATGTGGGTTGGATTGAGTACCTCCTCTTATCAACAAAGCTTGATTCTGCATCCTCTTCTCAATTATTCAATTCATTACGAGGAAACCCAGATTTTTTCAGGTCTCTGGTGAAGAGTTACATAGGATCTGTGAAGAATTTAGCTACGGAAGTTCTCGGATTACTGGCAGATGGTTTAATGATGCAAAAAAGAAATGTGTTCAGTAGATTGTTAGAAGATGAAGAAAGCGACTCGATTTTTAGATTAAATCATTACCCACCGTGTCCTCCTCCTCCTAATCATCGTAATACGGTCGGGTTCGGAGAACATACAGACCCTCAGGTAGTATCAGTGTTGAGATCAAACAACATCACTGGCCTTCAAATTGCTGATAAAAATGGTTCCTGGATTCCTGTTCCACCTGATCAGAACTCATTCTTCATCAATGTTGGTGATTCTTTACAGGTACTACCACTGCACCACATTTCAGAGAAATATTATGAGTAATTTTGTTGCATTTTGGATGGTAAATTTATGGGTTTTTTGTTCTTGTTGCAGGTAATGAGCAATGGGAGGTTCAAGAGTGTGAAACACAGAGTGATCCAAAACAGTATGAAATCTAGGGTGTCAATGATATATTTTGGTGGCCCACCTTCAAGTGAAAGAATAGCACCTTTACCATCACTGTTGGCAGAAGGTGAACAGAGTTTATATAAAGAATTCACATGGTCTGAATACAAAAATTCTGCTTACAAATCAAGATTGGCTGACAACAGGCTTTGCAAATTTGAGAAACAACAACTTTCAAGGAAGTTACCGCTGGAGTATGGTGGTAAAGTTATTGGATGATAACACCAATGACCTAATCCGAGTTCGAAACTCATCGGCATTATGGGAAAAGGAACAACAAAACTTAGTGAATAGTGTTTAGTTTTTTTTTTTTTCTTCCTGCTATTTCTATTTCTTTTTCTTGGCCAATTGTATTTAGTCAAAAAAACTAAACTACAACAACTAACTGTGGTTGGAATTGTGGCACATGAATGAATGCTCCTCCAGAATTGAACATCTTCTTATGGAAAAGATGTATACAGCAAATTTCAGCTATAAAATCTTACTTATCTAGATTTTCTGCCCCTAGAAAGCAGTATTTGTCCTATCTGTTCAGGTCCAGCTGAAACAATGTCCTTACGAAAGGGCAGCCTGGTTTAATTTAAATCCACACAAGTGTTACAGCAGATCTCTCACATTGATACTGTTACTGAATGGATGAAACACATCTCCAATCCAATCTGAGTTGCAACTAGCCTTTTCTATAGTTTTTGTGGCATTTTTGAAATCCAGGTGCAAGGATCAAGTTGAAGCAGCAGTACAGAACCCCACTACTACTGCTAATCATATATAACTCATGGTGAATTCAATTAACAACTCACAACATACTCTTACCCTTTTGCAATCTAGTTACTGATCTGACATGACTTCAAGTTTATCTCCACCGGATTTTACACTTTTACCAGAATTTTGTTACTTTTGTGGACTCTTCTCTCTGTAAACTATCTCCCCAGGCAGGCAGTGGATCAGTCATCTTTGACACCTCCAGGAGATACTATGCAGCGAGATGCAGGTGTCAACCTGCCATCTCAGTAGACAAAGCTGAAGCCTCAACTCTTTGTGAATGGTGCACATCTGAATCTTGACAGGGTTCTTTTGTTTCAGATTATCAAGCCCTTGTCAGTGCTGTAAATGGCAATTTAAGTGGCATTAGTTGGGAGGACAGAACCTCAAGATAATTTAGCATAGAGGAGAAACTGAGGGAGATATTTTAGCATCGCTAAGCACAAATGTATCAAGATATTGTGTGCATATCACTCTTTATATCTGCATTGTTGGCACTTTTTGGTACATCCCTGTATGTAGCCAAATAAAACAGTCTGTCGCTTTTGTCACTAGATGACATAATGAATCACTCTTTTGTGGGAGAAGTATCTCAGATTGTACCATGTAACAAAATAAATAGAACATACTCTCCGATAGCATTTTATAGGCCAGCCCCTTGGGCATTTCCACAATTGATGTTGAAGCTATATTATCATTAACTACAATTAACTTGACATGCTGAACTGCACTACCAAATAGCTACATTCTTAGCATCAAAACCACAAAAATAGAACACCAAACCATTTCTTCAAGGCACGAGATAATGACACTTTGTTTAATTCAAACTTCGACTAGATTATATGTATCAGAACAGGCCGGACAAATAACCATTGAATCTATTTACCAATAACAAATATCTCGCCATTTGATTAATCAGAATTCAATAGCTGAGCAAAATTCATAAGCAATAAAATAAAAACCAATTTCAGATATTAGTTAATATGTACGGTATCCAAACTTCAAAATATACTGCACGGAATAACTAATAGCTGAAAATGGTGATTTATTGCTTATGGACCAATAGCTGGAGATCTTAACCTGATTATTTTTTTTCTTCTTCTGCTTCTGTCTGCACTCACTTACTCAGTCGCTCTAGGTTTGTTCTAGAGAGAAAGAGGGATGAAATGAGAGCTATTAAAGAGAACTTTTTTGGAATAAAATGGTAGACATGTTGTGGATTATGACACGAACGAGGCAGCTCACGCTCTTTAGACCAGTGACTACATTCAGTTTTGTCTCCCATTTGTGATCCTAGACAGCAAATTCAAATCAGCAAAGATTTCAAGACAACAGATCAACCATTTTGAATCAAGGTTTTAGTGAAAAATTGTAGATAAGTTCCATTGCATATCCACCATAATAACATCCTAAAGCAGAACCTAACCTTTAGAAACCGTTTTAGTCTTGTGTGAAAGCTCTCCGCGATTATATTCTAATTCCCATCTAGCATTCTACTATGAAGTGCTCAAGACAGTATATCTTGGGCGATGAGTCCTCTAATATCCTACAACCCTGGATCACAACAAACCTAAACAACTAGGTGAATTTCAGCATGTATTGTAGCTTGCTCTGATAGGTAACATAAACAATAAACACTAGAGAGCAACGGTGAACATTTGATAATAAAAATTTGGAGGAGGATAGGTGTAGTATGCATAATAAAGTTAACGAGGTATGTCAGGAAACTTGTTGCAAAAAGACTCGGTACAATCAATATTTTAGTCAAATTACAAAAGATGCTTAGTAAGTGTTCATAGAGGAGAAACTAATGGAGATATTTTAACATCTCTAAGCACAAATGTAGTAATAAGGTAGTGTGCTTACCACTCTTTATGTCTACCTTGTTGGCACTTTTTGATACCCCAAGAACAGAATAGTAATCCAGTAAATAGCCAAATAAAAGTCTGTCATTTTTGACACAGAACGACATAACGAATCACTCTTCTATGGGAGAACTATCTGAGCCTAAGGGTTAAATCAGATGGAGGAACAAAACCAGCAGCAGCACTGCTTTTGAGATGATGCTATCACATGCTTTAGAGATTTTACCACCGTCCCACCAACCTAAACTACTACTTAATATTATCAATTCAACTAACACTACTTATGTAATCCCAATAATATTTCCTAAGCAATCAGGGAAAATTACACTTCTACTCTGAAGTCTGAGACGACATCCAATAAAATTTTGTTACATACACAAAGGAAGAATAAAAAGTACATTCATACTCACACTTCAGCTCTAACAACAAATCTTGTTCGCCGATGGGGATGCTGAGTTCTAGATGAACCTGCTGCAAATAGCGGATGTATTGGATCTTTGAGAAAACGAGGTTGAACTGTTTGAAGCCAAACACCGGATCTGACTTGAAATTCTGCGGACAAAGTTGAAATTATAGGTATAGTGAATCTTCAACTTACATAGAGATAGAATTCACAACAGAAATAAAAAATAAAAAAAACTAACAAGCTCAAAACCGCTCAAAAGTAATAATGAGTGGGACCAAAAACCAGCTTACAATTTCTTCTTTTAACCATCTCTAGCAAATGAAAGTTGATGGATTTCCCATCAAGGATCAAGAGAGGATCGAGAGAGAGATATCAAACACAAAACTCAGAAGAATTACATTGATTAAAAACTTTGTATATATTTCCATTAATATTAGATGGTGCCTTTTATAGGCTACAAATTGCTAAACCCATTAACACCAATGCGTACATAATGCACTTCCATAATACTAGGACTTCCATAATACTAGGACATACTACCAGTTCCACTTTCACACGTCTAACTTCATGAGACCCTACATAAACTCGTTCAATAAAAACTCCTAAATATTAGGTTAAGGAAAACCGTGTTTGGATTACAACTCCAACACCTTCCCTTAATTCAAACACGTCTAATTTTTTTCAATGCATCATACATTAGCTAAAATGTCATCATAAATTTCAGTAATCTTTGTGATTCTCACTATCATCGTCGTCACTATCATCATCATAATGATCGTCTTCATCGGATCACCATCTTCATCATTCATCATCATCATCATCATCATTCATCATCATCCTAAATTTCTTAAATTTCAGCAACATTTTTTTGTTGCCATCATCATCATCTTACAGGTCACCGATCTTCATCACGGTCATAAATATTATCATTGTCAGCCGATCAGCATCCTGCATAATTTGGACTAATATAGTATTTTGAACAAAATAAAGAACCCCTCTACATATCTTGAACAAAAAATCCTCACCAAGAAATATTTTCATGACTGTTTTATCTTCTCAACAAAACAAATACCGTAACCAAATATTTTTTATCAAAAAAAAAAAAAATCTTTCTCAATTTTTTCAGTGGAAACCCTTGTTTCCAAGACCTAATCCGTAGGAATTTTTTTCTTTCAATTCTCTGAAATCACATCCGTTCTACAAAAAAGAATCTTACAAATTTTTAAAAAATTTTTCTTAACCGTTCTCGGCTCACCTCTCAACAGCTCTGATACCCTGATGGATTTCCCATCAAGGATCAAGAGAGGATCGAGAGAGAGATCAAACACAAAACTCAGAAGAATTACATTGATTAAAAACTTTGTACATATTACCATTAATATTAGATGGTGCCTTTTATAGGATACAAATTGATAAACCCATTAACACCAATGCGTGCATAATGCACTTCCATAATACTAGGACTTCCATAATACTAGGACATACTACCTGTTCCACTTTCACACGTCTAACTTCATGAGACCCTACATAAACTCGTTCAATAAAAACTCCTAAATATAAGGTTAAGGAAAACCGTGTTTGGATTACAACTGCAACACCTTCCCTTAATTCAAACACGTCTAATTTTTTTCAATGCATCATACATTAGCTAAAATGTCATCCTAAATTTCAGTAATCTTTGTGATTCTCACTATCGTCGTCGTCACTATCATCATCATCATAATGATCGTCTTCATCGGTCACCATCTTCATCATTCATCATCATCATCATCATTCATCATCATCCTAAATTTCTTAAATTTCAGCAACCTTTTTTTGTTGCCATCATCATCATCTTACCGGTCACCGATCTTCATCACGGTCATAAATATTATCATTGTCAGCCGATCAGCATCCTGCATAATTTGGACTAATATAGTATTTTGCACAAAATAAAGAACCCCTCTACATATCTTGAACAAAAAATCCTCACCAAGAAATATTTTCATGACTGTTTTATCTTCTCAACAAAACAAATACCGTAACCAAATATTTTTTATCAAAAAAAAAAAAATCTTTCTCAATTTTTTTCAGTGGAAACCCTTGTTTTCCAAAGACCTAATCCGTAGGTATTTTTTTCTTTTCAATTCTCTGAAATAACATCACGTTTCTAACTATATATCAAAAAAAAATCTTAACAAAATTTTTAAAAACAATTTTTCTTAACCGTCTCTCGGCTCACCTCTCAACCCCAGCTCTGATACCTTGATGGATTTCCCATCAAGGATCAAGAGAGGATCGAGAGAGATAAACACAAAACTCAGAAGAATTACATTGATTAAAAACTTTGTACATATTTCCATTAATATTAGATGGTGCCTTTTATAGGATACAAATTGATAAACCCATTAACACCAATGCGTGCATAATGCACTTCCATAATACTAGGACATACTACCTGTTCCACTTTCACACGTCTAACTTCATGAGACCCTACATAAACTCGTTCAATAAAAACTCCTAAATATTAGGTTAAGGAAAACCGTGTTTGGATTACAACTGCAACTCCTTCCCTTAATTCAAACACGTTTAATTTTTTTCAATGCATCATACATTAGCTAAAATGTCATCATAAATTTCAGTAATCTTTGTGATTCTCACTATCATCGTCGTCATTATCATCATCATAATGATCGTCTTCATCGGATCACCATCTTCATCATTCATCATCATCATCATTCATCATCATCCTAAATTTCTTAAATTTCAGCAACATTTTTTTGTTGCCATCATCATCATCTTACCGGTCACCGATCTTCATCACGGTCATAAATATTATCATTGTCAGCCGATCAGCATCCTACAATTTGGACTAATATAGTATTTTGCACAAAATAAAGAACCCCTCTATATCTTGAACAAAAAATCCTCACCAAGAAATATTTTCATGACTGTTTTATCTTCTCAACAAAACAAATACCGTAACCAAATATTTTTTATCAAAAAAAAAAAATCTTTCTCAATTTTTTTCAGTGGAAACCCTTGTTTTCCAAAGACCTAATCCGTAGGTATTTTTTTCTTTTCAATTCTCTGAAATAACATCACGTTTCTAACTATATATCAAAAAAAAATCTTAACAAAATTTTTAAAAACAATTTTTCTTAACCGTCTCTCGGCTCACCTCTCAACCCCAGCTCTGATACCTTGATGGATTTCCCATCAAGGATCAAGAGAGGATCGAGAGAGAGATCAAACACAAAACTCAGAAGAATTACATTGATTAAAAACTTTGTACATATTTCCATTAATATTAGATGGTGCCTTTTATAGGATACAAATTGATAAACCCATTAACACCAATGCGTGCATAATGCACTTCCATAATACTAGGACTTCCATAATACTAGGACATACTACCTGTTCCACTTTCACACGTCTAACTTCATGAGACCCTACATAAACTCGTTCAATAAAAACTCCTAAATATTAGGTTAAGGAAAACCGTGTTTGGATTACAACTGCAACACCTTCCCTTAATTCAAACACGTTTAATTTTTTTCAATGCATCATACATTAGCTAAAATGTCATCCTAAATTTCAGTAATCTTTGTGATTCTCACTATCATCGCCGTCACTATCATCATCATAATGATCGTCTTCATCGGATCACGATCTTCATCATTCATCATCATCATCATCATTCATCATCATCCTAAATTTCTTAAATTTCAGCAACCTTTTTTTGTTGCCATCATCATCATCTTACCGGTCACCGATCTTCATCACGGTCATAAATATTATCATTGTCAGCCGATCAGCATCCTGCATAATTTGGACTAATATAGTATTTTGAACAAAATAAAGAACCCCTCTACATATCTTGAACAAAAAATCCTCACCAAGAAATATTTTCATGACTGTTTTATCTTCTCAACTAAACAAATACCGTAACCAAATATTTTTTATCAAAAAAAAAAAAATCTTTCTCAATTTTTTTCAGTGGAAACCCTTGTTTCCAAAGACCTAATCCGTAGGAATTTTTTTCTTTTCAATTCTCTGAAATAACATCACGTTTCTAACTATATATCAAAAAAAAATCTTAACAAAATTTTTAAAAACAATTTTTTCTTAACCGTCTCTCGGCTCACATCTCAACCCCAGCTCTGATACCCTGATGGATTTCCCATCAAGGATCAAGAGAGTATCGAGAGAGATCAAACACAAAACTCAGAAGAATTACATTGATTAAAAACTTTGTACATATTTCCATTAATATTAGATGGTGCTTTTATAGGCTACAAATTGCTAAACCCATTAACACCAATGCGTGCATAATGCACTTCCATAATACTAGGACATACTACCTGTTCCACTTTCACACGTCTAACTTCATGAGACCCTATATAAACTCGTTCAATAAAAACTCCTAAATATTAGGTTAAGGAAAACCGTGTTTGGATTACAACTCCAACACCTTCCCTTAATTCAAACACGTCTAATTTTTTTCAATGCATCATACATTAGCTAAAATGTCATCATAAATTTCAGTAATCTTTGTGATTCTCACTATCATCGTCGTCACTATCATCATCATAATGATCGTCTTCATCGGATCACCATCTTCATCATTCATCATCATCCTAAATTTCTTAAATTTCAGCAACATTTTTTGTTGCCATCATCATCAACTTACCGGTCACCGATCTTCATCACGGTCATAAATATTATCATTGTCAGCCGATCAGCATCCTGCATAATTTGGACTAATATAGTATTTGAACAAAATAAAGAACCCCTCTATATATCTTGAACAAAAAATCCTCACCAAGAAATATTTTCATGACTGTTTTATCTTCTCAACAAAACAAATACCGTAACCAAATATTTTTTATCAAAAAAAAACAAAAATCTTTCTCAATTTTTTTCAGTGGAAACCCTTGTTTTCCAAAGACCTAATCCGTAGGAATTTTTTTCTTTTCAATTCTCTGAAGTAACATCACGTTTCTAACTATATATCAAAAAAAAATCTTAACAAAATTTTTAAAAACAATTTTTCTTAACCGTCTCTCGGCTCACCTCTCAACCCCAGCTCTGATACCCTGATGGATTTCCCATCAAGGATCAAGAGAGGATCGAGAGAGAGATCAAACACAAAACTCAGAAGAATTACATTGATTAAAAATTTTGTACATATTACCATTAATATTAGATGGTGCCTTTTATAGGCTACAAATTGCTAAACCCATTAACACCAATGCGTGCATAATGCACTTCCATAATACTAGGACTTCCATAATACTAGGACATACTACCTGTTCCACTTTCACACGTCTAACTTCATGAGACCCTACATAAACTCGTTCAATAAAAACTCCTAAATATTAGGTTAAGGAAAACCGTGTTTGGATTACAACTGCAACTCCTTCCCTTAATTCAAACACGTTTAATTTTTTTCAATGCATCATACATTAGCTAAAATGTCATCATAAATTTCAGTAATCTTTGTGATTCTCACTATCATCGTCGTCATTATCATCATCATAATGATCGTCTTCATCGGATCACCATCTTCATCATCATCATCATCATCATCATCATCCTAAATTTCTTAAATTTCAGCAACATTTTTTTGTTGCCATCATCATCATCTTACCGGTCACCGATCTTCATCACGGTCATAATATTATCATTGTCAGCCGATCAGCATCCTGCATAATTTGGACTAATATAGTATTTTGCACAAAATAAAGAACCCCTCTACATATCTTGAACAAAAAATCCTCACCAAGAAATATTTTCATGACTGTTTTATCTTCTCAACAAAACAAATACCGTAACCAAATATTTTTTATCAAAAAAAAAAAAATCTTTCTCAATTTTTTTCAGTGGAAACCCTTGTTTTCCAAAGACCTAATCCGTAGGTATTTTTTTCTTTTCAATTCTCTGAAATAACATCACGTTTCTAACTATATATCAAAAAAAAATCTTAACAAAATTTTTAAAAACAATTTTTCTTAACCGTCTCTCGGCTCACCTCTCAACCCCAGCTCTGATACCTTGATGGATTTCCCATCAAGGATCAAGAGAGGATCGAGAGAGAGATAAAACACAAAACTCAGAAGAATTACATTGATTAAAAACTTTGTACATATTTCCATTAATATTAGATGGTGCCTTTTATAGGATACAAATTGATAAACCCATTAACACCAATGCGTGCATAATGCACTTCCATAATACTAGGACATACTACCTGTTCCACTTTCACACGTCTAACTTCATGAGACCCTACATAAACTCGTTCAATAAAAACTCCTAAATATTAGGTTAAGGAAAACCGTGTTTGGATTACAACTGCAACTCCTTCCCTTAATTCAAACACGTTTAATTTTTTTCAATGCATCATACATTAGCTAAAATGTCATCATAAATTTCAGTAATCTTTGTGATTCTCACTATCATCGTCGTCATTATCATCATCATAATGATCGTCTTCATCGGATCACCATCTTCATCATTCATCATCATCATCATTCATCATCATCCTAAATTTCTTAAATTTCAGCAACATTTTTTTGTTGCCATCATCATCATCTTACCGGTCACCGATCTTCATCACGGTCATAAATATTATCATTGTCAGCCGATCAGCATCCTACATAATTTGGACTAATATAGTATTTTGCACAAAATAAAGAACCCCTCTACATATCTTGAACAAAAAATCCTCACCAAGAAATATTTTCATGACTGTTTTATCTTCTCAACAAAACAAATACCGTAACCAAATATTTTTTATCAAAAAAAAAAAATCTTTCTCAATTTTTTTCAGTGGAAACCCTTGTTTTCCAAAGACCTAATCCGTAGGTATTTTTTTCTTTTCAATTCTCTGAAATAACATCACGTTTCTAACTATATATCAAAAAAAAATCTTAACAAAATTTTTAAAAACAATTTTTCTTAACCGTCTCTCGGCTCACCTCTCAACCCCAGCTCTGATACCTTGATGGATTTCCCATCAAGGATCAAGAGAGGATCGAGAGAGAGATCAAACACAAAACTCAGAAGAATTACATTGATTAAAAACTTTGTACATATTTCCATTAATATTAGATGGTGCCTTTTATAGGATACAAATTGATAAACCCATTAACACCAATGCGTGCATAATGCACTTCCATAATACTAGGACTTCCATAATACTAGGACATACTACCTGTTCCACTTTCACACGTCTAACTTCATGAGACCCTACATAAACTCGTTCAATAAAAACTCCTAAATATTAGGTTAAGGAAAACCGTGTTTGGATTACAACTGCAACACCTTCCCTTAATTCAAACACGTTTAATTTTTTTCAATGCATCATACATTAGCTAAAATGTCATCCTAAATTTCAGTAATCTTTGTGATTCTCACTATCATCGCCGTCACTATCATCATCATAATGATCGTCTTCATCGGATCACGATCTTCATCATTCATCATCATCATCATCATTCATCATCATCCTAAATTTCTTAAATTTCAGCAACCTTTTTTTGTTGCCATCATCATCATCTTACCGGTCACCGATCTTCATCACGGTCATAAATATTATCATTGTCAGCCGATCAGCATCCTGCATAATTTGGACTAATATAGTATTTTGAACAAAATAAAGAACCCCTCTACATATCTTGAACAAAAAATCCTCACCAAGAAATATTTTCATGACTGTTTTATCTTCTCAACTAAACAAATACCGTAACCAAATATTTTTTATCAAAAAAAAAAAAATCTTTCTCAATTTTTTTCAGTGGAAACCCTTGTTTCCAAAGACCTAATCCGTAGGAATTTTTTTCTTTTCAATTCTCTGAAATAACATCACGTTTCTAACTATATATCAAAAAAAATCTTAACAAAATTTTTAAAAACAATTTTTTCTTAACCGTCTCTCGGCTCACATCTCAACCCCAGCTCTGATACCCTGATGGATTTCCCATCAAGGATCAAGAGAGTATCGAGAGAGATCAAACACAAAACTCAGAAGAATTACATTGATTAAAAACTTTGTACATATTTCCATTAATATTAGATGGTGCTTTTTATAGGCTACAAATTGCTAAACCCATTAACACCAATGCGTGCATAATGCACTTCCATAATACTAGGACATACTACCTGTTCCACTTTCACACGTCTAACTTCATGAGACCCTATATAAACTCGTTCAATAAAAACTCCTAAATATTAGGTTAAGGAAAACCGTGTTTGGATTACAACTCCAACACCTTCCCTTAATTCAAACACGTCTAATTTTTTTCAATGCATCATACATTAGCTAAAATGTCATCATAAATTTCAGTAATCTTTGTGATTCTCACTATCATCGTCGTCACTATCATCATCATAATGATCGTCTTCATCGGATCACCATCTTCATCATTCATCATCATCCTAAATTTCTTAAATTTCAGCAACATTTTTTGTTGCCATCATCATCATCTTACCGGTCACCGATCTTCATCACGGTCATAAATATTATCATTGTCAGCCGATCAGCATCCTGCATAATTTGGACTAATATAGTATTTTGAACAAAATAAAGAACCCCTCTATATATCTTGAACAAAAAATCCTCACCAAGAAATATTTTCATGACTGTTTTATCTTCTCAACAAAACAAATACCGTAACCAAATATTTTTTATCAAAAAAAAACAAAAATCTTTCTCAATTTTTTTCAGTGGAAACCCTTGTTTTCCAAAGACCTAATCCGTAGGAATTTTTTTCTTTTCAATTCTCTGAAGTAACATCACGTTTCTAACTAATATCAAAAAAAATCTTAACAAAATTTTTAAAAACAATTTTTCTTAACCGTCTCTCGGCTCACCTCTCAACCCCAGCTCTGATACCCTGATGGATTTCCCATCAAGGATCAAGAGAGGATCGAGAGAGAGATCAAACACAAAACTCAGAAGAATTACATTGATTAAAAATTTTGTACATATTACCATTAATATTAGATGGTGCCTTTTATAGGCTACAAATTGCTAAACCCATTAACACCAATGCGTGCATAATGCACTTCCATAATACTAGGACTTCCATAATACTAGGACATACTACCTGTTCCACTTTCACACGTCTAACTTCATGAGACCCTACATAAACTCGTTCAATAAAAACTCCTAAATATTAGGTTAAGGAAAACCGTGTTTGGATTACAACTGCAACTCCTTCCCTTAATTCAAACACGTTTAATTTTTTTCAATGCATCATACATTAGCTAAAATGTCATCATAAATTTCAGTAATCTTTGTGATTCTCACTATCATCGTCGTCATTATCATCATCATAATGATCGTCTTCATCGGATCACCATCTTCATCATTCATCATCATCATCATTCATCATCATCCTAAATTTCTTAAATTTCAGCAACATTTTTTTGTTGCCATCATCATCATCTTACCGGTCACCGATCTTCATCACGGTCATAAATATTATCATTGTCAGCCGATCAGCATCCTGCATAATTTGGACTAATATAGTATTTTGCACAAAATAAAGAACCCCTCTACATATCTTGAACAAAAAATCCTCACCAAGAAATATTTTCATGACTGTTTTATCTTCTCAACAAAACAAATACCGTAACCAAATATTTTTATCAAAAAAAAAAAAATCTTTCTCAATTTTTTCAGTGGAAACCCTTGTTTTCCAAAGACCTAATCCGTAGGTATTTTTTTCTTTTCAATTCTCTGAAATAACATCACGTTTCTAACTATATATCAAAAAAAAATCTTAACAAAATTTTTAAAAACAATTTTTCTTAACCGTCTCTCGGCTCACCTCTCAACCCCAGCTCTGATACCTGATGGATTTCCCATCAAGGATCAAGAGAGGATCGAGAGAGAGATCAAACAAAAACTCAGAAGAATTACATTGATTAAAACTTTGTACATATTTCCATTAATATTAGATGGTGCCTTTTATAGGATACAAATTGATAAACCCATTAACACCAATGCGTGCATAATGCACTTCCATAATACTAGGACTCCATATAATAGGACATACTACCTGTTCCACTTTCACACGTCTAACTTCATGAGACCCTACATAAACTCGTTCAATAAAAACTCCTAAATATTAGGTTAAGGAAAACCGTGTTTGGATTACAACTGCAACACCTTCCCTTAATTCAAACACGTTTAATTTTTTTCAATGCATCATACATTAGCTAAAATGTCATCATAAATTTCAGTAATCTTTGTGATTCTCACTATCATCGCCGTCACTATCATCATCATAATGATCGTCTTCATCGGATCACGATCATCATCATTCATCATCATCATCATCATCCTAAATTTCTTAAATTTCAGCAACCTTTTTTTGTTGCCATCATCATCATCTTACCGGTCACCGATCTTCATCACGGTCATAAATATTATCATTGTCAGCCAATCAGCATCTGCATAATTTGGACTAATATAGTATTTGAACAAAAAAAGAACCCCTCTACATATCTTGAACAAAAAATCCTCACCAAGAAATATTTTCATGACTGTTTTATCTTCTCAAATAAACAAATACCGTAACCAAATATTTTTTATCAAAAAAAAAAAAATCTTTCTCAATTTTTTTCAGTGGAAACCCTTGTTTCCAAAGACCTAATCCGTAGGTATTTTTTTCTTTTCAATTCTCTGAAATAACATCACGTTTCTAACTATATATCAAAAAAAAATCTTAACAAAATTTTTAAAAACAATTTTTCTTAACCGTCTCTCGGCTCACCTCTCAACCCCAGCTCTGATACCCTGATGGATTTCCCATCAAGGATCAAGAGAGGATCGAGAGAGAGATCAAACACAAAACTCAGAAGAATTACATTGATTAAAAACTTTGTACATATTTCGATTATTAGATGGTGCCTTTTATAGGCTACAAATTGCTAAACCCAGTAACACCAATGCGTGCATAATGCACTTCCATAATACTATGACTTCCATAATACTAGGACATACTACCAGTTCCACTTTCACACGTCTAACTTCATGAGACCCTACATAAACTCGTTAAATAAAAACTCCTAAATATTAGGTTAAGGAAAACCGTGTTTGGATTACAACTCCAACACCTTCCCTTAATTCAAACACGTCTAATTTTTTTTCAGTGCATCATACATTAGCTAAAATGTCATCATAAATTTCAGTAATCTTTGTGATTCTCACTATCATCGTCGTCATTATCATCATCATAATGATCGTCTTCATCGGATCACCATCTTCATCATTCATCATCATCATCATTCATCATCATCCTAAATTTCTTAAATTTCAGCAACATTTTTTTGTTGCCATCATCATCATCTTACCGGTCACCGATCTTCATCACGGTCATAAATATTATCATTGTCAGCCGATCAGCATCCTGCATAATTTGGACTAATATAGTATTTTGAACAAAATAAAGAACCCCTCTACATGTCTTGAAAAAAAAATCCTCACCAAGAAATATTTTCATGACTGTTTTATCTTCTCAAAAAAACAAATACTATAACCAAATATTTTTTATCAAAAAAAAAAAAAAATCTTTCTCAATTTTTTTCAGTGGAAACCCTTGTTTCCAAAGACCTAATCCGTAGGAATTTTTTTCTTTTCAATTCTCTGAAATAACATCACGTTTCTAACTATATATCAAAAAAAAATCTTAACAAAATTTTTAAAAACAATTTTTTCTTAACCGTCTCTCGGCTCACATCTCAACCCCAGCTCTGATACCCTGATGGATTTCCCATCAAGGATCAAGAGAGTATCGAGAGAGATCAAACACAAAACTCAGAAGAATTACATTGATTAAAAACTTTGTACATATTTCCATTAATATTAGATGGTGCTTTTTATAGGCTACAAATTGCTAAACCCATTAACACCAATGCGTGCATAATGCACTTCCATAATACTAGGACATACTACCTGTTCCACTTTCACACGTCTAACTTCATGAGACCCTATATAAACTCGTTCAATAAAAACTCCTAAATATTAGGTTAAGGAAAACCGTGTTTGGATTACAACTCCAACACCTTCCCTTAATTCAAACACGTCTAATTTTTTTCAATGCATCATACATTAGCTAAAATGTCATCATAAATTTCAGTAATCTTTGTGATTCTCACTATCATCGTCGTCACTATCATCATCATAATGATCGTCTTCATCGGATCACCATCTTCATCATTCATCATCATCCTAAATTTCTTAAATTTCAGCAACATTTTTTGTTGCCATCATCATCATCTTACCGGTCACCGATCTTCATCACGGTCATAAATATTATCATTGTCAGCCGATCAGCATCCTGCATAATTTGGACTAATATAGTATTTTGAACAAAATAAAGAACCCCTCTATATATCTTGAACAAAAAATCCTCACCAAGAAATATTTTCATGACTGTTTTATCTTCTCAACAAAACAAATACCGTAACCAAATATTTTTTATCAAAAAAAAACAAAAATCTTTCTCAATTTTTTTCAGTGGAAACCCTTGTTTTCCAAAGACCTAATCCGTAGGAATTTTTTTCTTTTCAATTCTCTGAAGTAACATCACGTTTCTAACTATATATCAAAAAAAAATCTTAACAAAATTTTTAAAAACAATTTTTCTTAACCGTCTCTCGGCTCACCTCTCAACCCCAGCTCTGATACCCTGATGGATTTCCCATCAAGGATCAAGAGAGGATCGAGAGAGAGATCAAACACAAAACTCAGAAGAATTACATTGATTAAAAATTTTGTACATATTACCATTAATATTAGATGGTGCCTTTTATAGGCTACAAATTGCTAAACCCATTAACACCAATGCGTGCATAATGCACTTCCATAATACTAGGACTTCCATAATACTAGGACATACTACCTGTTCCACTTTCACACGTCTAACTTCATGAGACCCTACATAAACTCGTTCAATAAAAACTCCTAAATATTAGGTTAAGGAAAACCGTGTTTGGATTACAACTGCAACTCCTTCCCTTAATTCAAACACGTTTAATTTTTTTCAATGCATCATACATTAGCTAAAATGTCATCATAAATTTCAGTAATCTTTGTGATTCTCACTATCATCGTCGTCATTATCATCATCATAATGATCGTCTTCATCGGATCACCATCTTCATCATTCATCATCATCATCATTCATCATCATCCTAAATTTCTTAAATTTCAGCAACATTTTTTTGTTGCCATCATCATCATCTTACCGGTCACCGATCTTCATCACGGTCATAAATATTATCATTGTCAGCCGATCAGCATCCTGCATAATTTGGACTAATATAGTATTTTGAACAAAATAAAGAACCCCTCTACATGTCTTGAAAAAAAAATCCTCACCAAGAAATATTTTCATGACTGTTTTATCTTCTCAAAAAAACAAATACTATAACCAAATATTTTTTATCAAAAAAAAAAAAAAATCTTTCTCAATTTTTTTCAGTGGAAACCCTTGTTTTCCAAAGACCTAATCCGTAGGAATTTTTTTCTTTTCAATTCTCTGAAATAACATCACGTTTCTAACTATATATCAAAAAAAAATCTTAACAAAATTTTTAAAAACAATTTTTTCTTAACCGTCTCTCGGCTCACATCTCAACCCCAGCTCTGATACCCTGATGGATTTCCCATCAAGGATCAAGAGAGGATCGAGAGAGATCAAACACAAAACTCAGAAGAATTACATTGATTAAAAACTTTGTACATATTTCCATTAATATTAGATGGTGCTTTTTATAGGCTACAAATTGCTAAACCCATTAACACCAATGCGTGCATAATGCACTTCCATAATACTAGGACATACTACCTGTTCCACTTTCACACGTCTAACTTCATGAGACCCTATATAAACTCGTTCAATAAAAACTCCTAAATATTAGGTTAAGGAAAACCGTGTTTGGATTACAACTCCAACACCTTCCCTTAATTCAAACACGTCTAATTTTTTTCAATGCATCATACATTAGCTAAAATGTCATCATAAATTTCAGTAATCTTTGTGATTCTCACTATCATCGTCGTCACTATCATCATCATAATGATCGTCTTCATCGGATCACCATCTTCATCATTCATCATCATCCTAA
Organism: Papaver somniferum; assembly: GCF_003573695.1. Taxonomy (NCBI): domain Eukaryota; kingdom Viridiplantae; phylum Streptophyta; class Magnoliopsida; order Ranunculales; family Papaveraceae; genus Papaver; species Papaver somniferum. The sequence goes on along the minus strand of NW_020624377.1, from coordinate 4,070,381 downwards.
ATTTCTTAAATTTCAGCAACATTTTTTGTTGCCATCATCATCATCTTACCGGTCACCGATCTTCATCACGGTCATAAATATTATCATTGTCAGCCGATCAGCATCCTGCATAATTTGGACTAATATAGTATTTTGAACAAAATAAAGAACCCCTCTATATATCTTGACCAAAAAATCCTCACCAAGAAATTTTTTCATGACTGTTTTATCTTCTCAACAAAACAAATACCGTAACCAAATATTTTTTATCAAAAAAAAAAAAAAAATCTTTCTCAATTTTTTTCAGTGGAAACCCTTGTTTTCCAAAGACCTAATCCGTAGGAATTTTTTTCTTTTCAATTCTCTGAAGTAACATCACGTTTCTAAGTATATATCAAAAAAAAATCTTAACAAAATTTTTAAAAACAATTTTTCTTAACCGTCTCTCGGCTCACCTCTCAACCCCAGCTCTGATACCCTGATGGATTTCCCATCAAGGATTAAGAGAGGATCGAGAGAGATCAAACACAAAACTCAGAAGAATTACATTGATTAAAAATTTTGTACATATTACCATTAATATTAGATGGTGCCTTTTATAGGCTACAAATTGCTAAACCCATTAACACCAATGTGCATAATGCACTTCCATAATACTAGGACATACTACCTACCTGTTCTACTTTCACACGTCTAACTTCATGAGACCCTACATAAACTCGTTCAATAAAAACTCCTAAATATTAGGTTAAGGAAAACCGTGTTTGGATTACAACTCCAACACCTTCCCTTAATTCAAACACGTCTAATTTTTTTCAATGCATCATACATTAGCTAAAATGTCATCATAAATTTCAGTAATCTTTGTGATTCTCACTATCATCGTCGTCACTATCATCATCATAATGATCGTCTTCATCGGATCACCATCTTCATCATTCATCATTCATCATCATCCTAAATTTCTTAAATTTCAGCAACATTTTTTTGTTGCCATCATCATCATCTTACCGGTCACCGATCTTCATCACGGTCATAAATATTATCATTGTCAGCCGATCAGCATCCTGCATAATTTGGACTAATATAGTATTTTGAACAAAATAAAGAACCCCTCTATATATCTTGAACAAAAAATCCTCACCAAGAAATATTTTCATGACTGTTTTATCTTCTCAACAAAACAAATACCGTAACCAAATATTTTTTATCAAAAAAAAACAAAAATCTTTCTCAATTTTTTTCAGTGGAAACCCTTGTTTTCCAAAGACCTAATCCGTAGGAATTTTTTTCTTTTCAATTCTCTGAAGTAACATCACGTTTCTAACTATATATCAAAAAAAAATCTTAACAAAATTTTTAAAAACAATTTTTCTTAACCGTCTCTCGGCTCACCTCTCAACCCCAGCTCTGATACCCTGATGGATTTCCCATCAAGGATCAAGAGAGGATCGAGAGAGAGATCAAACACAAAACTCAGAAGAATTACATTGATTAAAAATTTTGTACATATTACCATTAATATTAGATGGTGCCTTTTATAGGCTACAAATTGCTAAACCCATTAACACCAATGCGTCCATAATGCACTTCCATAATACTAGGGCATACTACCTGTTCCACTTTCACACGTCCTACTTCATGAGACCCTACATAAACTCGTTCAATAAAAACTCCAAAATATTAGGTTAAGGAAAACCGTGTTTGGATTACAACTCCAACAAAAGTGTCAATAGAAACTTTCTTACCTATGAGTACCTATCATTAATGCTATCTAAAAGGAACCAATTTGATACTATTGCCAAAGAAGCTGGCATGGTAAGATGGGAATACAATTTTATAGGCCTGCCTTAGTCGTTTCTCAGGGTTGCCTGGTGAATTATGATTAAATTCTACAAATTGCAATACCAAAAAGCAATAGAAGGAACACAGGTTCTTCGTCTTCTTCTCAAACGAAACACATATTTAGCGAACCATTTCTTGTAAGGCACAAGGTGTAATTAAACTTTGTTTTTCCGCAAATATCGACTAGATTATGTATCAGAACAGATTGAACAGATAACCGATTAATTGATTAACCAAACAAAAACCGATAAACAAAAATCTTAATAACATTCTCATTTTGATTAAATCCCAATTCAATAGCTGAGATAAATTAATTCATAAGCAGTAAAACAACATTTTCAGCTATTACATACAGTATCCAAAAGTGCAAACCTATAATCGGATGATGGCGGCGGCATCTTGTTTGTAGGATCTGAAAACAACTAATTGAGGTCGATTCCACACTGCCATCGTTCTAAACAACCTAAGTATCTTCTTCTCTGGACTCACCTCCTCGGTCTCTCTGGGTTTTTTCTAGAGAGAAAGATGACGATTTCCCCAAGACGGGAGAGAAAATGAATGATGATACAGTGCTTCTTCGATACACTGATTAATTCTGGTTAACTAATTTTTAACCGTTAGATGCTGATAATATTTCTGATTGTGATGAAACGGTCTCGATTGATTAATCGAGGTTAATTATGGGCTTTTATGTAGTCTCATAAGTCCAATAGACTTAGTATTGGGCTTCAATCCTTTCTCTCTGTGACGGCAATCCTGTTTTTTTACTACCCCCAATTCCCTATCGGCTATTTTCTCCGATTGTTGCCGAGCAAGATGATAACTCTAAGGCAGAAGATGATGATGATCAACCTTCTCATCCATATCTTCCTCAGGAACTAATAATCGGCAGCATACTCACGAGAGTACCGGGTCGGACTCTAGCCAAGTGGAGTTGCGTTTGTAAGTTATGGTACAATTCACTTATAACGATAAAAGATTTTGCTGAACATTACCTTATTGATCAAAATCAAAACAGGAAAAAGCTATACTTAACTCTGCTTAATATACGGCTTATTGGTGGTACACAAACTTGCCTTTTCAGTTTAGATGATGATTGTCAACATACATTATTATCAATCTTAGAAGCCCCGGCCAAAACTGAATTTGTAGGTTATTGTAATGGTTTAGCTTGTATAACAAGCTAACGTCTGAATTGGTGAAAATGCCACTCTTGGAATTGAGTTTCCAAAAGTGCCATCCTAACCCCAAACCTACCAAAAATGTCACTATATGACATTTATGTCCCTGATAGTAGAGGACCTGATAGTAGAGGACCTTTAGTTGTTTAATATTATTTCCACCTTTCAAAACTTAAAATAAGTGTTCTTTTGTGCCATTTTCAGTGCAAGGGTCCCGAAAAAAGGGTCAGGACCCTTTACCGGACCCTAACATAAATAAAAAAAATCTTATTCTTTGAATTGAAAATTTAGAAATAATTTTTTTTAATGGTATTTAATTATTAGGGTCCTTTAAAGAGGGTCTGGACTCTGAACTACACCTTTTTGGACCCCACTCTAGTCTTCTAATAGAAATAAAAATATTAAAATAAGATAATTTTTGTTAATATTTTATTGTTATGGTCCAGGACCCGTTACTGGACCCTTTACTGGACCTTGGGGTTAATAATAAAATAATCTTGTTAATGGAATTAAATAAGATTCCATGGGTCCGGACCATCGGCATGTAGGGCCTGGACCATGTCGCTTCAGACTAAGGACCTTTCTAATTTGACCACCTAGGCGCCATGTAGGTGACAGGTAGGATGAAGGAAGTGAGAACCTTTTTACCAGGGTATGAACCTTTTCCTTCTATGTCGGGACCCTGCGCTAAGGACCTTTCTCAACTCGACCACCTAAGCACCTCCGTTGTCAGATGTGTTTTATTTAAATAATTTTTTTAAGTATAATATTATAAAATCCTTCTGTCATTGGTCAATATAAGCGGTGCTTTTCTATTGGTTAACTTGCGCGACAACTTTCTATTGGTTAATTTGTGCGGCACCTTTTAATAATTCTTTACCCTCATTTGCTCACTGTTCTTCTTCCTGCTCTTTCATCTTCTTGAGGTTCTACTGCTCTATCAGGGACACCTTTTCTTATTATTCTATTTTTGTTCTTCTTCTTTCACCATCTTATATATTTCTTGTCCTTTTTATCGTGTTCATATCATGGCAGCTACTACACCATGAAAGCTAGGGGTTTTATATTTTACTAAGCATCCAACTGAGATAGAGAAGGAAGGAGCTATATACGGTGTTCAATAGGTGATCTTAACTTCTAGCTCTTTAAAATTTGATATTAAATTTTGTTTACTTTCAATTACAAACTCAAAGTTAGGGTTTTTAAACATGTACATTGGGGATTTAAATCCATGTTTATTTATATAGTTTATAGTGAAATAAGATATGGGTTATCTTTAATTTTGTGGTTTGGTTACTTAATTTATGTAGGGTTTATGATACAGAATGATCTTAATTTTTTCCTCTGTTTATTTAGGATGTGTTAACTGCGGCTAAATTTTTTTATGGTTAGGTTACAGGAAAATAGTTGATTGAAATAGGCATGCGATCTAGTAGATCATCAATATTTGTAATCAAGGGTTAAGTTGTGTGATTTCAATGTTCATTTAGGAATTGATTGGTAATTCACTTTTTGCTTAAGAAGTTTATATTGTATATAACTGATAGTATGTTTTGTGAAATGCAGTTGCTTTTAGAACCCTAAATTGTCGTCGCCATAATGATAAGAAAAGTTGTTCTCATCCACTACAATGGTGAATGGGTGCACAAAGAAGGTAATGATGAATACAAAGGTATGAAACATCTTGCGGGGGTACCTGATAAGTACACTTTTGAGGATGTGAAGAAGAGAGCAATGGATGTTTTAGGTTTCGTGCACAAACCTTGTTTTGATGTGTATGGCCTCATAGATGTCCCGGGAACTTCATTTAAGCAAAGGATTAAGATTGTTAGTGAAGAAATGTTGATTTTTTATGTTGGCCAGACATGTGGAGTCCTAAGCTTTTACACAATCAAATATGGAGAAGAAGTAAAAGTAGATATTCCTCCCGTAACTCCCAAAACAACTACCGGATATTACAGCGGATCCAAGATACTTCCCCACACTCCCTTGACCCCTCTTAACAATCTCACGTCGAGTTCCAGTGAGGATTATCAGTCCAAGAATGAAACCATCAAGGGAGATGGTGGTGTTAAAGGTACGTTTATTTGTCCCTCTTATTATTGTACTTTTGTATTATGTTTTTCCTGACCAAATAGTCACACTAATGTTGAATGTTTTATTTTTTCAGCGAGTACTAGTGGCCCAAAGGCTAGGAGATGTCTTGAACCAGCAATGACTCCATCAGCCAAGAAACTCCGATGTCTTCATGATGCGCCAACAACTCTAGCGCCGGTTCTGGATATTCCTAAACCCCCAAAGGATATGAAGTGCAATTATCTACGTGTGGGTAACACTTTCAAAAGCAAGGGGGAGATGAAACTTATACTTGCAATAGCCAAAGTAGAAAAAATTTTGAGTACATAGCTTTTAAATCCGACAGCCAGAGGTTTATTTCCAAATTCAAAGACAAGACATGCGAGTGGCGTCTGCGAGAAGTTCCCTTAGATTCTTGTGGGTGGTGGAAACTCACAGTTGCAAACGATGTGCATACTTGTGAAAGCAACAAATGGACTGACCCTCAATTAAGAACCAAAACGGCCGCTACTGGAATTGCAGAGATTTTCAAGCACAAATTCAAAGGACTAGATGCGGCCTTTACGCCCAAACAACTAGTTAAGGACATAAAAAGGGATTATGGAGTGGTTATCAATTACCGGCAGGGATACAACGCTTGCAAGCGTGGTATTGAGATGATCAAAGTTAGCCCCGATGAATCGTACCAACACCTCGTTGGTTATAGTCACATGCTTGGTGCTCGTAACAAGGGTACTGTTACCGAGATTGTAACTGATTCAGATGATTCTTTTCTATATTATTTCTTTGCTTTTGGAGTATGTATTGAAGGATTCAAAAACTGTTTCAGACCCGCATTTGCGGTTGATGGTACACATCTTACAGGGCCACGCCAAGGAGTTCTACTGTCAGCCGTTGGAATGGATCCCGACGAGCCGATCTATCCTATTGCTTTTGCTGTTGTTGATTCAGAGAATAATAAATCTTGGGAATGGTTTATGAGAAAGTTAGTCGGAGTACTTGGCGATAAGTATGCGATGAATGAAGATGTTGTTGTGGCAACAGACAAGCACCCATCGATCGGTAGAGCCAGAAGGTTGGCATTTCCTTGTGCTAATCAAGTATACTGCATCCACCATATTTCAGGTATTTAACAAGACTTTATATACTATAAACACACGAGTTTTGTGTTTAAATAGATTTGATGTTGGTTATCTGAATGGATACAACGTTAACCTTGATTTGTGTTTTGTGTAACTTATCAGACTGTAGGTCTTTATATGTTTGCATATAGATAGAGTTATGAAGTCAATGAAAATAGCATCATATTGCATATAATGTACTTGGTACGGCATTCAGGTCCTGCATTGCCGCACCATCGAAACCTCCTCCTTCGTTATGTCCTCCAGGTGGAGTCCCCTGTTAAAACAACATAAATATCAATAAAACTTCAATATCAGAATAGATGTGACATCCTATCTGTCTTAATACAAATAATTTCCAATTAACTCACCGTTTTTGTCTTTGACAATGCGTTGTACGTCTGGGCTTCACCTATCTTATCCTTTATTGATTTGATCTCGGCAGTTAAACACTCCACATGATTCAACATTGTTTTATGGCTATTACTTACCTGGACGCTTAACTCCTCCAACTGACCCTTCACTGCACTTTTAAATACCTCCATTTCACCAATCACTGTCTTTTTCAAATCCTCTGTATGACCAATCATTGCATTTTTGACAAAAGACTCGAAAGAAGCAATAACTGAAGCTGATGTCCTAGAACAAAGAGCATCAGGTTGGGAGCTATGAGTTGCCGCACGTGTTATGTCCTCCACCACATTTTCATTCCCTAACAGATCTTCTTCGTCCTCATCATCATCCATGCTTCTCTCCTCCGGAACCTTTTCATCCATAAAAACATTTTCAGACTCTAACATATTTTCTTCCTCACCCTTCTCAAACAGATCTTCTTTCTCCACCGCATTTTCATTCTTTAACGAATCTTCTTCTTCGTCATCTACCAAGGGACCTTCACATAACCCCAACATTACCAACCGCTTTGCATCTTCTCTATGCCACATAATGTCATTACACACTTCATCCTGTAATTTTATGAAGTCACTCGACCAAATTAACAATACAGCAAAAAAAAAAAAAGTAACTAAGTTAGTTATTACTTCATACCTTTGAGTCCTCCAAAACCTTAAGTAGATCAACATGGTGTATTACTGAATTGCTTGTAATACTATGCATATGGGGGCGCCAATTTGCAAAAATAGTCTTTTTTCCAAACCCGCTAAGCAATCTCGGCAACACTTCCAGACACCAAACCTTGTGAAAAAAGGAAAACCTATAAAACAACAATCGCAAAAAATTAAACTAGAAAATATCAACCCAACTGATTCTTACCACCAAGACATGGGCCATTCCTTGACACTTGTAAGTCACATCGCTGCCAACAGGCTTGTCGGCCTCAATCTGATAAACTAAGGCAGGATTTCTACTATCAATAGTTCTGTTGAACGTTATTTCACCCCAAGGATAAGAGTTGAAGTCGACGAGGTTATCCACCAGGTACCAGTGATCATACTCAACTACTTTGTCATCTCCCTTTCCCAAGACATACCTGTGGACAACGTATAATAACGACATTTTCACCTTGTCATCAGATTCCAGTGGGATTCTGACATTTTCACATTCAGCATTAGAGTTGCTTGATTGGTGACATTCACGCAATTTTTCCTCCTCCTCCTCCTTCTTTTTGCTTGATCGGTGACATTTCCTCGATTTTTTTTCGTCGTCCTCCTCCTCCACCTCTTTGCCAAAAAGAAATAATTTCAAACATTTTCCAGTTACTGGTTTTTCTTCATTGGGTAAATGCTTCATCTTAAGGCAGGGCTTCGTGGCGGGACGAGAATTTTTTTTGTTCGACTTCCTAAAACTAAGCCCTGAAATCAATGCAAACTCTTTCTTTCCGAAGGAGAGTTCCTTTCCACAAACCATTACTCCCATTTCTTCACGGTTACCCTTATCATCTTCATCACCCGTGGAGATCTGACTAGCCAATAAGAAATGAAATAAGGAACCAGACCACTTTTGCATGGGCAACTGCAGTAAGGGGCCAATTGAAATTGACATAAATTTATCTTGCTCAGCAGGAGCCAGCAGGTTACGCACCCACTTCAAAACCTTCGGGCTTGAGTATGTTTTTACATTGCACGTATGAGCCTGGTACCTGGCAGGGTGAAGAAACATCTTACAATACAGAAATAAATAGTTACACCAATAACAACATACAAGTTCTTAGAATAAAGTATTTGAGAGGGCAAGCACGAACATTAAAAAAAAAGATAAATAGTTGTACATTCAACCTAATCCAATAACCACCTATATTCAAGTTGTAAAAGTGACTCAAGGAATGACCGGCCTAGTTCCCGTTTACAAGTGGAGTATACCAAATACACCTAAAAAGAACAATGCAGCAACATGGAAAAAATAGGATTCGCATAGAGGCATCTAACTTTCTTTTATATATAAATAACTAAACGATTGTTATTGTTCAAATTTAACTTATTATAGGCTATTAATGCATACATTTCAGCATTTGACAGGGAATGCTCAACTTTGGCACAATTACAGTATATCATACAATCATCTATTAGAACAAGTAGATTCAAAACTATATATCAAAGTAAGTATTCAGCTCCTCGAGCTTTACTGATTATTATTCTCAGGAAATATCTTATGTGAATCTCCAGCAATAAAAAAAACAAAAAAAAGTGACCAGACACAACACATAAAATGAATGGTTAGCCTTAATAAGCTAAATGTCACATATCTACCTTTCAACACCATATGTAGATACCACTCTTTTGTCCTCAATAGTGGCATCCAACACTGTTTTATCCACATGAACAACAAATTTCACTTTTCGAGAACACTTCTTCTTCGCTCCTGCACCCATAACTTGGAACCTACAAAAATAATATAGTCGAGATTAGTAATAACATAGTAGTAATTCAAATTCTTTAGTTACTCAAAGTACACTCCGGACACAAAGTTATAGTGATTAAGAAAAACTAAGTTCATATCTACCTAAAACTACGTGCAACACACACATACCAGCACCAACATAAATAATCCGAAAGGTCTATTTACCAAAACAAGCTAACAAAGAAACAAGACTAAAAGTTTATGAAATGCATTATACATGTGAGATGTAGTTAGTAAAAAAAAACATGACTGAATTAAACGCGTTATCTGTGGATACCACATCCCTACGGTTGTCTGGCCACTACCAATTGAAAAATCAACTTGTTTTTACTGTGAGCATCATTGGCATACACCAGTGGAAGGATAGATCCTTCACACTCAACAAGCCAAATAAATGCAATCTTAAATTACAACAGGAGGAACAACTTATTGATCAAATTTTAAAATAGGTACAGGCCAGTGTTTTAAGTTGCAAAAGAATCATAGTTTATGACCATACATCAAAGGAAAAAAGATACTATGACAACGTTTAATCCTACCACCAAGAGCCAATGTCATAAGAACCATACATAATTTAGTCATATAGTGCCCTAATTCTTCAATCTAAATTATGTTATAAACCCTCATTTCCCAGAGTCTATTGTAAATTCTAAAATTTAACCCCCACATACCCATTGATTTATAAAGATTAAACCACAAGTTTTTCATTACAATAAGCATAACTGAAGCATCATTTACACATCTTATCACAAAACATAAAAGATAAGCATGTTGTAACATCAGAATAACAAAACCAGAAAATGATAATCTATGGTAATACCAGAAACTAACATTACAACAAGTTTGTTATTATGAATGTTGTAACAACAAAATACCAAAATGATAATATATGGTAATACCAGAAACTAACATAAAAACATGATAAACAAACTAAGATTCAGTTTCAAAAACCCCAAAAATTTAAAGACAAAATCTCATCTTCAATTAACCAAATAAAGTTTCAGAAAACCACTTATCCTTCAAAATATTAAACACCTAACCACAAATTGCCGACTTTTCATTTCATATCCAAAAAAATTGAATCCTAGTTTCAGATTGATGACAGATAATTTTAAACCCTAAATCATACCTTTTTTTTCTTCTACTGGTTTTGAAGTCGGGGTTATATCTTTCTATCCTGCACTCTCTTCGCTCTCCGTTTATCCAAATCTTCTTCCCTAATCTCTTCTTTTAAATACCTAATTTATATCTGTATTTATTAATTCTTCATAGACGGTGAATTGGGTATGTAAAAATATAGGGTTTTTCTGGTTTTTCAGTTATGGGGTATTGGTGTTTTGCTGTGAATCGTCCACTATTTGTCCTGTATATAATAAAAGATTCAATCTTGTAGCGAATTGAATCTGAGAAGAAACTGAGAGAAAAGTAAGATAAAATGAGGCAAGGGTTTGAGAGGGTTAGGGATGAAATCAATGAAATTCAATCTTGCAGCAGATTGAATCTTCTGAAACTGAGAGAAAACTGAAGAAGAAGAATGGACGAGTTGGAGAGGGAGATGAAAGAAGAGAACTGAAAATGACGGTAATAACAATAGGATGGAAATAACGAGAGATTTGTCTCGGTGACATCTATGCTGAGGTGGTAGCTGACTCATTCGAAATTTTTGCTGAGGTGGTAGCTGACACAGTCAAGAGGGTGTGGACCTTTTCTAAACAAGGGTATAAAAGTCCATAAAACCTCAAAAGGGTATTATCTGTATATTTCATTTAAGGTGGCAGTTTTGGAAGATTGTTTCCAGAGGGGGCTATTTTTACACATTAAAGTTAACACGAGGGTGGATAAAGAGACTCATGGCGGTACGAGGGAAATGGTTGTCACTAACCCGGGAATGAATGAAATACTTCATATCCAATACTCATATCCTCGTACTGAGGTGGGATGTGATTATTTGTGTCATGGTTTTGGTTTTGATTCTGCAACACAACAATTTAAGGTAGTAATCGTTTTCACTTCAAAAGACAATGATGAGTTTAGATGCATGGTTTTTACTTTGGGAACTAAATCATGGAGAACGATAGTTACGAGTCTTGCTGATATATCAGCGCAACCCAGTTCTTCTCGTTTTCCTAGCCGATGGTAACGAGAACTTACGGAAATATTCATACACCGGCCCACCGTTTGTGGGGGTGATCTTTTCCGGAGGATAACTAATAATGTGGTAGTAGAAGATGAAGTTAACAGTAGTAATAATGATGCGAGTGATATGTTGCTCTCGTTTGACATGCACAACGAGAAGATTCAATTCATTCGTCTCCCGGATGAATGTAGTTTGATCCCGTATCTGGTAATGACTTTAGTAACTGAACATCATCTTCTGGAGCATAAAGGATATCTATGTGTTGCAAGGTCTGAAAAAGTAATGAGCATCAGCGGCCGTCAGGACTGTATACATAGTCAAAGTAGTTTTGTTTGTGGGTGCAGAGGATAGGGTGAAGCAAGTGTGGATCAAGGGGGAGACTTTTGGTGTTCGCGTTGATCAGCTAGGTTTAGCACCAGCTCCCTTCTGTTGTTACCCTGACGCCACTACTGCTGCTACTCCGACTACCCTCCCTACACGTATATTGAGTTTCTCTAATCAAGTGTTATTGTATTGGTTCGATGGGAAATGTCTTAAATTCTACAATTTTCAAACGGAACGTCTCGAGGTGGTAAGATCCTCGTGCTCGTCTGAGTGGATAAGTCGTTGCATGTTTGAACTTAAGATGGAAGGGTTTCCCCCAGACCGTGGTGTTAGCACTAATGATGATAAATTTTACCACCCATGCATGGATTATAGACAGGTTTTAGAATAGAATTGTTTTCTCAACGTGAGAAAACCAAACAATAAAACTCTGTTTATATATGTGTGTTTACAACTGCCGTAACTTGGCAAACAAGACTTTACAAGTTTAACCAAAAACTATATACAGAAAACAATGCTATAACAAAAAAAGTATAAGCTATGTTTCCTATTCTCTAACACCCTCCCTTGATCTAAGCGGGTGATCAGAAACAGTAAGCTTAGAGCGAAGAGAAGAGAAACGATCTCATGAAAGCCGTTTAGTGAAAACATCAGCAATCTGATCCTTAGAACAGACAAATAGATCAATTAGCTGTCCACGTTCAACTCTTTCACGAACAAAATGATAATCGATTTCAATATGTTTAGTACGACCATGAAATATTGGATTCATAATAAGATAGGTAGCACCAAGATTATCACACCATAAGACAGGAGGAGTGCAGACTGGAACTTGAAGTTCTTTAGAAACAATTTTATGTTTTCTAGCACTCCAAGAAATAAGATTGGAACCCAAGTAAACACAATATCCACTAGTGGACCGTCTGTCAGTTTGATCACCAGCCCAATCAACATCCGTGTAGGCTTGAAAACTCAATTTTAAATTAGAAGAAGGCCGAAGAGTAAGACCATAAGAGGAAGTACCTTGTAGATAACGTAGAATTCTTTTGACAAGAAGAAGATGCTTGTCAGTAGGATGTTGCATAAATTGACATACTTTATTGACTGAAAAAGCAAGCTTAGGCTGCGTGATCAACAAGTATTGAAGACCTCCAACAAGACTTCGATATTCAGTAGGATTTTTCAAAGGAACCCCACCTTGCGGATTTAACTCAGTAGTAGTGGTAAAAGGAGTACTCACAGGCTTAGCTCCTTGCATATTAGCACGCTCCAATAAATCTTTTATATACTGACGCTGGGAGAGAAACAAACCAACAGGTGTTCGGGTAACTTCAACACCGAGGAAAAGAGACAACTCACCAAGATTTTTGAGCGCAAATTCCTTGTGGAGAGTGTCAATGAGATGTTGTAAATAGGAAGAAGAGGATCATGTTAATATACTATCATCAACATATACTAGAAGATAAGTAACTGTACTAGATGAGAGACGAATAAACAAGGAAGAATATGCACGAGAAGTAACAAAACCAAGTTGTTGTAAAAACAGACTAAGCCGATTGTACCACGCCCTTGGTGCCTGTTTGAGACCGTACAACGATTTATGCAACCGACAAACATGATCTGGATAATTTGGATCAGTATAACACGGAGGTTGCTTCATATAAACCTCTCCAGTAAGAAAGCCATTAAGAAATGCATTCTGAATATCAAGTTATCGAATAGGCCAGGAAGACGTAAAAGCCAAAGTAAGAACGGTACGAATTGTGCAAGGCTTGATTACCGGACTGAAATTTTCTCCATAGTCCTTCTCTTCACGTTGATAAAAGCCTTGTGCCACTAGTATACACTTACGTCGTTCAATAATACCATCAGGAAGGCGTTTAACACAAAATACCCATTTACATCCTACTACATTCATATCCGGTGTACGTTTAACATAAGACCAAGTGCCATTATGAATAAGAGAATTATATTGGTCATCCATAGACGTACGCCATTTAGGATCTTGCTTTTCTTGTGAATAACAAGTTGGCTCAAAAAATGCATCAGTAATTTTCGTATATTTTGAAGCTAAAAGAGCTTTTGGTTTGAAAATGCCATCCTTTCCTCTTGTAATCATGGAATGATCATTCCTAGTCGGTGGTCGGGAAGTTGCGGCAGGTTGCTCAGGTAAAGGAGACGACAACATATTGGAAACTGTTGTACTCAAAGGGACAGCAACGCCAGCAGAAAGTAGTGGATATTGTATGGCAGCAGAAATAATTGGTTGGTCAGCAGCAGGAATCAACGTTGGAGCATCAAACGCAAAAGAGAGAGACGTTAATCTTCTGCTGTAGGTCTGGACAAAACGGGAAGTGACATTTGGAAGAGAGCATTCAGCTTCCGTAGGTGAGATAATTACCGAAGCAGGTGAAACACCAGGAGCATGCAGTGACTGTTCGGCTTCTAGAGCATGCAGTGACTGTTCGGCTTCTAGAGCATGCAGTGACTGTTCGGCTTCTAGAGCATGCAGTGACTGTTCGGCTTCCGTAGCAGGTGAGTCATCAAATGGAGACAGAGATGACCGTTCAGCTTCCGTAGGTGGGTAAATAACTGAAGCAGGTGAATCAACAATAGCAGGTAGAGATTGTTCGGCTTCTGGAGCAGGTGAAAACTGTGTTGCACTTGCGTTGGAAACAGCAACTTGGGAATGTGTTGCAGCCGGTGTGCTGATAAAAGAAACTGCCATAGGAGAACCAGGCAGCCTAGTAGCTGGAGTTGTCTGCAAAATATTAGCAGAACTGGGAGCAGAAACATGCTTACCAGAATCGGTGGTATGAGGTATTAAGGCAGCGGAAATAGAAGTGGAGGAAATAGGTATGGAAAAAGAAGGGGAAAAAGAGATTACCTGTGAAGGACCGGGGAAGATGGTAGTACTGAGGAAGTAGAGTCTGCAAAAGGAAAAGACGACTCATCGAAAACAACATGACGCGACCAATAAACTCGACCAGAAGGAATGTGTAAGCACTTGTAACCCTTGCGAGTTGCACAATATCCAACAAAAACACAAGGAGATGATCGAGATTCAAGTTTATTAGATCGGTAATCCCTAAGATGAGGAAAACATAAGCAACCAAAAGTCCGAAGAGATAAGAAATCAGGGACTTTATTAAAGAGCAATTCATATGGAGTTTTAACACCTGTAGAAACTGAGGGAACACGGTTCATAAGGAAGGTGGCAGTGGAAAAAGCATCATACCAAAAAGAAGGCGGAACATATGCCATAGATAAAAAAGTTAAACCAGTTTCAACTATATGTCGATGTCGTCTTTCAGCAAGACCATTTTGAGCATATGTATGTGGACAAGTCAAACGATGCTGGGTACCATTTTGTTGTAGAATTTTGTTGAGCTTCTTATATTTAGTACCATAATCAGTTTGCAAAATTTTTATCTTTTGACCAAAGAAAGTTTGTACTTGACGATAAAAGACATCAAAGATACAAATAACGTCAGTTTTTGTGTACATAGGATAAATCCAAGTGAAACGGCTGAAAGCATCAACAAAAATAATATAATATCGAAAACCTTCATTAGATAAAAGCGGAGCAAGACCCCA
Source organism: Papaver somniferum (assembly GCF_003573695.1). NCBI lineage: Eukaryota > Viridiplantae > Streptophyta > Magnoliopsida > Ranunculales > Papaveraceae > Papaver > Papaver somniferum. The sequence goes on along the minus strand of NW_020624377.1, from coordinate 4,055,265 downwards.
AACATCTGACACAATAAGATCCAAAGGATTTTCATAAACCGTAGTACTAGATGAAAACTAAGTTTATGACTTTTATTAGCTAAACAGGACTGACACATAGAGAATTTGGAAACGGAAACAGGTAAATTGTGCTTAGAAACTATGGCTTTGACATTTTTGAGCATCATGCTCTAAACGAGAGTGCCATGTCTGTAAAGAAGTACGTTCACCAACAAAAGCAGAAACAGGTGAAACCGGAAGAAGAGTGTAGAGACCCTCCTTATTAAGCGTTTCTCGAAGTACTACCTCCCCAGTTTGACGATCCTTCACAAGGAAAAAAGAGTCATAGAATTCAAACAAGACATTATTGTCAAGACAAAATGTAGACACGGAGAGTAGATTTTTGGAGAGATGTGGAACATGGAGAACATTAGGAAGAATAAAATTACGAGTGGGAGTTGCAAGAATACCGTCGCCAGTATTTGAGGAAATGAAGAACCTCCAGCAGTTCGAATATGATCAGGTCAATTGTACTCATAATGGGTGTGTAGGTTGCTGAGATCATTAGTCATATGATTCGTTGCACCAATATCGGGAAGCCAGTCATAAGCATAAACAGAATTATGAGACGCAGCATAAGCAGCTGGAGCATTGGAAGATGGTCGTCGTCCTCGAGTAGCATTATACTTAAACTGTGGGAGTTTGTCACGAGAAGGATAAGTCACTGTATCGAGCCTCTTGCGGAAATCACGGGCATTATGAAAGGGCTTAATACAAATTTGACAAACAACAACTGGTTTTCCATCTCGTGTAAGCGGAATATCCTCGGTGCGATTCACAAAAGCAACATTAGCAAGTGGTGAAGAGAGAGCTACCTGATTTTGCGCAGTGACACGAAGATCATATGAGAGAAGCATGGATTCAAATTCATCAGTTGTGATAACACCCATTGTGGTTATTAGGGAGCTAACAATTGATTCATATGACGAATCAAGACCCTTAACAACATAATGACGAAATTCTTTGTCAGAGACTTCGACACCACTGGCAGCTAGGGAATCCACCATATTCTTCACAGATTGTATATAATCTGGCATGGTTGAGCTTCCTTTTTGATGGATGAAAGTGATTCCTTAAGATGTATAATATGAGCATCTATTTTAGATGCAAAGAGAGCGTCGAGTTTTTTCCAGATAGAGGAAGAAGTATCACATGCTTTAACCTTGGATAGGACAGGAGCACTTAGAACGACATAATCCAACCGAGAAGTAATTTGTCCGTGCGCCTCCAAGAAAGGAACAGTGGGTTGGGAAGATCGTTAATGAGAACTGGTGGAGTTAGAAAAGAACCGTCCACAAATTTCTCCAAGTCATATCCATGTAAATAGGGTGTTAAATGAGCTTTCCATAACAGGTAGTTACAGCCATTCAGTTTTTCGGAAATAGCACCATGAAGTCGTTCGAAAGGTGCGTGATCCATGGACACAGAAGATGTAGAAGAAAAAGACCCTGTAGATTGAGAATACATAGAAGAAGTGGTGGAAGAGGACTGAGTAGATGATTGAGAAAAGCCAGTATCCATGATATAAGATATGAAAACATAAAAGAAAAAAAGAAAATTTGTGAAACCCTAAAAACAGGTCGAAGGAACGACCTGTCTGATACCAAGACAGGTTTTAAAATAGAATTGGTTTCTCAACGTGAGAAAACCAAACAATAAAACTCTGTTTATATATGTGTGTTTACAACTGCCATAACTTGGCAAACAAGACTTTACTAGTTTAACCAAAAACTATATACAGAAAACAATGCTATAACAAGAAAAGTATAAGCTACGTTTCCTATTCTCTAACAATTATCAGATGCACGCGCAAGTTGAAAACATTCATTCTCTAAAAACTTTTATTCCTGCGGGAGAAACTATTGAATTTAATGATACAGATGATTTTCTACGATTTTATAAATCAAAAAACAAGAATAATAAACCTGCAGGATGGGTGACTACAATAAGAGAATTAGTAAAGTGTCGTACTTTCTATTAGGTAAGTTTGTACTGTTATTCTGATTTAGTTTTAGAGTTCAGTTTGTTGTCCCATTTATTACGTTTTAATGATAATTGTTTTCTTTTTTTTCTTGAAGATTTTCCATAGGATGCAAGTATGCACTAGTTGATATGCATAAATTCTGGTTGTTTGAAAATTTACGATCATGGGTTTTTATGCTGTCTATCGGGCATGAATCTTTTATTTCTATTTGTTTTGGGTACCATGGATTGGAAGTTAGACGACAATAACCGATGTTTGTTTTTTGTTAACTTAACTCTGAATCTGACTTATCACATCTAAATAAAAATTTAGATTCGTCGTTCGCATCAACTGATTCTTGTCTGATATGATTCTTCATTTTGAGATGGGGATGGAAATTACATTCACCGTCCAAAATATCATCCATTATCGGATTTTGAGACGTATTAACATAACACATTCAGAAAGAAGATTGGAAGAGGTAAAAGATTTTTTATGTAACTTGATGTGGGAAGTTGTTTAGAATGGACTAACTGAGGTGCACTGGGCAGTGGTAGACAAGGCTTAAGGCTAGACAGGATTTTTGCAAAGACAGAAAAATGAAGAAGCAAGTCAAGGGTAACTCATATCATTAAAAATGAAAATAATACCTACTTACATAAATTGGCTTCTGAGTTCTGATAAAAAAAGAAAAAATTACATTGATAAAAGAATATTTCAAACTCAAGTAGTTTAAAAATATGCTTTAGAGCTTATGAATCTTTACAGTATTTCTGAAGATACGAGGAGTTGGCTAGACATGGATGTGGAGGAGGAAAAATGTCTTTATTCTGCTATTAAGTTGTTATGTTAAAGTAAGTCCCTGAAATTGATGGGTTTGCCACTAGCTTTTAGTTGAATCACATTGCTTGTACCATGAGTAAAAATGCTACACATTGGGCCTGACTACTACTTGACCACCACTTGGATCTTGGTCAAGTCTGCCATTCAGCCAACCAACTCAGTGTACAGGATAATCGAATCTGTCGGTCGCTCAATAGTCAAAGTCAACGACCGGTCAATGGTTAAAGTCAACGACCGGTCAGTCGTCAAAGTCAACGGTCGGTCAACCGTCGATAACAGTCGAAGCCATGTTGTCAATTTTGTTTTCAGCTACGCTACCAGCCTGTTTCTAGTTATGTTGCAAACCGCGATGCCATCCAGATTTCAACCATTTAGCCAATCGTGTTGTCAGCCAGCCTCCATCCATGTTGCCAGTCATCTAGTCTTCAATCATGTTTCCAGTCGAGGCAGTCTGCCAGTCAAAGATCGACAGTCGCAGTAAATATTGAAAAGTCAACCCTACCAGTTAAAGTCACGGTCGTTGGTCAAACCCGCTAGCCCGTCAATTTGGCCCGTTCCCACTTCCCACCAACCCAGTGCAAAAACTCTAGACGAATATTCTTAAAGTTTTTGGATGACTTGCTGACCAAGTTGCTTCCATGTGAACATGATTGAAGACTAGATGACTGGCAACATGAAGATTATTTTATTTTTGGATTTATTTTTGGTGTTCAATTTGTTGTCCGAATTGCTACGTTTTTATGGAAATTATTTTTTGCTTAGGATGAATAGAGAGTGCAATTACCAATATCCGGTTAGTAGTTAAACGGATGAAAGTGATCACAAAGTTTTGCTAGAATTGATCGAGGTTAATCATGGGCTTTTATATAGGCTCGTAAATTCGGTAGACTTAAAATTCGGCTTGAATGTTTTCTTTCTTTTTGTTATGGGTAATGGGTGGAAACTTTTTTGCTCCCGCACTGCGCAAGAGTTTGTTGAATTAGCAGTTTCATAGCCATCAGATCTAATGAGATGTGACGTCATCTAACTGCAACTTAATCCGAGTTATCTCGTCAAATAATTGCAGTGGAAATTTTTTTTTTGATCTTAACAAGATAACTAGATAAGTTATAATATTTGCTCCAAAGCATATGAAATTTTAATAATCACCCAAACCATTCTTGTCGTGAGACCAAAGCATTCGACTAAAGTCTCCATATTTGTTGTTCTTACTTTATGGATTTTTGTTTGTCTGTTTGTGTTCGTAAAATATCTAATCAATCAAAATTCCTAATCAATATTAACTAATGATTAATTTTCAGAAGAATAAGATTGTATAAGATTTTTAGATTTTGTCGTCATAAATTGATCAGTACATCTGATTTCTAGTATACCACCACTCAATTTGAATTTTGATGACATTCCTTTTCCTCACCTTGAGCTTGGGAATGTAGATATATTTACCAACCATGAACAGTGAACACCATTCTTCAATTGAACCCCGAGTTTATGTCAAAAAATATAGCGTTCATCATCCCATCGACATCTTCGTCATCAGTTACTTGACAATTATTCTCAAAATCATTAACCCTAGATAATATTGGTACCATTAGCACCCTAAAAGAATTTAGTCTTCACTCCTATTGGAGATCTTCTTGTTTTATAGAATAGATTTTTGGATTCCCGTACAATTACGGGTTCGTCATGGCGAGAACAAATAAAACAAAGCCCAGAAAATCACGTATTTGGCAAAAGAAGGAGAAAATTACTCGTTAAAAATACGTGAATACTCAAACATTCGGTAGATAACTTGTGTTAACTCACAGTTATATGATATCACATTTTACTGAATCCGAGGGTCATGAATCTTCTAATTTAAATACGCTTGCGCACTGCTCGAGCAAATTCTTTTACGTATTTGGTACCGTATTGTGAATCTGAATTACCCATATGTTCAATGGTTGGTTATGTTGCTGCTAGATCAAATATGCTCGAGTAGCAGGCGAATAATTTTTTTCAGAGTTATGTTCAGAGTTAAACTTGGCTCAAATACTTGCTCGAGTAGATGACTTATCTGAATTTTATTTTTAGGTCAATATATATATATATATATATATTTGGAGAGATTGTCTTTATCTTCCCAACTAATATCGTTGTATAATTTATGACCCGAGGTATTCTCCAGCAACCCTTTTGACTAGGTATTTTGTCAACGTATCCGATTTTTTTTTTTGCTAGAAAAAAAATTACATCGCAGGATTAAGGAATGCAGGGATATGACCCAACCATTCTCCCGAGGTTCTAGACCTTCTGCTAAATTTAGCTTCTTTGTCATCCAGCTCTAAGAAATTCCTACGCAAGAATTCAAATTTAACAAAGTTAAAGCTAGAAGAAATTGTTTTACAGTCTTCTAAGACTGAATTATTATACCAAAACAATTGGCTATTACTAGAATTGGTAGAATCGATGATGGATTTAGCATCACTGATTAAACAGACTTTCTCAAGGTTTTTGGCTTTTGCCCACTTCACTGCTTTAGCATCCGATTTTGGGTTACATAAAGTTGTGATTTTACTTAAACAACGAAAACCACGTTTGATCTTATTTAGAAATATGTCAGTATCCACAACATTAGATATTTAGATTCTCAATTTGTATCATTCTATTTTTCATTTTACTCATATGATTTTTTTTTTGAGTTGGGGGTGGAAGATAATATTTATTGTTAAAAAAAATCGTCCATTCACGGATCTAGAGACTAGTAACATAACACTTTTTATTTCGAAGATTAATTCACTTCCTTATTCTTCGTTGAAATCACTCATCACTTCGACAATTCCCTTTTCAATTCAATAAACATTCCCCCCAAAATTTTTCAACCCTTTTAAATTTCCTTGAACACAAAATAATTTTTTTTGACTCACTAAGATCGACTAACTCTAATAGATATAGGATTTCCCAACGAGAATGTATTCCACCTAGTTATTTTGTTTAGCTGCAACCTTTCTAAGGGAATAAAAACCAATAGTAATTTAAAGGCAATCCACTGGTGAATGAGATATGCAACAATTCTGCAAATTGTTGATGAGTATACTGCTTCTCTAATTCAACAAGTACCAATCAACTCAGCAGCTGGAGATATCCTCATTTGGAAGGTAACTAATCATGGAATTGTAATTCACAATCCTTCGATAAATTACTTCAATCCAATCAAGGTGAAAATTCCAGTTCTGGTGAAAACTCTTTCCCCTGGAAGAAATTCTGATTAACAAAAAAGGTTTCTCAATGGTAAAAGCATTCAAGGAATTACATAATAGGTCGGGCTTGTCGTAGTTCAAAAGATAAAGTATATTTTTTGATGGAATTTCACCAGAATTCCCCTTGTGTAACTCTGCAACTGAAACGATGGATCATTTCTTGATTCACTGCACATTCTCTCAAGCAATATGGTTTGATTCTCCTTGATTGGGAATCAGGCTACAAGGAACTTCTCAACTATTACTTTCTCAATTATTGGAAGGATGGATACATAGTGGTGATAATGAATACTCCCTCTAGGAATGGCTATCTGCTGGGTTATAAAAGTGTCTGCGAACAAGAGTACTAATGTGCATGGTACCTTCAACATTGTGTTCTATTGGTTTAATCTCTACTTAAATTTAAATAGGGATGATCAACTAGATTATGTAGCTTCTAATTCTCACATTGCTAGTCCAACGGTAGTTGAAACTTGGAATCCACCCCAAATTCCTTTCAAGATCAATGTGGATACGGCGTGGAAAGATACTTATATTATTGTTGTTAGAGCATTACTCGGTCGAACTCGCAAGCGTTGCTATCTCAAGCTTGTTTGTCAAGTTTAGTTGTCCAACCTATAAGTCTTGATTTCTAGTCTACTTATAGCTATGTCTCGGATTAGGATAGAATGTGTAGTTGAGCTTTAGACTTCACAACGTTCATCGATTGAAGATGGAGAACTACTGAGGGGAGCTTGTGGAACTTCATAAGGTATGTGGAGACTTGAACTCATCTATCACTCAGAAGTCTATTTCTATTCTATCTCCTATTGGGACAAAATTTATATAGCTATAGAGAATTTATATTATACATATTTGATATTTCGAGCTGAGATTAACTGGCTTACATATTTCTCGAAATATGTGTTGGTAAGCTTTCGCTTTAACCAAGTTCATCTTTTATCCTTGACGAAATTCAAAAGATCATCATGTGAAAATTGCCTGGTAACATCTTATATGATTTGCGTGAGACAGTCATTTGATGTAGACTCAGAATGTTTCGTATTAATCATTTGATCACTTTAAAATTGCTTTGAAGCTAATAGTTTGTGTGAGACAGCTGTTCTCGTCTTCTAAGAATGTTTCATTGATTAAAATGGGAGTTTAGAACAATTAACCTTTGATTGAATATAGCACAGTATGCGTACTTGTATGCTAACTGTTGCAAGTGTATTCAAGTCCGGGAATTTTGTATGCATACCCGTATGCGTACTGATTCAACAGTTGAAGTCCGGGAACAATAGTATGCGTACCCGTATGAGTACTGATGTCAACTGAGTTCGGTCATGAACCACAGTATGCGTATCCGTTTGCATACTTGCGAACAAGACCAAGTCCGGGAACTTAGGTATGCGTACCAGTTTACATAACTGAGTGGGTTAAGTTCTAAAATCGGTCATGTATGTTTACATACTCATGAACAAATACATTTATATAACAAGGAATGAATTCTTTGCAAACCGTGGCTATAATGTTCATGAATTGATTCGAGTGAATCAAAACCGATTTTTCTTCAATTGTGTCTTGTATACTTCTATGAGAATATAAATAATTGAAAAACTCTATAACTAGTTTCATTTGAGTCATTTGAACTAGTTGTGATTAAGATGAACAAGGTTGATATGAAAGTGTTCATACGGCTAACTTCGGTTAACTATTTTTGAGCCAACTAAATGTACACGTTTAGGTACGGTTACCTATATCTAAATGAAGGTACGTTTCATTTGTGTGTAACAAGCTAAGACAATCTAACGGTTGAAATATATTAGCTTGAATCTAATCAGGTTTTCATCTAACTGTGAATATTGGATGCTTTGTTATCAAGGTAACATTGATTGCAAACCCTGATTTGAAGAATATATAAGGGAGAACTGTAGCAACTAGGAAACCTAATGCCCACACCTCCTGAGTGATACTAGTCGCGACTAGAGTCGATTCTCCTTTTGTTTATAGGCAAAAACAGTTTCTGCTAATTTTGGTAATTTCGGTGAGTGAATGAGAAACAAATCTAAACCCTAAACAAATGTACTGCACGGGAGTACTTTAGATTCGAGATATCAATCTATACAAATCTGGCCTAAACCAAAAAATGGTCTTTCCGGATTTGCTTCGGTCACAAAGAGGAGGAGAAGGGATGGTTTAGGGAGGGAAGCGAAGAGAGTGTTGAGACCAGAGAAGTTCTGGAAGAGTAGTACTTGACTTGTATCAGAAGATCAAAGCTTTGAGAAAGCTATCAAGAGTTGCCTTTCTGAGGGTTGTATTTCTCCCTGACCAAAAACTTGTGTTTTGGTAAAAATATGTAAAACCTATTTATACAAGTCCAAGTGAAACGTACTCTGGCCTCGTAAGAAAAGAAACAGATGAGTTAAATGGGAAGAGGTGGTAACGCCTGGTATTGATGGAATTTGATGGAATTTATGTTCCATAATGAAAGACGTTTCACCATTACTTCCTGCATTTACTAACCGTTTTATTCTTATTACACCTTCTTGAAACGGGACTTTGTGTATGCCGCACGCTGTAGACCACCAAACCAAAACCCTAATGAGCATCCCCCAGTTTGTGGCATACGTTTTGATGTCTCGAGTGTTTTTGTGGAAAACATGTAGCATGTTGCTGGTGTTTGATAAATTGATCTTGAGAGACTTGCCGGCTCAGTGGAGACCTTCGGCGGTCGAGGTTTTGTATAAGAGGAATCGTGGCCTTTGATGTAGGCACGACATGCCAAAGTGCAAGGGTTGCACGACATGTGCCAATGGAATGTGTGGAATGCCTCGGCCCTGGGTTGCACGTCGGGTGCAAGTGGAAGTGCCAAATTGCAAGTGTTGCACGGCATGTGCCAGTGGCATGTGTGGTATGCCTTGGCCCTAGGTTGCACGTCGGGTGCAAGTGGAAATTCCAAAGTGCAAGTGTTGTACGGCATGTGCCAATGGAGCGTGTGGCGGCTTTGGCCCTAGGTTGCACGGCTTGGCATGCCAGGTTGCAAGGGTTGCATGGCATGTGCCAATGGAGCGTGTGGCGGCTTTGGCCCTAAGTTTCACGGCTTGGTATTCCAGGTTGCAAGGGTTGCACAGCATGTGCCAATGGCGCGTATGGCGGATTTGACCATAGGTTGCACGGCTTGGCATGCCAGGTTGCAAGGGTTGCACGGCATGTGCCAATGGCGCGTGTGGCGGCTTTGGCCCTAGGTTGCACGGCTTGGCATGCTAGGTTGCAAGGGTTGCACGATATGTGTCAATGGCGCGTGTGGCGGTATTGGCCCTAGGTTGCACGGCTTGGCATGCCAGGTTGCAAGGGTTGCATGGCATGTGCCAATGGCGCGCGCTTTTGGCATGGTTGCCATTTTGTGCAATGGTGGTGTGATTTAGATTTTTGGCATGGTTAACGTGATGATTGCGCGTTGCTTTGCGGTTTGGCACGGTTACTACATCTAGTGCAATGATTGCGTATTTATTTGCGGTTTGGCATGGTTGCCATATTTAGCGCGACGGTTGCGCGTTATTTGTAGTTTTGGCATGGTTGCCATATTTTGCACAATGATTGCATTGTACATGCAATTTCTATGTTTTGTGTGATGAGTGCACGGTGCGTGCATTTGGCATGTTTTCCATGCTTTTGCCCAATGATTGCATGGTAGTGCAATTGCTATGTTTTGCGCGATGTTTGCACGGTACGTGCATTTGGCATGTTGCATGACATGTGTGAGTGGCATGATTGCCATCCTTTTGCGCAGTGATTTCACGGTACGTGCAATTGCTATGTTCTGCGCGATGATTGCACGGTGGGTGTATTTGGCATGTTTGCCATGTTTTTTGCGTAATGGTTGCGCGATATGTGTGAACTTAGGGTTTCGCGCATCTAAACCCTAATTTAGTATTTGAAAAGGGGTACCCTGGTGATTTTTACATAAGTGAGTTAAATGCTCTAATAAATGTGCTAATGTCACCGGTGACGTCATGCTATACGTGAGGTTTTACGGTTTTACCCCTTGTCCTAAAACCACCATCAACATTAAGTCCCCTGCTTAGCTTGGAACAGGGGCCTTGTTGCGAGGTAAGCATAAGATGGTGACAGATGAGGATAGAACTGAGAAAGTAAGTCGTGAAAGAGGGCCGAGGAGATTTGTCTGACCTTTTTCGAGATGTAAGTGGAATCTGCAATCCTTGCATCCGGTAGCTTTGCACAAATCCCAGTATGACTAGGTGTCTTTGGGGCCAGGCTTTGGAACGCGAGGCGGAGCTGCTAGCATAGACTGGTCACGAATGGGGCTTGTCAGCACAAATGGGCTTAGAATGGGCGTGGGCCGTTTGGAAGAGCATGACGTTGGAAAATCATGGTGTCGGCAGACTGCTCGGCAAGGCATGGCGTTGGCGCAGGAAGGAAAGCGTGGGTCGCTTTGGAAAGGCACGACGTGGCATAAGAAGGAAAGCACGGGTTTCTTTGGCGCTGACGCAAAAGGAAAGTGTGGATTTCTGGGGTCGCGGCAAGGCTTGCTCTTGTGGGCCCGATTTCCTTTCCTTATTAAAAAATCAGGAAGCGTTACACCCAAAAAGGGGAGTACTTCTTTTCTCATGATGCGCCACCGGATTTGTGTCCGGGTCTTGATGCTGGTAGGGACAGGCAATAGTAACGCCAATAGGTACATTCCCAGGATTTACGTTTCTTTTCTTTATTTCCTGTTTAGAATCCGAGATAAACTTTTGCTGAGGCTAAACTTCCGACTGTAACGTAAGCCCATCTTGTTTGCTTAAAATCTGCTTCTCTCTTTTACCCTTTTTCTTTTAGGGTTGGTGCGACATATATTGTTGGTGAAATTGTACCGTCTTCCTCTTCCTAGTGCAGAGGTGGGGATCGCTTGGCAAAGCATGGCGTTGGCAAGGAAAGCGCGGGTTGTTGGCAACGTGCAGGTTGAGCATAGCGTTGGAATGATGCTGGCGCGGGAAAGGCGCGGACTGCTTGGGCGTGGTAAGGCTTTTCCTTGCGGGTCCAATTCTCTTTCTTCATTCACGACTTCAATAGGGAATCCTTTCCTTATCCAAAATCTTAAAAGTGTCGTGTCTATGAAAAGGGGGTGTCACTCCTCCCTCCACGTCATGTTGCCGGTTTTGCTTTCCTCCCTCGGTGCAGGTGGTGAAACATTGGTAAGTGCGTTCCTGGTACATATCTTCACCTTTCTTACTCCTGATTAGAGATTTTGACGGGAGATATTGCTGAGGTTGAGTCCCCGGCTGTAATGCAGGACCATCTTGTCTTTTTCGGGAAGCAAGGAGAATCTGTGATCCTTGTGTTTGGCAGCCTTGTGTGGATTTTGCTCGTGGTACCGCAGGTCAGGCTGCGGAGTGGTAGAGGTCGGTTGAGATGAAAGTTGTAGGCCTCGACCTGGAATGGTCGCGCGTATTCTGGGCTAGGCTTTGGAACGCGGAGCGGAGCTGCTAGCATAGACTTGGCGTGAAGGGAAGCCGCTTGCATTGAGTCGGCTTGGGATTAGCCGTCAGCATTGGTGGGATTGGACCTGGAGCCGTTAGCACTTGGTCGTCTTGAAACGGAGCTGCTTGCGTTGCTCGGCTTGGAGTGGAGATAGATTGAGTTCCTTGGAAGGATGTCGACTGGCTTCAGTTCCGTGGGATGATGGTAACTTTGTCTGAATTAGGGTTTGGCATGTCGAAACCCTAATTATCCCCCTTTAGTAGAATCGATGTGTAATTCTCGTAGGAACTCCGATTTTGACGGTCCGCCACTCCATTCTGAGCGGAAAAGAATTTCCTATCTCCTAACGCGGGAATATTTAGGTTTCGAGCTCGTCCGGGAGGCGAAAAAAGCCTGACAGTAAAATTCAGGAAGAATTCGAGAGGGATGTTGCGGGCCTGAGGTGGCATAGTCGCGCCCAGTCATCCGTTTCATGGAGCAAGAAGGGAAATTTATCTTGTACAAACTCTAGAAACTCCGTCCGCATGAAAAGATATATTGACCTTCTCCTGTTTTCTGTTGCTCGTCCGGATCCGCGTCTTCATCTGTAGTGTCTCTCCAATGGATTCCAAAATTTACCGAACTTCGTCAGAATGCGACAGATGGATGAAATATGCGCTCGGCAACGACCAAGTTGGATCTAATATTGGAGATTGTGGTTGTGTGTTCCTATCTTGTGTGGTCGTTGGACTTTACAGTGATTGTTTCCATGGTGAAGCTCTGGCCGGTATCAACAAACGGGCGGCAACAGTTCTTCGCAGCAGATGTGATCAGAAGAGACTTGAAAGGAAGGAGTGGCGCTTAAAGCACAATCGTCAGCAAGGAAGAGCGGCGGCTACGACAAGATACTTAGAAAGAAGGAGTGACGGCCACGACACGATCCTTTGCAGGAAAGGGGCGTTGAAGTGTCTTCGGTTCTCGGAGAGGACGTTGAAACTTATGGAGTAAAGACGCTGAAGTTTCGTCTTCGGATCCAAGAGAAGCTTATGGAGAGAACGCTGAAGCGGAGCGGATGTTGGAGCGAATGTTTACAACGGAGCGGCTGCTGAAGCGAACATTAAAGCGGAGCCGCTAGAGAGGCTGCGTCAATCAGTGTGTTGTAAGGCTGGGCTCCCTTCAAGAGGACAGTGGGTAGGAGTCCAGTTCCATCTATCAATCGTGCTCTCCAAGAGAGGTTGGGATTTGGGAACAATTTCTCTGGTTGGAAAAGGATGTTTCCCTGATGCGGTGTGGTTGAGGGATGCAAATATGTATTGACGTTGTGCCTTGGGGAAACATAGAATCTCACATAAATGATTCATCATGGACTGCACAGTTTTGTGGGCGAAGTCCCCATAAATCATGCGTCTCTTGACAGGAAGAGAGTCTTCGTGAACTCAGGGGGTTTGTTGATTTTCTTTTCTTCGATTTTATAGAAGTCGTTCCTGACCTTTACGTGTGATGAAATCGGATTGCTGATTCCCTACGGGGCGTTCAAGTGCAACGCTAGAAGGATGCAAGATGCTAGCGCTGGGAAGATGCAAGCTGTTGTAAATATCCAAGCTGCTGTAAAGATGCAAGATGGAAGTGCAACTGTGACACTAGAAGGACGCAAGTTTTGAAAAAGATGCAAGCTGTCGGCGCTGGAAAGATATAAGCTACCGGTATCGGAAGGACGCAAGCTGTCAGTATGCTAGAAAAGATGCAAGCTGCTGGCCCTGGAAAGACGCAAGTTGTTAGCGCTGGATCTTGTTGGAACGAGCTCCGGCTTGGCGTGGACGTTGGCTTGGAAAGGCGCTGGCTTGGCGTAGGCGTTGGTTCCGGCATGTGAGCTGTCTTGGCGTGGCGCGGTAACAATAAAGTGGGCCAGCATATTCCAAGTATGTACTCCAGCGTTTTTTGTGTTTGTGCAAACCCTAGCCATAGGTATGCCACCCATAAATCTGTAGAAATATTGTTCTTATCTTCGAATATTACCGTAGTAGCGTCAGCTACCTCATGAGTAGTGACTGGTAATCGTTATGATGCAAAGTAGGTACACATTGGCATGCAACTGATTCCACGAAGACTGGGCGTTAGGGTTTCTCTGAGATCCAAGGTTGCAGGCCAAGGTGATCGAAGGTCCTTCTGCGGATGTGGGCAAACAACAAGAGGCGGAGGTTGGAAGGTTGTCCAAAGAGTTGGAGCTGAAACAGGCGGTCCTCCAAATGACGAAGGACGTCTTCTTCGAGAAGAGCAAACCACTGTTGAATGGCTTCATTTGGATGCACTTCTGTCTTTTCATATTCTTCTGTTTTTTTTTTGCGAAAGGAAAATGAAACACCTGGCTTATGGTTTTGATTTTCTGGATTTATGGGTTGATAGACAAGTGTTACCTATGAGGGTTTTGGGTTATTATTTTGGATGAACCGTTTTAGGATGATGCCATTTTTTGGTTATGATTGTAAGTGATACGGACATCCCAGGGAATATATGGAACCGTGAACGTTGCGTGTTGGTAGATGACATGGGATGAAACATAACATCGCTATTGGTTTTGTCATTCCCGTGAAAACTTGAAATTGTAAACCATATATTCTGTCTAGGCAAGACTTACTCGGTTTCCCGGATCTCCTGATGAAAAAGGGATCCTCCGTGTGTAAGATCGAGTTTTGTGGGAAGCACCACCACGATTGTGAAAAGTCCCTAGTCGTTTTGAGTCACTTGATGACTGGATCGTTTGCTTTCGGTTTCTGTGAAGTCCCCAACCGTCTCTTGCGGTTTGCGACTGGTAACCAGGTTGTCTGGTAGTCGAGTTGTGAATCCCTAAACAGATCTCTCACTTCTGCCGTCCTGATGTCTGGATCGAAGTATGAGATCGAGGATTGAAAACTGACATTGTAACTGAAAGATCAATCTCCCACTGTGGTCGCCAATTGTTTATAGGCAAAAACCGTTTCTGCTGATTTTGGTAATTTCGGTGAGTGAATGAGAAACAAATCTAAACCCTAAACAAAAGTACTGCACGGGAGTACTTTAGATTCGAGAGATCAATCTATAAAAATCTGTCCTAAACCAAGAAATGGTCTTTCCGGATTTGCTTCGGTCACAAAGAGGAGGAGAAGGGCTGGTTTAGGGAGGGAAGCAAAGAGAGTGTTGAGACCAGAGTAGTTCTGGAAGAGTAGTACTTGACTTTTATCACAAGATGAAAGATTTGAGAAAGCTAACAAGAGTTGCCTTTATGAGTGTTGTATTTCTCCCTGACCAAAACCTTGTGTTTTGGTGGAAATAGGTAAAACCTATTTATACAAGTCTAAGGAATTGAGGAGACGACCGTACGGAGGAAACTCCTCGAACCGAGCGAAATGTTAAACCTCACACAGATGCACCGCTGCAAAGGGGGTGCTTTAGATTCGAGAGATCAATCTGTAGTACTTCGTGACACGATTGACGTCTCATGGTTTGTTAGTCAGTTGATGACTTCGTGGTTTGATGGGACGATGAGTCCATGTAGTCGTTGAGTTGAACATGATGTTCTGAAACTCGTGAATTGAACATGTCATGAGACAGAGGTATAGTTCTTACGATGAAGTGATCAAGTATTGCTCATTCGATGGATCGTTGAATATTGATTGTTGAACCACTATTCCTTGGTTTGAAAAAATATTTATCATCTGAGCAAGTGTTGCTCATGTGATGAATTTTTGAATATTTGGTCGTCTGAGCATGTGTTGCTCGTCTGATAGATTATTGGCAGCGTACCAAAAATATTAATTAGAATACTGGACGTTGAACCGAGCATAATTAATAAAATTAATAACCATGAGGTCGTCATAAAATTATTAAGGTTAGAATCTGGAATGATGATCCTTGGATTCAAAAACGCTAATTTGATCAATTGATGATCAATTCATGGTTCGTCAGAATTTCAACCATGGGACGAAGGAGGGAGCGATTACATGGGACCGACCATGGAGTCATGAAATCGGCCCTGGGTTGTCCCGTGACCTCCTGACGATCACTTCATGAAAATCCAAAGTGTTTGGGAGAGTTTTGGACCTAATACGAGAAATTGTGCAAATTAGGTCAAAACTGTGAAAATTGATGGGACCGGCTTCCGTGAGCCAAAGAGCCAATCTTGGTCGGTCAAGATAGCGTACTCGTGTCCCCAAGGCGTCCGCGTCTCAGACCTGAGAATTTTGATATTTTCTGGCGTGCAATTTTGATATTTATGCCAAAATTAGGGTTTCGACGAAACTGAGGAAAACACCATGAGATGATGAAAAATAATTATAAAATAATGAATGAGGAGGCGTGGGACCGCCGTGATAAAGGCATGGTCGTCCGGTCGTGACCACGGTCCCGTGGTGCCTTTTTTTTAATTTTATAGTATTTTGATGATTTTATGAAAAATTCATGAATTTTGAGAAATTTGATGAATTTTGGGAGTTTCCATGAATTGAAGGAGTTTTCATGAGTTCAAGGAAGCAAAAACTATTAAAATTATAAAACAAGGGCGTGTGGGACCGTGGAAGGCATGCCCGCCCGGCTAGGGCCCGGTCCCACGAGTTTTCCTAATTCTATAATGATTTTATGAAAAATTCATGAATTTTGAGAAATTTGATGAATTTATGGAGTTTCCATGAATTGAAGGAGTTTTCATGAGTTCAAGGAAGCAAAAAATATTAAAATAATAAAAAACAAGGGCGTGTGGGACCGTGGAAGGCATGGCCGGCCGGCTAGGGCCCGGTCCCACGAGTTTTCCTAATTTTTTAATATTTTTAGGTATTTTGATGATTTGAGGGGAATTATCCTAATTTGAGAGAAATACCATGAAATCAAGGAATTTGATGAATTCAAGGAAAACTAATAATAAAATAATAAAACAAAGGGGCGTGTGGGACCGACTAGGGCATGGCCGACCGGCCAAGTCCCGGTCCAACAAGTTTTCATAGTTTATTTTATTTTATTATTATTTGATGATTTGTGCAAAAATACCATGAAGCCAAGGAGTTTTCTCATGAAATTAGAGAAATAATAATAATAATAATAATAATAATAATAATAATAATAATGAAATAATAAGGAACCGTGGGTGTGGGGCCGGTTGGGACCAAGGCATGGCCGGTTGGCCAATGGTCACTCCCCACACTCCTTTCCTTAATTTTATATTATTTTTTATGGATTTATGGAAGTACCATGAAACCGAGGAGTTTCCTCAAGACGAAGGAGATTTGATAAAATGAGAGAATTTTCATCAAATCATGGAAAATAATAAAAATGCATTAAAAATATAAAACCGGCGTGGGATTGACAACGACACGGTCGGTCGGTCGTGTGTCCGTGCTCCCAGCACCCTGGTCAATATTTTTAATTATTTATTATTTTCTTCTCTATTTTACATAGGTTCATCGTTTCGTTGTATTTTTGAAATACTCGTTCGTGCGGTGATTGTTAGTGTATCATCGTTGAATACACCTTCACCATTTGAATCGGGGCTTACTTAGAGGTAGCTCAGATGCTCGGTTGCTGATTATTTATTACTAATTTTGGAATTCGGTGGAGAATAATTCACAAAACTGAGCAATAAGATGTCTATTATTAATTCATAGGATCAGCTGAGGATTCGACTACGAATTCAGAATAATAAAGTGAGCATTACCATTCCATGGGATCGTAGATTCGACCATAGAATCAGAGTAATTAAGATTTATCTATTACCATTTATGAGACCAGCTGTGGATTCGATCATGAAATCGAAGTTATGAGATAATATAGTTATTGCTAATCTATGAGATCAAGTCGTGGATTCGATCATAGAATCAGAACAATCGTTATTTCCATTCCATGGGACCAGTCGTGGATTCGACCATGGAATAGGAGCAATTAGGAATAATTAACTTTGTGGCTCTATACTAGTAGGGAAAGCTGTCTAGGAGCATTAATTATCCCGATATGAGCTTGTCGGTAAGTCATATCCTTTATATAGTCAGGGTAAACTTGTTATTTGTTCCTGAAGACGTTATCGCTCTATACTAGCAGAGCAAGCTGTCTAGGAGCCGTCCATCT
The DNA here is from genome assembly GCF_003573695.1 of Papaver somniferum. Taxonomy (NCBI): domain Eukaryota; kingdom Viridiplantae; phylum Streptophyta; class Magnoliopsida; order Ranunculales; family Papaveraceae; genus Papaver; species Papaver somniferum. Next base: position 4,037,652 of record NW_020624377.1, on the reverse strand, counting down.
CGTGATACTATATAGAAATACTCACTGAAAGTGTTCAGTATTCATGAGATATGTCGTTGTCCAGTCGTGAGACTACATATCTACATGTCCTCTGAGAGAAAGTACTCTCCGTTGAGAATTCGATGAGAGAGCCATGTCTCGATACTCACGTATGATTGCTGAATCAGAGCTTCGTATAATTATGAGTTTACGATTTTAGCCTTTGTCGAAAATCCACCATCTACATTAAGTCCCCTGCTTACTGAGGAAAGCTGTGTTCCTCAGTCAGCATTAAATGGTGATTTTCCAGCCATAAACAATAATACCAGTAATTGAACTTAGTCATAAGTTGAGACGTTACCGGATTTAGAAAGCATGAGGAAACTACGATTTGATTAAGGCTTCAATGTCATGATTGGAGCGTCGTTTGATGAGCATAAATTGGTGTTGAACCGATGGTTTGGACGACGAGTCCGTGGTCGGTTAAGATTCACGGGTCGGGCCCAATAAGGAAATCCTTAGAAAATTAGGTTTTGGAAATAAAATTGATATAAAAGGGATTAATCCCTCTTTTTTTTTATTCCTCCCTCACACGACCAGCACCTTGATCAACTCTTCATCTTCATCATGCCAGCAGCAGGAAGTTTTTGCCGGAGCTCCGATCGTCGCCGACCGTCCGGCCAGCGCCGACCAGGTGAACGATTATTTTTATTATTTTTTTTTTTTTGCTGTTGTTTACATGAATTTCATGAAGTGATCATGTTGAGATCATATACATGTGTATACAATTGGTGTGAGTTTTATGAAAAACCCTAATTTTTTGTAAACGTATGTTCGTTCGATCGTTAGTTTTGTAAACTAACTATAATCCCTGATTTAGGAGAGATTTTTTTTTAGTATATGAACCTAGGTTCAGTGATAAAACTTAGTTTATGAGATTTCATGTGTACCAAGGTTTTATCATAAAAGAAGTGAATTTTCATGAAACTGGAAAAATCTTTCGTTTTAAAGACAAATAATGATGACACGAAGGAAAATATGTATGATGAACTTGTGTCCAGTGATAAAATTTTGCTTATGAGCTTTCATGTGAATACAAAACTTTATCATATGTATGATATGTGAGCTTTCACACTATTTTTTGAAATAAACCTTCGTTTTAAAGACAAATAATGACGACACGAAGGAAAAATAGTTTATATATATATATATGCAGCCGTGACATATATTGAGCAAAATATGATGATATATTTTATTTGCATGATTTTGTTTTCGTTAGATAAAATCCTTGAGAATTTATGCAAGCAATGTTGCATTAATTGTTGTTTTTTCGAAAAATCAGAAACGTGGGTTTTGAGGAACCTTCGAAGATAGACAATATATTTATGATGAAATATTTTATTGTTATGAACTTCATAGGTAAGTTGTGTGAATGTTCACATTATGAAAATTGTGTCTGTGATTTCATGAAAAATCAGTTTCGGAAATTAAATAAAGTTTCGTTCGTTTTTGCAGTTTTCGAAGAGACGAACGATTTTGGGGTGTTAACTCTAGCATTACTATCACTATTGTTAGTGGAAGTATAAAAGGTAAGAGTTAAGAGTTACCATTTTTGCTTGTATTTCCTTGATATCTGGACGGCATACTGAAGTAGAATGTAGTGTGAACCTTTTCAGCTACTTAGCAAAGATGTCCAATTCCCAAGCTGACGACGCCTCGAGGGAAGAGACGTGCGTTGATGATGGTATCTCCAGAGATGAGACATGCATGGATGAAACTTCCGTTGGGGGAGACGAAGACGAAATCCCTGGGATTAAGAATGTCCCGAACATAGATGATGCATTCTTTGAAAAAGATATTCCAAGAGCTGAGCAACATTTGAAATCCCCAGTGTATCGTCTTTTGATAAATCCCAGAACTGTTACTCAGAAGAAATTGGTGACTCCTAAGACAGTGATTCGATTTTGTCTTGAACGAGGGGTCTTCGCCTCATCAATCATAGAGTTTAAGATTTCTCGACGACCTTTGGAGAAATTTTCCGGCTGGGTGAGGCATATGTTGGGTTTTTCCCATGTGAGGACTATGCTCGACCAGGCGCATGTGACGAGATCTATTCAAGCTTCTGGAGAGTTGTTCATTTATCATGACGCAAGTGGTATTGTGTCTCTATTTGCTCGCTGGTGCATTCCCACTCACACTTTCATATGTAGATGGGGAGAGTTTACCATTACCTTGGAAGACGTGGCGGCTCTGATGCATCTCCCGATCACGGGCAATCTTCCTGGGGATATTTCAGATGAGGAGACCGCCATTTCTCATGTCTTGACAGCTGCAATGGAGAAAGCGAATAAGGATGGTAGTAAAGGATGCTATGTTTCCTGGTTGACACACTGGTGGCCCAAAGACGAGGTTTCTGATAAACCCATCGACGGTATGTTACCCATTGCTGCTTTCTTATGTTTATGGTTTTCTAGAGACATTTTTGTAGACAGTGGAAACTTGTTGAAGCCTTTTGTGATTCCCTTTGCTATTAAGATGGCTCAAGGTGAGGAACTTCCGATAGGTAGTTTATTCTTAGGCTCCTTGTATTACAACCTGGACTCCTTGATTATAAACTCCAGTGTGTCGAACGGCTCTATGAAGATTGAGTGTTATGCCAACACGATGTTTCTTCAAGCTTTGATGTGGGAGCATTTTAAGAATTATGCACCTACTCCACGTAATGTTCTGCAAGGACTGAATACTGATGCGCGCCATACTTTCCCTGAGAAAGATAATGCTAGGATCATGCGTTGGTCCACCAAGCAGCCTCGTTCGAAAATACGTTTTATTGATGTGTTAGATGAAGAATCTGAGTTCAATTTTTCGCCTGTGGGTGTCAGTCCCTGATTATGTTTCTCGGCCGATGACTTTCAATACTGGAGAAGGCACGAGTTTGACGTCTGGTGCGCATCTGAGTGATGGCGAAAGATCTTTCATGTTGAGTTGCACACCTGGTCATTTGCTATCAGTCACGTTTGGAGAGCTTTCAGTGAAGGAGTATAACATTGATAGAGAAGCTCGAAAAATGGGTATGGATCAGTGTGTTCCAACCATACGGAGGAGGAAGCCATCAGTTGAGAAACTCAAGACTCATTTGGATCATACTCACGTGGATGGGAGTAGCTACTGGTTTCCTGGTTCTGGTAGATTCGCCTATGTAACCCCAGGTTATGTAGAATTCTGGGATCAACAACTTGAGCGTTTGCGTGGATTTGTAAGATTTCCCAGACCTCCATTCAAGTATCTCCCTTCGGCTGAGATGATTTCCAGTCTACCAAGATTGAAGTATCTTTCTGGTGATAAATGAAAGTCGTCTCCAGGATGCTCTCAGGTATGTTTTTTCATATAATCTTCACGAAATTATAAGAACTGTATTCTGATTATATTACTAGATTTCACCAAAGGACGGTCGTAATATACGACCTCGAATCGGTGTAGATTTCTCAGAGACTGAGGCGGTTATTTATGGCGGAGAAGGCAGGCATAAAGGTTATAAGCTGTTACCCAATACCGTAAATTCCCCAGTTGGTGCTTTGGTGAGTTCCCAATATTTCCCACTGTGACTTTCATTGCTATTAACATTAGAATCATGAAGCCAATGTTGTTAATTTTGTTGCAGAATTTTACTCCATCGAGTCTTGAAGGTCTTCAATTTTCTGCTACTGAACAAGCAATCGCTGATTTGAGTGACGAAGAAACTGTAAGTACTTCTTCACATGTTCAAATGTGGTGCTTCATGGATGAAAATATTGATTGTAAAGGACGTGTACAGGAGGATGTCTTCATGGAGATGGAGAATTCTGGAACTCAATCATCCTCTGGGAAGGGGAATGGAGGTAATTCCCAAGATTCGGAGCCGGATGGAAGTGATGTTCCTCTTGTCGTTGATGTGGAAAATTCCAACCCCTTGGACACTTCGATGACTCTTCAAGTAAGTATATATTCTGTATATTCTTCATAGAAGTACAAAAGTGTTGACTTGTGAATGAACGAATGAGAACTCATGTGAATATATGAAAACTTAGTCAAATTTCGTCGTCAGAAAATTCAGAACCCATCTTTTTAGTAAGAACGTTGTAGAATCCTCGTCCGGAGTAGGATTTTGATGATATGCATGTGAAAATTCAAGCCCGGAAAATTTACAAGCTTTTAGAAAGAAGAATTTTAAGTTTTTAGTATGTTTAGAGCCTTAAAAAGGCGAAATAGTAAACTTCCAGGAGATTTCCAGAACTTTTTCAGATTGCGCATCACTTGATATTTTGGCCACTTACACTCACTCGTTTATCGGATTGTCATGAAATTTTGACATGTCATAGAGGACATCCATACAAAGAGAATGGAATATCACCCATTCTCAGATTCCTTGTATATTGCTCACAGTTCGTCTCCTAGTACAGGGCAGAGTTCAGTTTCCTCAGACGGACTCATCGTAAAATGTGTTTTCATGACTTTCATGTTATTTTCTCGTGCTTTGAATGTAGTATGATGAACCTTGATGATGTTTCCTTTCTGGTATGCTGTGTTTCATAATATCCTTTGGCTTCGTGATTCTAATCTCATGTAATCTTCGTATTAGGTGCTAAATACCGAAGTTAAGGATACTGGAGCCCATGATGACAACTCTAAACTTTCCGAAGTTATTGATGAAGAGACAACCATCCCTTCACTTCGAGGCCATGAGATGGTCGCTGCTGATGTTATGGAAAACCAGATAGTTGTTGCTTCAGTGATAGAAGAAATCGAGATAGCAGCGGAGAATACCGAAGGAACTGTTGCTTTGGTCGTGGAAGCCGCTCCAGTGACTGAGAACCATATAATAGTGTATGAATATACAACTGCAGGGGTTGATTTCGATCCTCCCTTTAACACTTCACTCCCGTATCATGAACTGCTCGATGGATTCAGCGTTCCCATTGGATATGCACGCTTGTACGAGACGATATGGAAGAAGTTTGGCCACATGATCGTTGACAGGAACCCTGGGCGTGCTTATGCTTTAACCATGCAAGTAGGCGTTACCTTGCGTGTCGTGAGTGATATGCATACGAGACCCAGGAATACCTGACTCCAGATATACTCTTTGATTGGGAGTTTAACTTGGAGAATTCAGAAAGACTTGGCCTTAACGTGAAATGGCTTCGTAAGCAAATAAACGTTATCAAGGATTCATGTGAAAAGAACATACCCTTTCCTAATGATGTTGTGGAGGAGAAGGAGGACAAGATTTCTAAGCTGGCCGAGGAGTTGAACAAGGAGAGGGCGGCTTTGTAAATCTTGAAGGATGCTGATGAGCGAAAGCCTTTTCTTGCTGATCTTTTGAACTTCTGAACTTCTGAGAGATGTGAGGTTTATATTTGGGTTTTGATATTTAGATGGTTTTGGATCGACTGATGGTTAAGGATTTTCTTGTAGATTTGATAGAGAAATATATGAACTGAATTTTGATAAATTGCTGAATTCAAATATTGATAGCAAGTATTGCAAATATTTTGGAGGAATTGAAATAAAAATGAAAGAAAATCCTAAATTTTAAATCCCAACACCATGAGTGCTTCAAACGCCCAATACATTAAATGCCCAATAATTTCAGATAAACGCCTTGAGCAAATTTTCGTGAATTACTGGCAGGGTTCTGCCATCTGCGTTGGTCAATTTGTAGTATCCTCCGGACACGGACTCAGCGACCATGAATGGTCCTTCCCAATTGGAGTTCCTTGTAGAATGAAGACCGCGCTGAACTGCTTTGAGAACCAGGTCCCCTTCATGAAACTTGTTAGGCTTGGTCGATCGTGCCTTGAATATCTTCCGCTGAATCGGGATTCCCTGTTTGATGGAATTCCTCGATTGTGACCCGTATGGACACTCGCACGGAAGAGAGTATCCAGCATAGTGTTGATCATGCTTAGCCAAGTCTTCAGCAATAAACCTCTCGATGGAGTGACCGATTTGAAGAAGTTCTGAACCCAAACATTGGGTGTAATATTGTTGAGGTGAAGTTACCCACTCGTATCTTTTGATGACTGCTAAATTATTCATGGGGAGAAGTCCCTGGACCATAGTAGCGTATTTGAACATTGGTAATATTGGAGCAAGAGGAGGAATAAGACTTGCCTGAGCTCGAAACCTTCTGACAAAGGTGTGCATATTATCTACAAGTTCCTGTGTAAGTCTCATCAGAGCTTTTACTTCTTCCAGATGCTCAAACGGTGGTGCGTCCTATGCTTCGTCTTCCGACTCGGAATCCTTGTCGATGACAGGATGTGTTGAAGGCATCTTTGTCCTTTCAGCATGAATCCAAGTTCTCCCAAGGACCATGTCGTATCCATGGTCTTCCCGGATTATGAAAAACTTGGCCTCAGTGCAGATCGATCTTTCTGTAACTTTGAGAGTGATGAAGCCGTATGCGTTTCTGGAGATTCCTTCGTGGTCCCTGATTGCTATGGGAGCGTGGGTGGCTTCCCGTCGAGTAATACCAGCAGCTCTGAGAGTTTTCAAAGGTATTGATGTTGACGGCGGTACCAACATCGATGAACGCCCTCTTGAATTCATTTCCTTTAATGTGCACTGTGGTGAGCAGTCCCCAGTCATACATTTCTGTGTCGGTGGCTGAAGGTCCGGTGGTAGTCTCTTGGATCAGAGGATGTCTTCCGGACACGATGTGGTTCAGTGCAGCAAACATGTCTTTCCTTTGAGCTTTCGAAAGATACAACAGCTCGCAGACATGTTCGATCAGAGATTGGACCGTTTCCTTGACAGTAGGTTCGGAGATGGTAAAAGTTCTGACTTGGAGGGGTTTTTGTGCACCCCCTCAGTCCCCAGGTTGAGCTCTCCTGATTCGACATTTTCTTTGAATATGCGCTTCAAAATTTTGCAATCACTCGTGGGATGGCTGACGTATCTATGGAAGCGACAATACCGAGGATTTGATTGCTTCTTGACATAAGGCAATTTGATTGCGCCGTCTTGAATCCAGGCATCGAGTAGTTCATTAACTTCTTCCATTGAACAGGGAAAATCAGGTGCTTCTGGATCTTCCGTATGCTGAGGAGGGATTTTCGAATTCTCCTTCTTGTGTGTCTTTGAAGGGGTGGAGGAAGTGTTCTTGTGTTGTGGTTCTGCTTTTCGCTTACTCCCTTCCGAGACAACATTTGTTGAAGGTTACAGGTTATACTGCTTGTTGATCAGACGCTTGCTTCCTCGAGTGTCTTTTGAATCTTCAGTCTTTGTAGACTTTGGTCTTTCCAAAAGAGCGGGTGCAGTGGTTGCCGACCTCTTCGCAGCTTCTTGAAGCTCTGAGAAAGTCTGGAATCGAAGGTTTTCTAGCAAGGCCCTGTAGACCGGGAGCATGCCATTGATACACAAGTCCACCAGTTGTTGCTCTGTGACGTTTGGGTGATGATAATCCAGGGCTTGGACTCTGAATCTTTTCACATAATCATTGGGATTTTCACTGACCCTATGAAACATCCTTCCAAGGTCGGAGAGGGTGACTTGTTCTGACACGAAGTAGTATTTCCTGTAGAATGCGTTAACCATTTCACCCCAATTGTTGATAGTCCCAGGTGCGATGTTGTTATACCAGGTGTATGCTCTGCCTTTCAGAGATTTTGAGAATTCCTTGGGACAGACAACATGATTGTGTTCATGTTCTCCTAGGGATTCGAGAAAACGAGAGACATATTCCCTAGCATTGCCAGTTCCATCATATAAGGTGAAGGTTGGAGAAAAGTAACCTTTGGGGAGTGGAGTCCTCTGCGTAGAGGCAGGATAAGGAGGTTGATGAGGATGGACATGCGATGTTTTGTCTTTTCCACGGTTCTCCAAAAGGTGCTCCAGATCCTCGCGAGTGATGAAATTCGATGATCCCTTCGCTGATGAGTTGTTTGCAGTAGTTTTGTGTACTTCGTCGTCTTCTACTGTATGGATTAGAATTACTTCAGAACCATCGTCTGAGGATTTCTCCTTATCCTTTCCCTTCTCTTGAGTCTTCTATGACATCTTGTCAGTAAGAGTTTTGAGATAATTACACAACTCATTCTGTGTAACATCCATGTCAGTCTGGTTCTTTGTAAGAGTCTCCTGCGCTTTGATAAGATCAGCAATGGTAGGCAGTGGATCTCCTCTGACTTCTTCAGGGTGTCGTCCGGATAGTGGATGACCTTCGGCGTGAGGAGGAGTTGTGTCACCACCATCAGTGTTGGAGGTCGGAATTGTCTTCGGGATATTCTGATTGTTTTTGTTGCTAGTGCTAGCACGGTTTGTGTTAGGATTCGTAACTGAACCTGATCTGAGATCAACCATCTTGTGAAATTGTGAGATTGCAACCGAGAGAATGATCTCCCACTGTGGTCGCCAGTCTGTAGATGGGGAAAAACGATTTGCTGGTTTTTAAGGAATTGAGGAGACGACCGTACGGAGGAGACTCCTCGAACCGAGTGAAATGTTAAACCTCACACAGATGCACCGCTGCAAAGGGGGTGATTTAGATTCGAGAGTTCAATCTGTAGTACTCCGGCCTAAATCAAGACAATGACCGTTCCAGAGTAAATTTGGTCACAGGAGAGGATGGGTTGATCTGTAGGAGGGAAGCTGAGAAATGTGTGGAATCAATGGTAATCAAAGATTGTGGGTGTGTGAATTCCGAATACGATAAGCTCTGAGTGATTGAAATTGCTCAATTGAGAGTAGTTGCTCAATTGATGAGTTGATGATCTCGTGTTGTCGATGAGACGTGATATTGATGATGCTGATGATGTTTCAATCATGATTCAGAGACTTATTTATATTGCTGGAATTTTAGACACCATGATTCCATGAAGTGTGACAGTTGACGGAATCAAGGAGTGGGGAAGTGGAGATCGTGTTTGAAACCAGTTGCTCAACGTGTGGAGACTTGGTCGATTTTCCACCCACTAACTCGTGAATTCCTTCAAATGATTGCACGACTTGCTCACATTCCATCGTGTGTTTGAACATACGTGTCGTAGACCGCTAGACCAAAACCCTAAGTGATATCCCCCCAAGTGACACGATTGACGTCTCATGGTTTGTTAGTCAGTTGATGACTTCGTGGTTTGACGGGACGATGAGTCCATGTAGTCGTTGAGTTGAACATGATGCTTTGAAACTCGTGAATTGAACATGTCATGAGACAGAGGTATAGTTCTTACGATGAAGTGATCAAGTATTGCTCATTCGATGGATCGTTGAATATTGATTGTTGAACCACTATTCCTTGGTTTGAACAAATATTTATCATCTGAGCAAGTGTTGCTCATGTGATGAATTGTTTAATATTTGGTCGTATGAGCATGTGTTGCTCGTCTGATGGATTATTGGCAGCGTACCAAAAATATTAATTAGAATACTGGTCGTTGAACCGAGCATAATTAATAAAATTATTGACCATGAGGTCGTCATAAAATTATTAAGGTTAGAATCTGGAATGATGATCCTTGGATTCAGAAACCCTAATTTGATCAATTGATGATCAATTCATGGTTCGTCAGAATTTCAACCATGGGATGAAGGAGGGAGCGATTACATGGGACCGTGGATCAACCATGTAGTGTCCATATGCTCACGTGAGCAAATACAAAGAACTCCTGAATAGTTGACGATTTGTTGGTGAAAGAATGATTAAATGCTGGTTTAATCATTTATTCGAAAATGCTCGTCTGAGCCTTATGTGAGAAAACCTAATTAATTATGACGAGGCGAGGGACCGACCATGGAGTCATGAAATAGGCCCTGGGTTGTACCGTGACCGCCTGACGATCACTTCATGAAAATCCAAAGTGTTTGGGAGAGTTTTGGACCTAATACGAGCAATTGTGCAAATTAGGTCAAAACTGTGAAAATTGATGGGACCGGCTTCCGTGAGCCAAAGAGCCAATCTTGGTCGGTAAAGATAGCATGATCGTGTCCCCAAGGCGTCCACGTCTCAGTCCTGAGAATTTTGATATTTTCTGGCGTGCAATTGAGCATCCATTCGAGAAAATATGCCAAAATTAGAGTTTCGACGAAACTGAGGAAAACACCATGAGATGATGAAAAATAATTATAAAATAAGGAATGAGGAGGCATGGGACCTCCGTGGTCAAGGCATGGTCGACCAGTCTTGACAACGGTCCCGTGGTGCCTTTTCCTTAATTTTATAGTATTTTGATGATTTTATGAAAAATTCATGAATTTTGAGAAATTAGATGAATTTTGGGAGTTTCCATGAATTGAAGGAGTTTTCATGAGTTCAAGGAAGCAAAAAATATTAAAATTATAAAACAAGGGCGTGTGGGACTGTGGAAGGCATGCTCGGCCGGCTAGGGCCCGGTCCCACGAGTTTCCCTAATTTTATAATGATTTTATGAAAAATTCATGAATTTGGAGAAATTTGATGAATTTAGGGAGTTTCCATGAATTGAAGAAGTTTTCTTGAGTTCAAGGAAGCAAAAAATACTAAAATAATAAAAAACAAGGGCGTGTGGGACCGTGGAGGCATGTCCGGCTGGCTAGGGCGCGGTCCCACGAGTTTTCCTAATTTTTTAATATTTTTAGGTATTTTGATGATTTGAGGGAATTTTTCCTAATTTGAGAGAAATACCATGAAATCAAGGAATTTGATGAATTCAAGGAAAACTAGTAATAAAATAATAAAACAAAGGGGCATGTGGGACAGTCTAGGGCATGGCCGGCCGGCCAAGGCCCGGTCCCACAAGTTTTCATAATTTATTTTATTTTATTATTATTTGATGATTTGTGCAAAAATACCATGAAATCAAGGAGTTTTTTCATGAAATTAGAGAAATAATAATAATAATAATGAAATAATAAGGAACCGTGGGTGTGGGGCCGGTTGGGACCAAGGCATGGCCGGTTGGCCAATGGTCACACCCCACACTCCTTTCCTTAATTTTATATTATTTTTTATGGATTTATGGAAGTACCATGAAACCGAGGAGTTTCCTCAAGACGAAGGAGATTTGATAAAATGAGAGAATTTTCATCAAATCATGGAAAATAATAAAAATGCATTAAATATATAAAACTGGCGTGCGATTGACCACGACAAGGTCGTTCGGTCGTGTATCCGTGCTCCCAGCACCCTGGTCAATATTTTTAATTATTTATTATTTTCTTCTCTATTTTGCATAGGTTCATCGTTTCGTTGTATTTTTGAAATAGTCATTCGTGCAGTGATTGTTAGTGTATCATCGTTGAATACACCTTCACCATTTGAATCAGGTCTTACTTAGAGGTAGCTCAGACGCCCGGTTGCTGATTATTTATTACTAATTGTGGAATTCGGTGGAGAATAATTCACCAAAGTGAGCAATAAGATGTTTATTATTAATTCATTGGATCAGCTGAGGATTCGACGACGAATTCAGAATAATAAAGTGAGCATTACCATTCCATGGGATCCTAGATTCGACCCTAGAATCAGAGTAATTAAGATTTATCTATTACCATTTATGAGACCAGCTGTGGATTCGATCATGAAATCGGAGTAATAAGATAATATAGTTATTGATATTCTATGAGATCAAGCCGTGGATTCGATCATAGAATCAGAACAATCGTTATTGCCATTCCATGGGACCAGTCGGGGATTCGACCATGGAATAGGAGCAATTAGGAATAATTAACTTTGTGGCTCTATAATAGCAGGGCAAGCTGTCTAGGAGCATTAATTATCCCGATATGAGCTTATCGGTAAATCATATCCTTTATATAGTCAGGGTAAACTTGTTGTTTGTTCCTGAAGACGTTATCGCTCTATACTAGCAGAGCAAGCTGTCTAGGAGCCCTCCATCTCGTGATACTATATAGAAATAATCACTGAAAGTGTTCAGTATTCATGAGATATGTCGTTGTCCAGTCATGAGACTACATATCTACATGTACTCTGAGAGAAAGTACTCTCCGTTGAGAACTCGATGAGAGAGCCGTTTTGGCCCTAGATTGCACGGCTTGGCATGCCAGGTTGCAAGGGTTGCACAACATGTGCCAATGGCGCGTGTGGCGGATTTGGCCCTAGGTTGCACGACTTGGAATTGCAGGTTGCAATGGTTGCACGACATGTGTCAATGGCGTGTGTGGCGGCTTTGGCCCTAGGTTGCACGGCTTGGCATGCCAGGTTGCAAGGGTTGCATGGCATGTGCCAATGGCGCGCGCTTTTGGCATGGTTGCCATTTTGTGCAATGGTGGTGCGTTTTGCATTTTTGGCATGGTTAACGTGATGATTGCGCGTTGCTTTGCGGTTTGGCACGGTTGCTACATCTAGTGCAATGATTGCGTATTTATTTGCGGTTTGGCATGGTTGCCATATTTAGCGCGACGATTGCGCGTTATTTGTAGTTTTGGCATGGTTGCTATGGTACATGCAATTGCTATGTTTTGTGTGATGAGTGCACGGTGCGTGCATTTGGCATGTTTTCCATGCTTTTGCGCAATGATTGCACGGTACGTGCAATTGCTATGTTTTGCGCGATGTTTGCACGGTACGTGCATTTGGCATGTTGCATGACATGTGTGAGTGGCATGATTGCCATGCTTTTGCGCAATGATTGCACGGTACGTGCAATTGCCATGTTCTACGCTATGATTGCACGGTGGGTGCATTTGGCATGTTTGCCATGCTTTTTGCGTAATGGTTGCGCGGTATGTGTGAATTTAGGGTTTCGATGCGCGAAACCCTAATTTAGTATTTGAAAAAGGGTACCCTGGTGATTTTTACATAAGCGCGTTAAATGCTCTAATAAATGTGTTAGTGCCACCGGTGACGTCATGCTATACGTGAGGTTTTACGATTTTACCCCTTGTCCTAAAACCACCATCAACACCTTTAACCTAGGTTTTTACTAAAACCATTATAGGTTAATGACGTAAGGACTTCATTGAGATTCTGAACAAACTATTTTCTCTGTAGTTGTGTGTTGTGATCTTACTTTTTTATATCGTATTGAGTACTATCTTCTCTAAGATTTTCTCGAGATTTATCTCTTATAGATAAGATATAAAAACTAATCACAAAGCTCTTCGTCTCATTCTTTGTGATTCAACAATAACTTGTTCTCCTACCATATAGTTAACCTTGATTTATCAAAAGACGGAACAAAAACTCGTATGTATATCTGCGGGAGACATATTTATCTATTCAGTAGACTTTTCTATGTGAGACAGATTTGTATATCAAGTCATCGACTTTGGGTCGTAACAACTCTTAGTTGTGGGTGAGATCATCTAAGGGAATCAAGCGTGTAGAGTCCTGCTGGAATTCAGAGGTGTAAGGAACGTGACTGTACCTTAATCAGTATGAGATTGGTTAGGGATCAACTACATTCCAGTCCGAAGTTAACCTGTAGTAGGCTAGAGTCTGTAGCGGCTTAACACAGTGTGGTGTTCAAATCTGGACTATGTCCCAGGGTTTTTCTGCATTTGCGGTTTCCTCGTTAACAAAATTTATGGTGTCTGTATTATTACTTTTCCTCATTATATTTTCTACATAATTGATATAAAATGGTTGACACTTGAACATTGGTCTTTGGTACCGTTCAAGTTGTTTCTCATAATAGTCAGGCTCGCGGATTCTATCTGTTTGATTTGCTGATTACATTGAGAAACAGAGATACAACTCTTGGATATATTTCCATTGATTGAATATGACTGTCTAGTTGATTCTCTTCGAATTATATTGGAGCTTGTCCATACAGATTTCCGAAACGAAATATTGGGTACGGTTGTTAGACCACCGCTTTTTCAATTGGTATCAGAGAAGGCAAACACGTTTAAGACCTTATAAGTCTATGTCTGGATCAATGTGACTCTATGGACAGTTGTGCTATCTCAAACAATGCATCACCAATTCAGAAACGTTTTGACTTGGTTCAGAGCTCTGCTTCTCCTGAGAAATCTTCCTCATCCTCTCCATGGTCGGAAACTGTGTATAACTGGTAAACACGCCTAGATGAACAGTTGGATGATCTTTCGGGTGAAAGTGATTCAGACGATGGATACGATGTTGATGAGGAAGTCTCTCAATACATCAAGCTTTTTGACCATCTCATAAAGAAAAAGAACTCAACATCTTGCTTGGATGAGTTTCTGACTCCTATCTATGTAGAAAACAAAAAAATGAGAAAGATCTTTAAAGGCTATAATTTTGGATATAATATCCTACAATCTCTTCTTAAAGATCGAGAAGAAGATGTGCGTTCAAAGAATTCTGAATGTGAAAATCTTCGTCGAAATCTCTTTTTGTTGAAAGAAGAACTTCCTGAATCCGAAGCTAAATGTAACTCTCAACAAAGTTGTTTTAGAGACAGAGAGAACGTTTTTCTATCCCGAGAGAAACAACTGGAGGATGAGCTTTCTGCTGCTCAGAACAAGGTAATTATGCTGGAGGAAAACTTGAAAAGTTTAATCTTAGTTCATCAAAATTATCCACTATGCTGGGAGCCTGTAAGAAACAACGTGATACACGAGGTTTTAGCTATGAAGTAATAGACGCTCTAAGCAGTAGCAAGATTAATTTTGTTTGTTATAAAAGCAACTTCCTGCAGAAAACTTGCTCTAATGGCAAAAGTAAAAAATCTACCTTCTACAGCAGAAGCCTTAATAGACAAAGGAAGTCAACCTCCTACTCATATGAGAAAGATTAATAAGATTCCCTTCAAATGTTATTATTGCGGAAACAAAGGTCATCTTGATAAGAGATGTCGTTTTCGTTTGCGGAATGAAAAACTTCATAACATTCTTATCTGGATGTCTAAGGAAGTAATCAAACGGTTTCTCATATTACTGGTCTTAAATGTCCAACTCTCAGACAAGAAAAGTGTTGTGATGAGCCAAGCCTTTTCTGTAAAGATAACACAAAGGCTTTCTACAATTGTAAAAAGAATTGTGTTATATGGACAAATGACTTCTTTGTTGATCTAGTGAGTTATAAAACTTATTCAAACTTTTCTTCTGTGACTAAAGGAAGTGTTGGATCAAAAGCGTCAATCGTTCCTGAGTATATTCATATCAACAATCGTGTTTCAGAACTAAAGCCCGGTATAAATAGACTCAAGTGCAGCATTAAGAAGGCAAGGAAGGCGACGACTTCAGGTATTTATTGTCCTCCTCTTGTTAATTCTCTTGAGACTAACTCTATTGACTTTGCTGATGATTTTCAAGGAAGAAAAGGGGAAAATGTCAATACCCTTGATGAGTTATATGCTCGTCAAATTACAGCTTGACTGCTTACAAGTGTGCATCCTCTTTGAGACCGTGTGAGGATGCACATAATTCTCAAGAAGCTATTTCTTCTTGACAAAGTGGTCTTTGTTGTATCTTTTGTTTTAGTTTAAAAAATTAAATTGATCATCTTACTGTTGAGCCCTGCTCCCATTATCTATTATAATATAATCTAAATTATCAATAACTCTTGAGAATATTCTTTTTCTTGTTTACTTGGAAAACTTCGTTTTGTTCTTCCTCAATCACAGTTGATTCGTTGACTATCAACGATTGCCCTGTGCTCTTTTTTCCTGTCATATGTTTGAAACGTGTTTTCAAAACACACTTTAAAAAATAGGCTCCATTGGCTTCTTGGTTTTGATCCTGACTCATAAACACGAACGTTCATGCACCCGACCCTTACCGAACGTAAACGAGTAACCCTAGGGTTTCCCTATGAAATACTCGTATATCATGGATTTATTCTTCTGATATATACTCGTTCCGTAACTTCAAGATTTCTCTTGAGATATTTTGGTGTGCACAATGGATGGATGCAAAAAGGACGACAAAGTTGAAGAAGGCAAAGTATTCGAGTTTCATGGGAGCCATGTTATCATAAACTACTACCATGTACTTGATCATGAAAACAAACTTCCAGTTCAGATGTCATCTCAATTGGTGGGAAATCTTCTTCGAGATTTTGGGGTTGTACATGAACAACTTGAAATTGCAACAAAGAATCTTGAATTTCTGAAGACCGAACTGAAGAAATCAACTGATGAACATGGTTCTGTTCAATCTCTGGTTTGCTAATTATGTCTGAAGTCCTTCAGTTTTGTTCTTCTTAGGAGTTATTTTTTACTCTTAATGTCTAGGAAACTTCTTATCAGAATTTATTCTTGTGGTTTAAGAAGGATAACTAGGGTTTGGAATAGCTTATTTTGTGATTACACATTGCTATTGCCAACGATTTCCATCTTGCAATGTTTTTAGATTTATTTATTTATTCTAAGTTTTTGGAAGATGATTTTGCAGTATTAATCTTTATTGGTTTCATACATTGCAAATAATGTTATGGGATATGTGTGTTTACGTCCGTGACCTATGATTGTCCCATGTATGTCAAAAGTTAAGTCTATTATGTCATTATGCAAATATAGATGGAAAATAGAATGAACTTTTGATGTCAAAGACTAAGTCTATGGTATCATTATGCAAATATTGATGAAAAAAGAATGAAGCTTTGAATATTCCGCAGTATTGATCTTTCCCTGATCCATTGAAACAAAGTTGATATGTTCACTTTTAGTCATGAAGTATCTCTATGAGAATTTCATTATGATCCCACTAGTTTTCGTACCTTTGCCAATTTATATTGACAAAAAAGGAGAGAATTATTGTGTAGTTCACACTACAAATACATATGGTTTACAGATCATTATGTAAGGGAGAGTGGTTTTCATTGTGAGATGAAGTATTGACTAAGGGGGAGTGGTACATATCACCGTAGTATTATTTTCAAAGTTGTGATACAATTGAGCTTTGATGTTGTGTAATAATACTTTGACATTGTATAACAATAATTGAGAACAATTTTTTCTTATTGTTACGGCTACGGATTTTCAACAACTATGATGCTGAGTTGAACACGTTCAAAATCACTGGAGTACTTGGAAGTGACGAAGATTTCGAGTAATGTTGAAGAACCGAGGAAATCAAGCATTTGGATGAGAAGCTACAAAGTTTATTTATTGTGTAATCCATATGCATTGATAGTTTTGTTACTAAAATTGACAAAGGGGGAGATTGTTAGAGCACTGCTCGGTCGAACTCGCAAGCGTTGCTATCTCAATATTGTTTTTCAAGTTTAGTTGTCAAAACTATAAGTCTTGATTTCTAGTCTACTTATAGCTATGTCTCGGATTAGGATAGAATGTGTAGTTGAGCTTTAGACTTCACGGAGTTCATCGATTGAAGAAGAAGAACTACTAAGGGGAGCTTGTGGAACTTCATCAAAAAAAAGGTATATGGAGACTTGAACTCATATATCAGTCAGAAGTCTATTTCTATTCTATCTCCTATTGAGACAAAAGTCGTATAGCTATATAGACTTCACATTATACACATTTGATATTTCAAGCTGAGTTTAACTCGCTTACATATTTCTCGAAATATGTGTAGGTAAGCTTTCTCTTTAACCAAGTTCATCTTTTATCCTTGACGAAAGTCAAAAGATAATCATGTGAAAATCGCCTGGTAACATCTTATATGATTTGTGTGAGACAGTCATTTGATGTAGACTCGGAATGTTTCGTATTGATCATTTGATCACTTGAAAATTTCTTTGAAGCTAACAGTTTATGTGAGACAACTATTCTCGACTTTTAAGAATGTTTCAATGATTAAAATGGGATTTTAGAACAATTAAACTTTGATTGAATATAGCACCATATGCGTACTTGTATGCTAACTATTGAAAGTGTATTCAAGTCTAGGAATTTTGTATGCATACCCGTATGCGTACTGATTCAACAGTTGAAGTACGGGAACTATAGTATGCGTACCCTGTGCGTACTGATTTCAACTGAGTTCGGTCATGAACGACAGTATGCGTACCCGTTTGCATACTGGCGAACAAGAACTTAGGTATGCGTACCCGTTTACATAACTGAGTGGGTTAAGTTCTAAAATCGGTCATGTATGTTTACATACTCATGAACAAATACATTTATATAATAAGGAATGCAATCTTTTCAAACCAAGGCTATAATATTCATGAATTGATTCGAGTGAATCAAAACCGATTTTTCTTCAACTGTGTCTTGTATACTTCTATGAGAATATAAACAATTGAACAACTCTATAACTAGTTTCATTTGAGTCATTTGAACTAGTTGTGATTAAGATGAACAAGGTTGATATGAAAGTGTTCATACGGCTAACTTCGGTTAACTATTTTTGTGCCAATTAAATGTACACGTTTAGGTACGGTTACCTATATCTAAATGAAGGTACGTTTCATTTGTGTGTAACAAGCTAAGACAATCTAACGGTTTAAAGATATTAGCTTGAATCTAATCAGGTTTTCATCTAACGGTGAATATTGAATGCTTTGTTACCAAGGTATCATTGATTGCAAACCCTAATTTGAAGACTATATAAGGGAGAACTCTAGCAACTGGGAAAGCTAACCTCCTGTGTGATACTAGTTGCGACTAGAGACGATTATCCTTTAACTTAGGTTTGTCCTAAATCTATTATAGGTTAATGACTTAAAGACTTCATTGGGATTCTGAACAAACTATTTTCTCTGTAGTTGCGTGTTCTGATCTTACTTTGTTATATCGTATTGAGTACTGTCTTCTCTAAGATTTGCTCGAGATTTATCTCTGATAGATAAGATATAAAAACTAATCACAAATCTCTTCTTCTCATTCTTTGTGATTCCACAATAACTTGCTCTCCTACCATATAGTTAAGTTATTGTGAGGTGATTGATATTACTAGGTTGTTCTTCGGGAATATAAGACCGATGTATCAATTGGTTCCTGTTCACCTTGATTTATCAAAAGACGGAACAAAAACTCGTATGTATTTCTGCGGGAGACATTTTTATCTATTTAATAGACTTTTCCGTGTGAGACAGATTTATTTATCAAGTCTTCGACTTTGGGTCGTAGCAACTCTTAGTTGTGGGTGAGATCAGCTAAGGGAATCAAGTGCATAGAGTCCTTCTGGGATTCAGAGGCGTAAGGAATGCGACTATATCTTAATCAATGTGAGATTGGTTAGGGATCAACTATATTCCAGTCCGAAGTTAACTTGTTGTAGGCTAGAGTCTGTAGCGGCTTAATACAGTATGGTGTTCAAATCTGGACTAGGTCCCGAGGTTTTTCTGCATTTGTTGTTTCCTCATTAACAAAACTTCTGGTGTATGTGTTATTTCTCTTCAGTATTATATTTTCTATATAATTGAAATATCACAGGTTGTGCATAGTTCAGTCAATTAGATAATCCAACCTTTGGTTGTCGATATAAATTGATTGACACTTGAACATTGGTATTTGGTACCGCTCAAGTTGTTTCTCATAATAATGAGGATCGCGGATTCTATCTGTTTGATTTGCTGATTACATTGAGAAACAAAGATACAACTCTTGGATATATTTCCATTGATTGAGTCTAACTATCTAGTTGATTATCTTCGAATTCTACTGGAGTTTGTCCGTACAGATTTCCGAAACGAAATATTGGGCGTGGTTGTTAGACTGCCGCTTTTTCACTTGTGGTGCAGTTGCAAGAGATAACAATGAGATTTGTATTGATGTTTCTACCAGACTTGGAAATTTAGATATTGTAGCTTTTACCGAAGCCGATGGTTTTCTTTTAGCGAAATAACTAGCAACTTAAGTGAAGCTAAATTCCATAATTATTGAAGAAAATTGTAAAGTTGTGGTTAACTGCTTGATCGACACTAAGAGACCAATTTTTTGGAGAATCTGGAAACTAAGAGATGATATAAGGAGTTTGTTAGGCAACTACAACAACAATGCTTTCTTTTTTTGTGACAAGTATGGCTAATACTGCAACTCACACTCTTGCTTATTATGCACTCGTTCGCAAAGTCCAAGCTAGATGGACGAACTCTGATATCCTATCTGATATTGCTACTCTTTGGAATGAACTCCATCCGTACCACATTTATAAGCGGAAAGTGCAAAATATCTTAGTTTAAGAAACTTTTTTGATTTCATAAATATCCATTCTATTTCCTGTTTTAGCCTTATCTTATTTTTAATGCTAAAAATATTATCTTAATTGTGGTGATACCAACGTATAATAAATAAGGGTAATATGTGAAAAAAACTCATCTTGGAATTGGAGTTCCGTCTATCTAATTAGACAACAAAAATCTAATACTCATCATTTATATGTGGTACGGAGGAGTAGTACTTAGTTAGTAAGAGAGAGAGAGAGTTTCCTTTCTATTGTACCTTGTCCTTTCTTATATAGGCTTTCCTAAAAACCTTTCTTTTTACTACATCATGACACATGCCCTAACCTCTCTTAATTACCCTTAATGTCATTCCTTAATATAACCTTCTTCTTCTTTATTAGTCCCTTCTTTGTCCTTCCTTCCTCATGGGTATTTTCTATTTGGGCTTGGGTTTAGTCCCCAACTCCCCATACCTTATGCGAAACTCATTTCTATTCTTAGGGGCACCCCAAATGTAATGACCCGTCCCTCCACCGATACTATCCCCACTTAGCCACTGCGGTTATCCGGCAGTGTGGGGTTTTGAACGGGCCTCGCTGCGGTAATCCAGCAGAAACTTCCCGGATGGTCACCCATCCTTGGATTACTCCCGCCCGAGCATGCTTAACTGCAGAGTTTTCTGCCAACTCTGGAGCCAATTGTGCTGAAAAGTCCTCGGTGTTAGGAAACGACAATCCATTACTTATATTCCATTCGGCCAACCACTACCGAATATCGGGGTATTACAATACCACCACCTTAAATTGGAGTCGTCCTCGGATCCGGAATATATACACAAGCCCAAATCTTCGACGTTCCCTACCCCTCATGAGAAGCACCTGGACTAACCCCCGTCCAGCGTACCTTCCCACCCTCGGCAGGTGACCCGTCTTCGGCTCTGATACCATTTGTAATGACCCGTCCCTCCACCGATATTGTCCCCACTTAGTCACTGCGGTTATCCGGTAGTGTGGGGTTTTGAACGGGCATCGCTGCGGTAATCCAGCAAAAACTTCCCGGATGGTCACCCATCCCTGGATTACTCCCACCCGAGCACGCTTAACTGCAGAGTTTTCTTCCAACTCTGGAGCCAATTGTGCTGAAAAGGCCTCGGTGTTAGGAAAGGACAATCCATTACTTATATTCCATTCGGCCAACCACTTCCGAATATCGGGGTATTACACCAAACCTGTTAAGAGATATTTTTTCATGTATCAACATTAGTCCCCTGACTATTGGGTCAATTATCAGATGATCCAATAATCAAAGAATCTTTTTCGAGCGCCTCCCTTTATGGTCCGTTAACGTGGTGGTTCTCCTCATTTTGTTGAGTCTATGATCGTGGGCGACGTTTAACCTCCCATCGTGCAAAATTTCCTTCTTCTTTTCAGTTTCTGACGGTTACTATCCCCTGTGCATAACTGCCACGTTCAATCCCTGGAGCTCTCTATATATAGAGCTGTCAATTTGTTTTCCCCTTTATCTTTCTTCTTCTTCCTTTCTTTCAAACGTACCCATACACTCGCCATGACTAGAAGTTCAGCCAGTATTTATTCATCTTAAGAGTCTAGCGAATCCGAAGATCCCAGGAACGAGGGTTCCAAAGAGACCGAGTATTCCGAGCAAGATGAAATTATCTTACCCGCCCCAACGGACGGTAGATCATATATAATCGCGGAGTTTACGAGTGGGCTCGCTTTGAAGCGCGCGCTGAGATTAAGAGAGCTCTGCGGAGGTAAGCGTGTTTTCCCTCTTGAGGATGTCCTAGTTCCTCGCCTTCTAAATCCTCCCGTGCTACCTTATCCTTCTGCTCCTGGATGGCTCATACGACCCGAGTCGGAGACCATGAACGCTTTTGCGTTCAAACCACTACCACGCTTTTGCGTTCATCGTGGCGAATACAATCTTCCTTCTATCGATATTAGGTCCAAATCAAAGACTCATTCGGTGTGGCCACATTGGGCATCTCACATACGCTCCAACCCTAGTCACGCTGCTGCCCTTCGGAGGGCGGGTATTGATGAAGCTATAAACTCGTCCCTTAAGCGGAAGGTGAATAGGTGAATCTGTGATATAACGCGTCTTTTCTGTCGTTGGGCTCCTCCCGTTCATACCCTTTTTACGGCGTGGGGAGAAGCAACCATCGTATTAGAAGATGTAGTCGCTCTTACAGGGCTACCGATTCACGAAAGTCATTCATATGATGAGGCGACCGTCTACGGGGCCCTGGATGATGAGGATAAAGAGCTGTGTACTTATTTGTTGAAGTGTAAATATGATTCCCATCGTGAACTAGTACGGAAGAACCAAGTGCCAACGAAGCGAAACGAAGGCAAGGAGGCCGCTAACTTGGGTAAAAAGGGGGCATCTTCGTCCGCTGTGAAGGGGAAAGCTGATAGACGCATTTATGTGTCTATTTTGTTCTCAATATTCTGTATTGTTAGACTCGATTAAGTACTTATTGTGTTATTTTGTTTTTTTGTAGATGTTTTTAGAGAAATAAGCCTTTGCGGCGAAATGAGCTCGAAAAGTAGTGTTTTACACCCCAGGATAATGTACCGGTGGCACCTCAGAAATGCACCGGAAGCGTCCCAGAAATGTACCGGAGGAACCCATAAAAATTACTACTTCCACCC
The DNA here is from genome assembly GCF_003573695.1 of Papaver somniferum. NCBI lineage: Eukaryota > Viridiplantae > Streptophyta > Magnoliopsida > Ranunculales > Papaveraceae > Papaver > Papaver somniferum. The sequence goes on along the minus strand of NW_020624377.1, from coordinate 4,015,017 downwards.
TAAAATTACTATTTCCACCCCAATTGCTAAAGGGACACCCGTACAGGATTAAGGGGAGGACACTTTTCTTCTCATAATTCAAATTTCATTTTTGGCGGGAAAATATATTCTCTCCCTGGCAGATTTTCAAATTGATTTTCGATGGATTTGTGGAGAAACTAAATGGCTGGAATTAATTGGGTCATATCTATTGAGTATAACAAGATTATTCTGAGCGTTGGAATGAGTTAAATTTGGCTAGAATCCACTAACTTTCAATTGAGAGTTAAACAGGGAAGATACGCTCGAGTTCTCTGTGAGAGGAATGTTTGGGAAGTTTTGTGGACTAAATGGGGAAGATATCTGATCTTCTTAAGTGTTTATGCAACTATGGAAGTATTACAGCTCATATGCGCAGGCAGAGGGGATGGAGAAGATCATATCTCGGCTGACAGTGAAGAAAATGGAAAAAAATATTTTCCGAGTAATGGAGAATTATATGGAGTGAATGAGAGGGATTCGATGGGTATGTTGGCTATAAATAGGTTGCTGGGTTGAGCAGAGAAAGTGTCGAGAGTCTGGGGGGCTGAGGAGAGCCAGAGAAGAAGAAATTCGAGTTTTCCCAAACTCGGTTTCTGCTGCTGTTGCTGCTGATAAACATGAAGAACGGACCTGCAACAGCAGTCATTTTTCTACAGTAGTAACGACTAACATCTGTGGGTCGTAATCAGGCAGTCTTATTTTCCATAGCGTTTGCGACAGGGCTTCAGCAATCTTATTTTGTCACTGAGGGTCGTAGTTCTCTGGTTTTATTGTATTTCTCATATTCTCATCATTTGTAAACCATTTTTGAGCCATAATAAATTATTCTGAGAGCATTTTTACTATGATGAGTTAAACCCAAACACTGGGACGACGGAGGAGGCCGAGCTTCATACATGGGTAATTTTATTAATTCTTTTAAAGACTTTTGCATTAAAAATTAATTGAAATATGATTTGATTAAATTGGGTGTTATTTGATTAGATGGGTCATGCTTAGCTTAGGTGATATGATGTTCCATGCTTAACATTTACAATCAATGTTTCGAGAATCTACTTTGGCAAAATAAGAGTCCATATATGTTTTGAGCGATTATTGTTGAGAATAAATCATTGAGCCCTATGTTATGAAGATTGGCCGAATCATTAGTCCCAGTACCTCTCACCATTGTTAATATTTTTGTATATATAATTTTATCAAATCTTTAAATTTAATCTTCACAAGTCCGAGAGTTTGAACCTTATTACTACAACCCAGAAAACATCAATCATTTTGGCGCCGCCGACGCGGATTTGTGCTTAGGTAGAATTTTTAGGTTTTTATTTTTTTTTTACTATTATTTGTTCCTTTTTACGTTTCTTTTTGTGTCTTTGATTTACAGGTTCGAAGTGGAATACTGAGGACTTGGGAACAAAAATATTAAAGCTAAAAGCTAAAAGAGAAGAAAAAAAGACATAATTTTTTTTTTTAGGATTTGTAAATAGGCTTTATTTTTCATAATTTTTGTAATTTTTGGACTTTTTATTTGGACTTTATTCTGGACAATTGGACTTTATTCTTTTTTTAACCCTACGGAAGGGTATTATTAAAAAAAAAAAATTTATATAAACTGTGTGCAGGGAAGGACGACGATTACTATATCGTCTCGGCCCCTCCGATTCGTACATGACATAGGAGTCGTGGCCCGAGTCGACTTCAACGGTTCATCCCCCGTCTGGTACGGGAGGTAAGTCCATCGAAACACTCGTGAATCTCCTGTAAGCGAGTTACTGTATTCCTTAAGGTGATTCATTGATTGAGGACGAATTTGGATTGTTTTTAAATTCCTAGTAAAGGGCAAGGCCTGGCCAATACAAGATAAGGGTTAAGATTTCATCACCGCTCCCTTCTTGCCCGCCTTAGGAAAACGAAACCTAACGCGAACCCAAGCTTTAAAATTTGGAATAGAACGAGACCGATAGGGTAACGAGCTTAATAGGAAACTCGTTCGAAAAATATTGGTTCCTCTTTAAGCACACTTCAAAGTTCATGATGGTTTCTGTGAGTTGAATGTGTGACTGCGCCGCCTTCTAATGCGGTGAGGACTTGGGTATCAAATCTCTACTAAGCTTCCCTCGCCTCGACTCAACTTACATTAGCTCGGATTGATTCCAGAGGGGTGTGCTCAAATTGTAACGAATTCCTTTTCGAAGGAATAGAAGCTGGTCTAGAAAACAATCTAAGTGGAGCCATCATGCTTTTTGTTTGCTAGAAATCTTTAGGTTTGCTTTGGTGGAGTCGAGTCGGCCTTGTTTGTGGTTGTGTAGAATTCCCTTGCATTTAAGAATGTCGAGCTGGTATGATAGAAGCCAATACAATGAATATCGACCTGAATTTGAATATGGACATCATCCTTTTTATGACCATGTTGGGAATAGTGGTTGGGAACGCCATCATTTGGAAGGATATGGGTCATACCCTGGTGAGCCCAATTACTATCCACACATGCATCAGTCTTACGAGCAAGAAGATTATATTACTATCCACACATGCATCAGTCTTACTATCCACACAATCAAACTATTGAAAAGTAGTCCTTTTTATGATCCCTCTGTTCCTATTCCTCCTTTAGAAGAGTCCCTCAGGGAGTTAGCTGAGTCGACGCGTAAGTTAGCTGAGATGAATAGTGTAATTCTAGACGAAAGAACTACAATAATGAGTGAACTTTCTATAGAGGAATCCCTCAAGCTGATGGCTGAGACGAACGAAAGACTTGCTCGAAATAATCTTACATTCCAAAATAGTGTTTCCAATTTTACCCTTGATGTAAATAGTGAATATTTGCCTAATTTAGAGGACGAGGTTAGAATAAAAGACACTACTTATTTAGATAAGGTTCAATCATCTTCGTACTATGATGATGAGGATAGCAGTAATGAAGAATCTGAAATATGTAGGCATAGTGATCAGGAGTCTAGTAATCCAATTGATTTGTATAGTGATTATATTATTTCTAGTTCAAATACAAATAATTTTTATGATTATTCACCTATTAAAAAGGACGAGGATTTGATTAGGGATACCATCGTTTTAGACGATGTAGATTTTCCTTTTGATTACGAAGCCGATAGTGGTTTAGAGGAGCGGGTTCATTTCGAAAATACTGTTTTAGAGTCTAGCGACTTAGAAACAATAGTCTTGGAAGAAGAAGATAGACCCGTAGAGATGAGTAAAGATGCACTACCTGATAATAACTTAGAAGAATCTCTTGAATATTTTAAGGACTCTGAATATACGGAAATTCAAGAAATAATTAGAGATCTATCTAGAGACACTGAAAACTCTAAGTTTGGGGGTGATTATCACTTCCCTAGTGCCTTTCCTTTAACTCTCAGAAAGTCCCCACACTTAGGACTTGATATGGTGCCTCGACCATTTTACAAGATTACCTTCATACTCGTTTTCCCGAGCCTAATGATGTCCATGAAGGAGTTCAGTTATTAGAAACCCATCCTCTGGTTGATGTGGTTTGCCCAGGCTATGATACCCAGATTGACTCTGTTTTCCCACCAAATAGTTTTCTTCCAACTGTGGGAACGTTTCAAATGAGTCAAATATTAAGTTCTGAGACTAAGCCTAAGTACTTTAGGTTAATAGAATCGACACATTTTCCTAAGAATGACCACTACTCTCACTGTGGTCAACTATGTAAGTCATATCTGATTGACTTAGAGGATCCGCAATTATTTAGGTTATTACTTCGTGATTCTAAGTTCGTATTTGAGTTTTTACAGACTCTAATACCTAGTGATTCGGATCCCATCTATGAAGAAACGCAACAAATGAAAATATTCTATTTAGACCCTTTCATAGAACCTGGACCTGAACCGCAATTAGCGATAGTTTTCAGGAAACTAGGTAAGGGCATGCTATTCTTGTCCACTTTCTTGGTTCATTGCAGTTTCCTTTGATCAACTCTATTTAGTTTTGAAGACCCACAGTTATTTCGAATGTTACTTTATGGTTCGAGTTGACTAATCCTTTCCTAAGTCTGGCTGAAGACTTTAAACTTAACACTTCTTGGGAGGTAACCCAATCTCATGCAACACGGTAATATCTTTCCTTAACTCTTTTGCTTAAAATGGTAACAGTTTCTCCTTGTTCGTGCTTTTAATTTTATCTTTAGAACATTGAGGACAATGTTAGATTTAAGTTTGGGGGTATGGGAGAAAATTTTTAGTTGCAATAAATAAACTCCAGAGCCTAGAAATTTATGCGTATTTAGGATGGCACTAACCAATCTAAGTGGATGGAAGCATTTTGGTTGTAGGAGTTGAGGAACCAATCTGATTAGATGGAAACATCTAAAGAGTCTATTCATAAAAGCACATAGCTCAGGTGTTAGAAATAACATGATAGTTTCACCATATCTCGTTGAGTCCTTTTCACTTCTATTTTTTTTTTATTTTGTTTTTAAACTATGTACTCTAAGTGATCAGGTGGGGCACACGATTCAAGTTGTTACCACTGCTAGGGTGAATTAGAGTGACTGAGTTACTAAAAAAAAAAAAAAAGACCGGACCAGTTAGACCAATCGGAATAAGTATTAACACTTGGATAGCAATATGCGTGTGTTCTCCCTGTTTCCGTCGCCTAAGCAAGCGTGGAATGCAGGACCCATGGGAACTATCGTGTAATCTGCTGACAAGAAGCATGTGCTTGGATCAAAAACATCTATTCATGTCGTTAAGATAAAAAAAAATGGTTATTGTTATGTGTAGTCAACTGCTGGTTCCCTTGTATTTGCCAGTTTGTTGATCTAGATTTAAGTTATTGACCACTGGTTCCCTTGTATATGCCAGTTGTGTTGATATTAGTCAGGCCGGTATCTCAGTCCATTAGGATAGGTTCATTCTGGCAGTGGCCTTCAGACAGATATGGGAAACGTCATTCACTTAGTAAACATCAAAACCATCTATGTTTTTCTATATCCATCTCTTAATCTTTCCATGTGATTAGTTTGACTCCGAATATGATGTCCATAGTGCAACTATCTGAGTAGAGATCTGTCACTTATATATGAATTTTAGTATGCTTGAGTGCAAACTCGTGTACATCAATTGGAATTTCGCATCAGGGTACTTCCTCTTGTAGTCAATAAGTATGCCAACCAAGGGGATTCTTTAGTGCCTTCCAAGGTTCGTTGCGGATAGCTAGGGTCTGGAGTATTAAGGTTTTGTGGGTATATCTCTTATAAGCCCTCCCGAGATTAACTCGGTTTTATTTTTTTATTTTTGCTCGAGGACTAGAAAATAATAAGTTTGGGGTATTTGATAGACGCATTTATGTGTCTATTTTGTTCTCAATATTCTGTATTGTTAGACTCGATTAAGTACTTATTGTGTTATTTTGTGTTTTTGTAGATGTTTTTAGAGAAATAAGCCTTTGCGGCGAAATGAGCTCGAAAAGTAGTGTTTTACACCCCAGGATAACGTACCGGTGGCACCTCAGAAATGCACCGGAAGCGTCCCAGAAATGTACCGGAGGAACCCTGAAAAATTACTATTTCCACCCCAATTGCTAAAGGGACACCCGTACAGGATTAGGGGGAGGACACTTTTCTTCTCATAATTCAAATTTCATTTTTGGCGGGAAAATATATTCTCTCCCTGGAAGATTTTCAAATTGATTTTCGATGGATTTGTGGAGAAACTAAATGGCTGGAATTAATTTGGTCATATCTATTGAGTATAACAAGATTATTCTGA